>NC_064601.1:32617206-32975206 GCF_943734735.2 Anopheles gambiae
GACGCCTCTTCTTCAAACGCGCGCGTCCGATGCAATCGCAGCTCCCTTGCAACTCTCCGTCCGGGGAACGATGGCCACCGACAGGAGAAGAAGGAAAGGGGTGGTAGGGGGGGGGGGGGTTGAGGTGGTTTAAAAGCGAATAAACAGAAGCAAAAAAAAAGCGTTGGAAACGATCCATCTACTTTTAGTCTTGACCGTGGCAACTGTCGTTTTCGAAGTGTACGGGATGACGGGACGATGGTCAGTGGAGAGGGAAGAAGGAAAAGAAAGGCCACGACGAGCGAGTCAAACACAGCTGTCAAATCCACTACTCACCTACCATAAGCTACCGTAGGGAGAAGGGTGGGGGGTGGTCGAGCAAGATAACAGACCAGCTGCAAGCGGCGAGATAACGACGACGAGACGCGCGATGATCATCGCCCGCGCTGCGGCGACTAACAAGCGTTACTTAAGCGTGTAACGTGGGCGCACACTCTAGCACACGAGTACCGTGGACAGTCTCACAGTCGCGCAAACAAAAAACGCGTCACCAGTAAGCGGCGCGGCTCTCTCTGCTGTTTGCTGCTGCAGGCGGCAGTTCCCCGACATTTCAATCAGCCGACCATCATCATCCTTATCGATGTGTGTTTGATGGCGGTTGATATTTGATTAGTTGCGCGTTCGTCTCTTGCCCGCGGCTGTTGCTGATTGTGATTGTTGGCTCGCACTATCTATCGCATAGCCAATTATTGTCGGTAGACTTACTGGTGTGTAAGCCACCGTTCAAACACGACGGATAGCGTTACACCGATACCACCGTGCATCGTACGAGTTGCTCGGAATGGCCATTGGTTCTGAATAGTGCACAGTGGTTCACCTCAGTGCGTTGGGCGGACTTTTCAATGTTCTGCTCGTGTGTTTTGTCTAGCACAGCAATTATTGACTAGTTGGGATTCATGAATCTTTCGTTGTGATTCATTCATGTGAGTCTTCAGTGATGAGTGATACGAATCTTGAATCGAATCTTGAAAGATTAATGAAATTCCAAGGGTTAATTAACCTCTAAAGATTCAAGAATCTTCAATGATTCATGCATCTCTAAAAATTCAAGAATCTTCAATGATTCATGAATCCTTTAAGATTTATAAATGTATAGGGATTCGTGAATCTTTAGAAACACGTAAGAGTTTCAAAATATTCTATTTGCGAGCTCCCATGGTACAGTGGTTAATTCGCATTAATTAATAACATGCCCGTCTTGGGTTCATGCCTCGCATGGACCGTCTCCGAGTAGCATAATAAACTATCCGGCTGCCAAAAAGTCTCGAAGGCCTGTATAGAGGCCGGCATGCCAAAGTTGATTCGTCAATAAGAAGAATAATAAGATGTTGAAGCTCTATGAATCTTTAGAGATTTATGGATCCCTAAAGATTCGTGAATCTTTCGAGATGTATTAATCTGTTGAGATTCATGAATCTTGCCAACCGACATTCAGATTTATTCAATCATTTCAAAGATTAACTCAGATTCATGAATCTGAATCAGATTTACCCATCACTAACATACATATACCCTAGTTTTATCGGCCAATGCGATCGCTCAGAATTTAACTACTGTGTTGGACACCCAGATGGCGTCACCGTAATAATAATTATATAATTTATCATTAATTTATTCAGTGCATTCAGTTAAATCCAAGTTCTGAGGAGATTAAAACAACAAAAGATCACAGTTAAAAGTGATTCTCAAACAATATTCTAAACAATAATTGTGTTCATAATATATTTGTAACAAGGCAAATTAATTTCAATACGTGCACATAATGTAAAAGAAGAATAACGTACCTTTCTAAAGGTGTTTATACAATGTAGCTTCTATGTATAAACTACATAAATAGTTGCTTTAATAATTAAATTAAAACGAAATGTCCTGAAACCATGAAATTGGCTAAACATCTTTAATACGAATAAAATCCTTCGACATTGTCAATCGATAGTAATTAAATATACCATCTTAAATTCGCCCCCCAACGCTCACATACACCCCACTGTGCGGTGGCGTTGGTGTGTTTGCGCACACCAGTTTAAACCCAACACAAAAAGCTATGTGTTCGAGTTGTGTTCTACAGCTACAACCCTAACCCTTCATCAGCGCACAGTTCACAATTTGCGATCGTCTACAGAGCGCGTTCGTTTACAGTGTGTTTGTTCTACCGAAATGTATCGCTGCTTGTGAATGGAAACACGTTACATTGATATCCCTCGCCGCTGTCGCCACCGCCGCCACTGTGTGCGCCTTGGTGTAGTGTAAACGTTTCTGCCATCTCTCAGCAGCAGCGCTCGCCTCACCGCTCGGTATGGCCGCCACGTTCGTTTGCGAGACAGATGGCGCTGTTTACCGTGCGCTCGGTGACGCACGTGAGTGCTGCTTACTATGTGTGGTTCGAGGCGATGTCTCAACTGGTGAGTGTGGAAGAGTATGGAAAGAATTTGGGCGTTAAATTCAAAGGAGAATGGGCATTAGATGATGTGGTAAAAATACTAAACATGTAGCCATAATGCCATAATACTACAAAGCTGTCAAATTGTGATGAAAATCGTCCCTTCCCGCGCTTTCAAGCTGCAATGTTATAAACATTGCCAACTGATGAACAAATTTATTGCAAAACGGACATTAGATTGCTTTTATCACACAGTTTTTTTTACGTTTAAGCAGAACGCTCAACTCTCGTTTGCCGCCGACGACCACCCTCTGTTTGGTTTACGTCATCAGCTCAGTCGCTCTCTGGCTGGGCTGGCACGGGTCTGTGGTTTGTGCCAAAGCAAAACAGTAGCGTTAATGGAAAAGCTCTCGGCGGCAGCGGCAGTGTTATTTGTGTGTGTATACAAACGTGCGGCAACGGGGCCTCACTTTGTCCTTTATCTTAACCGTTGACATTGATGAGTTGACATTGAAACCAGCAGAGTTTGCGCGCGCGTTATGTTGGTTTTTGATGCACTCCCCCCCTACCATCACTGGCACGCTTTGCCGCCTTTTTGGTGGTGAATTTCACGAATTTGGTTTAGTGTAGTAACCTTTTGGGGGGCAACTACCGAAAACAACGCGCAGCAAGCATTTAGCGGCGGCGTGTTGTGCCTCGCGTTTGCTATTTAACAACGCGGCTGCGCCTGTGTGCGATGTTGTGCTGACTCCGCGTTTTGCCTGACAGAGGTAACTACTGACACAAACATACAGACACACAAACGTGTCACTAATCTACTCCGTGGATGGGAAGGTATTCGCGAAAGCAGCAAAGATTTTGTAGGCAAATG
Source organism: Anopheles gambiae (assembly GCF_943734735.2). Lineage (NCBI taxonomy): Eukaryota > Metazoa > Arthropoda > Insecta > Diptera > Culicidae > Anopheles > Anopheles gambiae. The sequence continues at coordinate 32,620,497 of NC_064601.1, forward strand.
TTTTAGCCAAAAAAAAACGGTCCACATTTCCCGGTCACGTTTAAAGAGCGTCTCGGCTCTGCCCACTTTCACAGCGTGAAAAGAAAGACGTCAGGACCCGCGGGTGCCATTTTTTTGTTGTATTTTCCCGGGTTGGCGGGCAATTTGCGTAATGATGTTAGGTAATGGTATTTACTATTAGCTTTGCTCTAGCACTGGCGTCTGTTCTACCCGAGAGAAACAATAAAACACACCGATATGTATTTTTAAAAGGGAAAATACCAACAGATCTTCTGCGGCTTGATGCTGCTCGTACACGTTTTTACGCTTTGTGTCGACTGAAATGAATCGTTTAGTAATAGAGGTAGTAGTATACGGTTGAGTGCAGAAACCCGCTTTGCGTGCGCTACATTGATTCATCCTGCTCTGGCACTGCAGCACTGACTGATGGAAAGGGGCATCTCAAACAAAAGAATGACACACAATAGTGTGGAGCGCCGTTGCGCAGTGAACGGGAAAGAAGTGCAATTAAATGAAACTGAGCCCCAACCGCCATTCCCAACGCGTAAAACCAGCACTGCAAGAACTCGGTCGCAGTGGGACACATAAAGCGAGAGAGAGAGAGAGAAAGAGCTAGCGCGCGGACGTCCAGATGTCGTATCGTGGTGTTCCGCTGTTGTTAGTCAACCATTTTGCTGATCGCGAGAACTCAACCCTTCTGTCTTCCGCCGCCCACTTTTACCACTACTCCACCCAGTGATACGACATCGCGACCATTTGCCATTTCTTTTGATCCGTTTTCTGTTCGATGGGGTTTCGTTTGTGTAAACTTTGCCAGTGGAAGTTTGTGTTGGCAGCGTAAACATGCCTCTACTCTTTGGGTTGTTTGTAGTGCATCCAACACTCACAGTTGTCCGGTGAAATAGTAGACGGTGAAGAAGTAGAACAGCAAAACGTGGGAATGAAGAAACACAACAACAAAAAACAAACATGAAGAATGCATCACACTGCAATTGATGTTTTAACACACACACATCGGTCGTGCATTAATGAGTAATAAAGTGTATTAATGTACCGTTTTCCTTTCTCTCTTTCTCACTCTATTTCCAGATCCGATCACAGGAGGAACCAATTTTCACCCCGAGACAGCGAGCGACAGTCCAAGGGGGGTGGCTTACACTCGATGGGCAAGAAGAACAGGAATCACGATCCAAGGGCATCGTCTCAACCTCCATACGTGGAATGGAAACTTTTTCTACCGATTCCTGTATGACGCATTTCTGTCTCTCGATCGCGTTCTCTCTCTCTCCTTCTTGTTGTCTTGTAGTTGGCACCTACCCTGTGACGCCTTGTGTAGAGTAGCGTGCCAGCTGCTGCCGGTGTGTGTGGTGATGCTGATGTGTACATCCTAACGGGTTGACGGAAGGAATGCTCTCTTGATTAATTATTAGAGTGTCTCTGCGCGTGGTGGAAAAAAGGCCATCAGGAAATTGCATCGGTTGGGAATGGGAGGAAAATGAAGAACATTCGCCACCAAGCGCTGTGGGCTGGGCAGGCTGCCAAACGGCTTCGGCGAGCTGGTTGGGAACACCTCCTTCGAATGTCGTTCTGCGCCGTGACGATATTAATCCGACTTGACTCTTGATAAACGCGCGTGTGTGTTGTGCTTAGACCAGGACAAGTCATGTACATCAGCTACGAAGCTCTTGCAGACATGATTAAAAAGAATTGAAGAATAACGTGATGGTGCCAGAAGCGGGCGTAATTTTTTTGCTTTGAATAAAAAATCCGTACCACTGAAACACACGGATTTCCATCTTTATCATTTTTGCACCCCTGCATCATAATGACCTGTTTTAGTTCGTATTATTTGTGCTAGTATACGAACCTAAATATGACCATTGCAGATTTGACACACTAAGCGACGAACTTCTAATCGGATTTGATCTTACACTTGATCGTTAACAAATGAAGCATTGGTCATGTGTGGATTTTCCCTTATTTTTTGTGTAAATAGGAATCACGTACACCTCAAACAAAGAAACTTGAGAATTAATCTAGTAGGATGCTTTATGTTTGCTACATCCGTTCCAACAATCTCACCAGAGCATCTCCGTCCGTGCTTTACCAATCTACCTTCCATCTGGCTTGCCTGTGCCTGTAATACCTCACCCAATCCTCGAGGTAGGTTACGGCACAACATCAAAAAAGTGCTCCAGTGTTAACCAATCGGCGCACTAGATTGTAATGTAAATCCAAACTTACATATTCAACAGAGCCTTTGTCCCTCCAGTGAGTGCCAGTGTTGATGTGACTCGTCCGTTCTAGTGTGACCCATCATCGGTTTCTCCATCGCTTTTTCCCCCCTAAATCATCGCACACACCACTGCACACACTTGGCGGATTTTTCCGCTGCCGTTTCTTTTTTTCTTTCGCTCTCTCGCTCTCTCTCTCTCTCTCTCTCTCTCTCTCTCTCTCTCTCTCTCTCTCTTTCTCTTTCTCTATATCACTCCATATATATATACCGAGGTTGTTGTATCGCAGTTAGCGTTGGGGCCTGTGCGTTCTCTTTGTTGTACCATAATCCCACCTTGCACCCTTACCACCCCCTTCCGCTCGTTCGTGTCGGTTTGGTACGGTTAAAATTCGCGATCGCCATCACGAATCTTGCTGCTCTCTGCAGCTGATGTCATCGTTCTTCCTCTTTGATTCACCCCATTCGCACACACACGGGCGCGCGCTCGAATTGCTTTGGAACGGCGTTGCAGCAACATGCACGATAAAGGCAACAAAATACGCGCGCGCTCTTTCTCTGTGCCCTTTTCTGTGGTGCTTGCGGAGAATGTATGGGGAGATAGGCAGACGAAGCAGCATAGAGCATCATCATCCCGTGAGCTGGGTGTATGGGAGCGTTCTGAAAACAAAAAACCGCTGTTGCTTGATAGGGCACTTGAACGTTCGTCGCTTGCTGGGATTTAGTTTTCACTTGACAGGACAGACGGGAGACCGTATTAGTGACGTGATTTGTGGAGCGCACTCACGACTCCTATCCGACTCCGACTGTTGTTGGTCCGATACCGTTGCCGGCAAAATCGGAACCACTAGTTCCGCCCGGAGCCGGAGTCGTCCGCAGTCTTCCGGAGTCGCTAGGAGTTGTCCGGAGTCGTCCGGAGTCGGAGTCGTTTGAAGTCGTCCGGAGTTGCTGGAAGTCGTCCGGAGTCGCTGGAAGTCGTCCGGAGTCGCTCGAAGTCGGAGTCGTTTGAAGTCGCCCGGAGTCCGAATGGTTTGAAGTCGTACGGAGTCGTCCGGAATCGTCTGAAGTTGCCCGGAGTCGTTCGGAGACGGTGTCAACCATAGTCCGGACGACTCTGGACGACTTCAAACGACTCCGTCTCCGAGCGACTCCGGACGACTACGCACCACTTCACAAGACTCCGGACGACTCCGGATGACTCCGAGCGGCTCCGCATGACTTAGGGCGATTCCAGACGGCTCCAGACGATTCCGAACGACTCCGGATAATGCTGGTCGGACCTATATTAGTCGACTCCAGAATGTTTGCCAACTTTACCCATCACTAGACCGTATTACAGACTTCCGTTTCTCGCAGATCCTGTGGTAGGAGATAACCTTAGGAAGGCAAGCATGCACAGCGTCGTTGTGTGTGTGAGAGAGAACTGTCGTTTGGGATTCATATTGAGAGTTTATTTTCGGTGACGTGCCGTGAAAACTGCACGTGATGTATAAATGGTTGCATTATAGTAGTAAGTTACACTAAACATGCTATATCACTTTTTCCCCCGTTTGCTCGTTCCCTTCGTTCCACAGGCCGATGATGTTTACTACGTGAACTGTTGTTTGGTTGTTTGATTATAAAGTGTACAGTGACACGATGCGTGTGCATAAGTGTGTGTGTGTGTTTGTGTTTATGTATCGTGAGTTTGTAAATATAGTAGTAGTCCAGCAGAGCAGCAGCAGCAGCAATCCACCACCACCCCCCTCTCCTCTATAGGCTGTTCTTCTCCGGTGCAATAGTGTGCAATTGTAAATATAAACGCGACTCTTCTTCTCCAACCAACAGTGCAATAGAAGTGACAGTTATAATCGTGCCCAAGTAGCACTAAATGGTTCGATGCAGTGCTTGCGCGTGTGTGCGTTATCACTCCTTGAAGTGTAGGAGTGCGTGTCACAGTGTATAAGTGCGGCCAGAGTGCGTGATGTGATTAGGTGCAACGGGGAGGTTTTTTTTGTTTCTTCAATAAAAAAAGATCAGTTCTTAAGTTATGTGACACACCTCGCGCACCTGTTTCCGCTTTGGCTTATTGTTTCGTTGCCAAGCGTGTGTGTATGTGTGGGGTGCGAGCGTTTTGTTGTGTATGCATCAGGTGAATGTGGTATCGTCGCGTCGGTGCCGTTGTTGTGTGGTGGCCACCGCTCGTTTGCAGCAGCAGTAGATGGAATCCGCCGCGTGCCCGTGTCTGTCCGCACGGTGAGACCATGGTCCCAGCAGCAACAACAGCAACAACAACAACAATGGGCATCATCGTCCGGCGATGGACGCGGTGTGCATGTGTCAAGCCGTAAAGCCCCCCCCCGCACCGTGTGCGCGTGAGTGTTGTGCGGGGTTGTCCGTTCGGCGGGTGTGTAGTGCAATGATACGATAATGGTGTTGGTGCATGTCGCATCCCGCGCTACTACGCTACTTGCCGTTTGCCGTTGCTGTGTAGGAGGCGTTCGCAGCGGGGCAGCAGCGTCGACACCACCGAGCCCGAAACAAAACAGAAAACCAACGGCCACAGCGAGCGCGGTGGCGTCGTGTTGATGTTGAGACCCAGCGGAGAAGGAAGGGGTGGTCCCCAGTTGGCGAGAAAGTGGGCCGACGACGTGTTTCCATCGCCAGTTTTTGCCCATGCAGTCGTCAAGACGGGGTTTAGGAAGGAGGAAATGAATCAAACGGTCGTGCGTCGTGAATTTCTGTATGTGTGTGTGTGTGTTTGCGTGTTTTGTGCATCGACAAGCAAATCATTTTCACGCTTGATGTGTAGCGAAGTAGTAGCAGAGTGAAGCAAAGAAACAGCATCACAAACCCGCGAAAGTGGGGGGAGGGGGAAGGGCACGCACGCGAAACAATAATACCTCGGCTGCCGCCCCGCGTTTGTGAATCCTTGTGAAGTAGCTTGACAACAAACAAACAAACAAATAAACAAACGTAAAACCCGAACCACGACGCACAGCAGCGACAACTGCTGCAGTACACAGCGGGCGGCACATTACGACAACACCTTTGGGAAGTTTGCCGCAAGCTTTGACAAACACAGTCGCACTGCAAGGACGTGTGTTTAGTTCGGGAAGCAGCAGCAAGCCGCTAGGCGGCAGCTTAACCGTCAAATCAGTGGAGTGAAGCGACAAAGTACAACAGCAAGGATAGATACTGCAAGGTAAGTTATGAGTTATTCATAGCAAATTCAAAAATATAAAAAGACACAAGAAAACGTTGAAGCAATAAAAGAAAAGAAACATTATCCATTGGGAAATGGACTGTGCCTATCTTGTTAGGTATGGACAAACAAGTCTGTCGAACGATCGAGTAAAATGTACTAATTGTCGGTGTAGTGATTATTAAAACAGTCGGAGACCAACACATCCCAATTGTCCCGACTCTAAACCTTTGCCATTTTCCTTCGCATCTGTAGGTGTACGTGTGTGTGTGTCTTGGCACTGCTTATTCCGATGGGGCCCTGAACCGCATGGTTCTGTGGTGTTGTGTTGCCAAGCAATTGGACAGACACGCTGCTCTGGCCGCCCCAAACAGAGTGCACCCAGAGCCGAGCCACCAGAAGCAACAACAAAAACACGTCCACTCGAACCATCCTGCCCTACTATACCTACTACGGTCAGCGTTTCTTACGCAGGAGGGCGAAGCAATGAAACAGAGAGAAACAAAGATGAACAGAGAGCATAGCAGAAAGGGTTAATGAACGGTAAAAGGAGCGCGAGAGCGCGGGGGGGGGGGGGGGGGGCTCGGGTGGTGCCTGTGTAAACACAGTGCTGGCTATATTTACTTTAAATTTATATTTATAAATCCTCCACCGGAGAGATGTGCGAGAGAGCCCATCCATTTGTAGGTTCTCGGTGTGTTGCTGCTCTGGCCTCTAGGGAAACGGGGCGTTTTATGTTGCAGAAAGTGTGTCTGTGTGCCTGCTCTGATGGAAGCGTAAGGAACACACACACACACCCTATCGTGTACACATTGGAGCTCCCCGGACGGGGATGGAGTACAAGGTGCATCTTCGTCTGCTTAACGGTTAATGATGGTTGGGGCAGGTAGCATGGTGACCCTGCGACGACGAATCACGTCTCAAGCTAAGGGGCGAGAGTAAAGCGGCTTTGCACCCCGCGCCTGCAGAGGGGGAGGGAGCTGTGTGGAATGACATCGATTTCAGAGTCGATGGGCAAAGGGATGAAGATAATGTCTAATGCTCACGTCAAAAGAAAATGACCACAGCATAACAAAGCAACGCGCAGAAGCGGAGATCGGATCGCGATCCACATGCGCGCACTGCCTCAAGGAGGGCCTTTTGCTCGATCGCAGCTGATAGAACGATTGACAGAGAGAGAGGGAGGGAGAAAGCGAGGGAATAAAAGAAACAAAAACGCGAAGATGAGCACAATATCAATTAATACGTATCATTGCACGAAAGGATGCTGACACAGTGGATTGCGTTCTTGTTGCACATTTTTGCACGTTTTTGCACAAGTAGTGGAAAAAACCGGTACCGTTTTCCGAAAAAGGAGAAGCATTTGAAGAAATACATAATGCACATGCAACAGGGTGCCCCCTTATACTAAACTTGTTTGTGGAGTTTATTTGCCCAGCACCGGCGAAGTATGCAATATGTAGGGACACTGCGCATGGTAACATGGGCATGGTTGATAATTAAATACATTGTATTTTCAACGGGGTGTGCTATGTGAATGAGTTGTCATCATTATTAAGCACACATCTGGCGAACGAACTGCAATGAGAACGATTATAAAATATTGTACTCCGATGATTGAAGCATCACAGCACCAAATTGGGAAAGATGGACACTCTGTCATGAGGGGAAGCGAATTTTAAAATATTTTTCTTTTTTATTTGCTATGTATGAATTTTTGGGACATTTTTTGGGCAAGGGACAATAAAGTTCCTTGTTGCAAGCATTGCCATTAGAAAGAAAGAAAATCCCAGTGAAATCAACAGCCATAAATTATGCTACTCTTTGCGCTATCGCTGATGAACCAATATCCTGGTCGACTTCATCCGGAGTCGTCTGGAGTCGTCCGGAGTCGTTCGGAGTCGTCTGGAGTCATCTAGAATCGGCTGCAGACGGAGTCATCCGGAGTCATTGGAGTCAGCCGAGGTTGGCCTGTATAGGAAGTGCACGCGCAAAGTGAAAGACAAAAAAACACAACGTAAGGAAATGTTTGATCACAAGCACATTAAACCACATGGCTCCTGTTGACTTCGACCAACTCCGGTTCCGAACGACTCCGGACGACTCTGGACGACTCGGACGACTCCAACTACGGGCAACTCCGGACGACTCCGGACGACTAAGGACAACTCCAAACGACTCCAGACGACTCCGGCCGACTTCGAGCGACTCCGGGCGACTCCGGGCGACTTCGGACGACTCCGGCCGACTTCGAGCGACTCCGGGCGACTCCGGGCGACTTCGGACGACTCCGGACTACTCCGCGTGACTTCGGACTACCACGACTCCGGGCGGATCTAGTGGTTCCCTTTTGCCGGAGTCGGAATCGGACTAACAATAGTCGGAGTCGGATCGGAGTCGTGAGTGCGCTCCGTACAGCACATCACTAGTATGTATTATCATTACACGCTATGAAACCCTAACTGTTGCTGGCCAGTTTCCAGCAGTGACCCTCTGCTAAGGTTTGTAATATGCACGCAATCGCAACAGCCGTGTTGGTGGTGTGTTTCGTTATCATGTGTTGCACGTTTAGTGTAATAGAACAATGTATACCAAACACGACCCTTGTCAAAACTGAAATTGTTTATTAAAATGCGTTAAAATGTGGATTACGTTCCCTTTTTAAATAAATGAGCACCTTTTATAAAACATTTGCCACTCATTCAATGAATTCTGTCCCATTCAAACTGCCTTTGGTGTTCTTGATGGTTTTGCTCCGTTCGCTGCTGGCATTCACTCTCTCCTGCACCACCATAACCACCCAACCTAAACCCTCCGTAAGCGTCACTTTTATCATTGCTTGATATAAAAGCTACGGTTTTCTATGACCTTGGCACATGTGTGTGTGTATGTGTGTGTGTGTGTGCGTGATGTAAAATGTGTGCTGAAAATATCGCACATACCGTTACGACGTGTCATTCCATCCCTGCATCCAGCCCATTTTTATGCCCACGATGCTGAAGCAAGGAAAAAGAATATCAAAGCTTTGTTTCATTGTGCCAACGGCGATAGGACGGGGCCCACGTTTTCTAATGCGTAAATTAAAGCTCTTTCGCTCATGTATTGAGCGGCCCTAGAGGTGGTTTATTACACTTGGAAGCTTACAAAAGAGACGGCAAAGTGCGTCAATCTTACACACACACACACACGCGTTATCAAGCCAAAATCCTTCCAGGCATTTGCTGTGCGTAAGAAGCGTTACCGCCCGATCACCTTCCTTGCTGTCTACCGTCAATCTTTTGGTTCCAATGGCTAAATGCGGCACAAAAGCTCTGTTTGATCCCCATGCAGTAGTGCCTTCTACCTCTTTAGGGGAGGGAGGATTTTGCGATAAATCCTTTTTCGATTGCGTTCGGATGCTTGTGCTTCCCGGCCATAAATAGAGTATTTAGCTTTTTTTATAATACCCAACACTTTGGCGATGTATGTTGTTGTGTGGAGTCGAACGTATCCACCACCCAAGGAGGAACTTTCGTGGAAGGAATAAAGAAGCTCGATTGCTTTTAACGATCATCTTCCCACACACACACACCCAGGGGAGTAAAGGGAGATTAAAATGTAATATCCTCCCGTGCATCGATAGAACGGTCGTGACCCTAGCCTGTGCCAAGCGAAAGCTATGTTGGCCAACATTTGTAATATACACCCATTGTTAAAAACCACTCCATTTGGCTCCTAACAATTGCATCCAGGCGTCTTTTTTGTTCAGTTAGAAAGGGGGAAATTCCTCTCATCATCACGCCAGCGACGAACATTGTCTTTCGTGACAAGATTTCAATCGGCAAACTTATGCTATTGATGTCAGTGTTACTTACTTACTTATCCGGTGTCGGTGTTAGCAATAAAAATATGTTTGCAAACACTTTTCATAGCATACACGATTCTCTTATATCATACGGCGAGACAGTTTGGGAAGGAAACAAAAAATAGTACACAAGTAGAAGGGTTTCTTCCATAAAAGAGATCATGGGAGATGATTGCTGGGCGGTTCCGTGGTACAACTCGAACGACTCAACAACATGCCCGTCATGGGTTCAATCCTAGAATGGACCGTCCCCCCGTAGCAAGCATTGACTATCCGGCTGCGTGGTAATGAATTAAGTCTCGAAAGCCTGTTGGTATAGGCCGGCATGTCCGCGTAAGGCGTTACGCCAAATAGAAGAAGAAGGGAGATGATTGTTAAGATGACAAAACGTGCCCAAAACGAGACTACAAGCTTAAATATTGGAGTGCAATGAAGGAGCAGATTGGTAATGTATCGAGATTTACTACACATTCTTGATTTACGTACTGTGAGCAAGAATAGATTTTAGAGAGCCCGAACTTGACGTACGAACCTTTTAGAATAAAAAACTGGTGACAATGTAGCATTTTAAGTAAGAGATACTTGCTTGCATATTTTGAGGCTTTCGTTTATTATCCTGTGCCTTCTTTCGCCAATCTATTTCTCCCGATCCTTACGGTGACCGTCTTGACCCTGTGTCTTGCCTTACCTCTCTGTTGTTGTGGACAACTCAGATGGATTTTGAGGTATAAGTCTTGATGTGTATAATAACATGATCAGCCCATAGCTTTTCGTTGTGGTGCCTGCTCCAATCTCCCTCTACACATATGGGACCGAAAGTCCTTCTGAGCATCTTCCTCTTCAACGCGGCTAAGAAGATTTCGTCGGTTCTATAGCCCGTGACAGGTGAAATCATGACTTCAAAAGTGCGTTCACCTGTGCGTTTCGTCATCCCAATACAGGTCGGGATTTTTTAGTAGGATCACTGATGGTCCTCTGCTGTTTGTGCTTGATCCCAATGAGGCCTATACCATCAGCATATAGCAAGATCTAGGATGACTAAAGATGTTTCCCGAAGGGTTTACCCTCGCGTCACGGATAGCCCTACCTAGCGCCAGGTTGAACAGGATACAGACGAGTCTATCCCATAAAATTTGGCAGAAAACTCTTTAGGCTCTCTTAACAGTAACTCTTGATAGCTGAGAGTTTTCCATCAATCTTCACTTGAGAAGGTACCCTTGGGTCATAGTCATTTATCAGTTTGGTCTCGGGATTTTACAAGAACACATTGCGACATACATTTCTCACGACGTGGCTATGGCTGTGACACTGAATGTTGTTGTAATAGTTTAGAGAGCCTTTGGTTCCAACGGAGTTCTTTCGCCTCTACTGTGACACTGAAGCAACCCGTCAGAAGTTAATCAGTAGTCAACTATTTTCAGTCCCAATTGACGTTTGGTTCGCCTAAACAATACTGATTCACAGTAAAATGTTGTAGTACTAACTACCATTCCCCTTTCGAATGGGCTGTTAACATCGATCAGCTTCCTCCTTTACACATCATTATACCCATTAATGCCGTCTTGTGTGTATGTGTTTTTTTTTTCTAATTACTATTGTATTCCACACCTTCCTCCACACAAATGACCCGGATCATGAGGGGAACCGGGCTAGCAATGTTGGCAACAACCTGAAGACGCGCAATGAATGCATAGGCAGTGAAAATCTCGCACCTATTTGCATATCTCACACGAAGCCTCCCTCAATCATATTCCGACACCGGCGGATGTCACTAATCACTGCCGATCGTTTAGCGCGCGATCGTGCTGTGCGGAGGAGATTTGAATTTACATTTACACTCCACCCACGGCGAATGATGATCGAAAGTAAAACCTCCTCGCATTGCGGTGTGCAAAACCGTTCGGCTTATTTCCCGGACAAGTGGCCGCTACTATCGCGCTACAATCGTTATCGAGTTGTTGCATTCGGTGCAATCTATTTCCAGCCCACAATCAGTCGTGGGAAGTAGCAACGCGCATCGCCCCAGTGCTCGATCGATACGCGATGCTGTCTGGTTGTGAAAATCTCGCACTTAGAAAGACGCCGCCCTCGAGGTGCTTTAATTGCCGCTGGCTCTTGAGCCCCGGGGCACTACTGGCATTCCAGTGCGTTTCGTTTGTCGGTGTGCCTACCGCATAATGTACGATTTCTCCCGGCGCCCATTGAGTTCTCTCTATTGCTATCCGGCTTTGACACTCCGGTCGATCACGGCTGAACCATGGGGAACTCTCTTTATAGATGGTTAAAAATAGTTTATGTAAAGCAGTTTGTGGTGTAGTAGATTGATGAGCATACTCTAATATTTTTTTTTTCTTTTTCTTTTTAGACAATTCGGAACATTGATATACTCCGAAAAACGATATTCGTAGAACGAGACAGACGAAAAGTACACAGAACCGTCGACAAAATTGCACCGTGATCATAATCGCTTTCACAATGGCGGACTCTGGTAAAAGGATGGCAGTGTTGTCCATGTAGTGTAGAAGTCGCCATAAAGCTAATCGAGCGCCTAAAGAAAACAGGTAGCGCCACCAGAAGATAGGAGAAGCGAACACAAAAACAGCATTTAAAAAAAAGCAGAAAATAGCATATATTCAAACATTAGCCATAGGAGCGAAAGTGCCAAGCCTTGATGCGGCCCGTTCTGCCCAACCTGCACAGCTGGGGCAAGCATGATACCGCAAAAACAACCGCCGCCAGCATCATCATCAGCATCATCGTCGTCCTCATCGCCATCGCACCGTCAACAGTCCGTGAATGCTAGTGTCACAGTGGCCCACAGCAACAGCTCCAGCATGACAACGACCGTCGTCGCCGTTAGCACCGGTCCCGGAACGGCAGCGACGGTCGGTCCATCCTCCGGGACAACGACGACGGTAGCAGCGGCGTCGTCGGCCGCGTCCGAGAAACCCGTCACCCAGAATGCGACACCACGACAGCACCCGAAAAAGCGCAAGTTCGATCTTGCCGAGCTGGAGGAAATGGAATCACATCGGCCGGTACCGCCGCCCCCGCTGCCAGTTCCACCGGCCGCCACGCCCGCACTGTCGCCTCCGGGCGGGTCCAACGGAGCGAAACAAGCGACAACACAGCCGATGGACACCGGAGGAGGAGGAGGAGGAGGAGAGGATGACAGAGAGGCCGGGAATCGTGGTGTGCTGTACGAGCAGTCTGCTGTCGCATCGCCACACGCATCTTCTACCGGAAACATCGCGGTATTTAAGAACGGCGAGCCAGAGGAAAACGGAACCTTTGGTGCGTACCATCATCAGCAGCAGCATCATCACCACCACTATGGTGCTACCAATGGTAGTTTTGGTAGGGAAGGTGACAGCCCTGGCAACCATCATGCCACCGACGTACGGACAGGCAACAGCATTTCCACGTATGATGCGCCTGTGCACCATTCGGACCGATCGCACCGTGAGCCGGTGGACAGTCGGGAGCGGATCGTGATGAACTCGGTTAGCCACCGGTCGCAGCCAAGCAGCAGTCCCGGTCAGGGCCCGCAACCAGCCGGTTCACCCGCAAGCAACGGTGCCACGGTGGTACACAACGCACACCAGCACCACCGTGGCAGTCCGGGCGCAATGATCAATCTCACCTCCGTCCCGACCACTGCAACGCTGCTAACGATGGTACCGGCCGGTGGGAAGGCACACCAGATGCAGCAGCAGCAGCGTTCGTCGCTCTATCCGCATCAGCTTCACCAGCACCAGCAGCTTGCGTCGGGGCGGCAGAGTCCGGGCATGATGATCGCTGCCAGTAGTAGCATAAGCAGTAGCACTAACAGCAGTACCAGTAGCATTAATAAGTGTAGCAGTAGCAACAACGGTGCCACCCTGACCTCTTCCCCCTCTCCCTCCTCCTCCTCCTCGTCCACCATCGCCACGATGAATCGATCTCAGAGCTATACCATTTCCACGATCACGCTGCAGCCGCAGCCGACCGCGTCGACGGCAGCGTCACCGTCACCCGGTGCCATCGAATCATCTAGCCAGCTGCATCAGCACCAGCAACAGCATCCAGCGATCGGACACAATCGGCAGATACTGCTTGCGGTCGATCCTGCCACAATAAGGCACCATCAGCAGCAGCAGCAGCAGCAGCAACAAATTTTACGATTGCAGCCTTCGTCCGCCACACCGGAGGCGTATTACGTGAGCAGTAAGAAGCTGCACACGATGCCATCGTACGGGTAAGTTTAAGCGACAGACGGCGCAAAAAAGTGTTGCATTAAATAGGGAAGCTCCATACATCGACGGCGAACCTCTCTCTCTATCTCTCTCCGATGCACGTTTCTTGTCCTGCACGTTGTTTGCGCACCGCCAAACCACGATTGGAATTGCTAACTCAAGCGAGTAGAATATAGAATTTGGTCGTAAACAAAAAATACTATCATGTAACGGAAACGCAATTGGTTCAAATAGAACCTCACAAACTTGCCTCATTCATTGCATTCGTAGTTTTCGCGATTCACGCCCTACCGCTCCAGATTCGACGGTTCCTTTTTTGCAATGATGATTGTCTGAATACAAACATTACGGTACAGACCTTCGTTAAAAACATTCGGCGTGCTAATTTGAATACTATACGCCTTGAGCGGGATGGATCCGCGGGGTACTTATCGTCTGCTCGCTGTTTTCTCAAACACCGACGTAGTAGCGAGCGGGCCGGCCCAATCTCATACATAAACAAAACAAACTGCTCCAACTGCCGGCTCTGCTATCCATACGATTAGAATTTTCTAGTGCGTCTTGGTGTGTTACCCGATTGCTAATCTCATGTGTTCTTCGTTCGCCCTATTTCACAGCTCACCGGGAAGCTACAAACCTTCCCCGACGCCGCCATCGGCCGTTAGCAGCGGGAATGCCACATCGACACCGTCGCCCGTCCATCACCACTCGGGCCCGACGTCGTTCTCCATGCCGCAGCAGCATCACTACCAACATCAACCGCCGGGTCAGCATTCCCAGCAGCAGCAGCAGCAACAACAACAGCAGTTCCGCCAACAGTCACCACCGGCACCTCCTCCATCGTCCTCGTCCAGCACCACCGTTCAACTGGAGCCAGTTCAGCTTTCGGCGGCCAGCGGACAGCAGCAACAACAGCAGTACACCACTGCTCCCGTTGCACCCGCTTCCCCACTGATCGACCTCAGCGAATGGATCAACCATCGGGTGCTGGCCCGCCGGAAAGACGTGTACGATTCGGGTCGCATACGGGCGACGGCCGCCCCGGGGACCGTGGTCATTGGGTTCGACGCGCCTGAAGGCAGCCATCAAACGTACGAAGGTGTGCTGGACGATGTGCACCGCCAGCAGGATATCATCGACGACGTGTGCCCGGCGCTGGCCGATCTGCAGCCGGGTGTGAGGGTGTGCGTTAGGGCTACCTGCGTCCATCCGCATCCCGTGACGTCCAACGGGGGGGACGTGTTTGTCGAGGGCATTGTGAAGGAAGTGCACGGCAACAAGAAGCAGTTTTCGGTGCAGATTGCGGGCGGCTCGATCGCAGACAAGCAGGAGGTACGGGGGTGTACGCTCAAAACACACTTTCGTTACCGAACATGGTTCTAATTGTATTCCTTTCATGTATCCATTTTTCCACAGTTACGAATAGTGAAACGGGTTGATATGCGCCTCCTGAAACCGCCCTGGTGGGACGAGCTGGAAGATGCGCTGGACAGCTATAGCGGTGGCCACACGGTGTCCGCAGTAGATTGTGGCTCGAGCCGGCGTAACACAATCGATCATCATCATCATCGTTCCCATGAAGGAGATAGTAGCACCGGAAAGTTGCAACAGCAGCAGCAGCAGCCACCCGCCATAGTAAGCTACGTCCTAGCAACGTCGACCAACAGCGAACATCATCTACACGGCAGTGGTGCCGGAACAGCAGGACAGCAACCGCCCGCCGGCACCGCCGCCACCATCATCTACACAAGTGGGGCACCGTACAAAAACAGCATCAGCATAACGCAGGGTCGTGGTGTGGCCAGTGCCGGCCTACGGTACGATCCATCGCTGGGAGCAGCAGCGGCAGCGGCAGCCGGAACGAGCGATCAACAGCAGCTAAAGCAGCAGCTCCATGTGCCATTGCAATTGCAGCACGTTCTACCAGCAGCAGGAGCAGGATCGGGTGAAGAGCAACAGCACCATTACCGCAGCGCTGCCACCTCACCATTCCAGTCCGTGCAGCTCACGATCGGCGGCGCTGCTACGGATCATCGTGAACGGGATGGGGTGGATACCGCACACTACACCACTGCTGCTGCTGGTGGTGCTCATGCGCGCTCTCATTCGCTGCATCACGTGTCGCATCCGGTGCAGGTCGGGATGTCTCCAGCGCCGGCCCACAGCAGCAGCAGCAACAGCAACACGATCGGCAGTGGAGCTTCGTCAGCGTCAGTGTCGGGTGGTGGTGTCGCTGGTGGTGGTCCTCCCAGCAGCTCAGTATTAAGGACGCTCAGTCCGGACGATCTGCGCATCGCGAACCGCAGTTACGACAACGAGAGTGACGACGAAGTGCGCAGCAGTTTTCCCATGGAAGGAGGTACCGACGTCGTTTTTATGCTTTTGATTTCCCCAACTCATACATAGTTCACCTCTCACTCACTATTTCACTTGCAGAAGCGGAAAAATACTCAGGTAGCAGCAAGCGAAGCAGTATGCAAAGCCGTGGAAGTACCTCAAGCTTACTGGACCAACGAAGTACACCTCGATCTCAACCTGCAACCCCAAGGTACTTGTTGTGGCGGTATTGCCACGTCACGTGTTTAGTTAAGGTATTGTAATTCATTCGATTGTTGTCATTCTCGGTCATGTCACCAGATCTCAAGCGGCCACACCGCACCGGTTCAAGAAGGGCGACGTCGTTTCCACGCCCACCGGCATACGGAAGAAGTTTAACGGCAAGCAGTGGCGCAGGCTGTGCTCGAACGAAACCTGTTCGAAGGAATCTCAACGACGAGGCTACTGCTCGCGGCATCTCAGCCAGAAGGGTAGCAATGCGCTCCGGTCGTCCACCAGCTCGGTGACGAATCATTTCAACAGGTAATGGCTGCTGTTGAAAGCTTGAAAAAAGGAGCTCTATGGGTCGTTTGGCGATGAGTTAAAATTGATACTCAACTCTTTCCTGTTTCGTTCCTTACAGTAGTCGATCGAGCAGCAAAACACAGCTAGATGAGGAAACATCTAGAGATTCGGAAACTTCACCCCATTACCGTGTGGCGGGACGGTTCGATCAGGACGAAACGGATGCGGCCAATATGCTGGGTAAGTTGAAATACTGTTTTCCGCGTCAGATACCAATGACAATAGCAAATATATGAAATCAGTTGAAAAACATCCAACTAGCGGCGAATACTGATGTTCTTATTGGAAACTCACATGGCAAGCAGTGTAATGTATCAGCACTTGGTTATTTTTATGGGATTCTAAAAGAAAAAAAGTAGTAGTCCTCAATGTACGCTATAAATGCCTAACGCAAAGACACCGCGTTTGTGGAATTTCGCGGTTTTATATTGATTATTTTCTTGTGTAGCTTATAGTTAAAATATAATGAATAATTTTGGCTGAAGTAAGTGGCTTTAGTCACTACATTAATTATTTCATTTTCTTTTTTGAATGAATTCAAGAATTTATTTGCGTTTACAGGGTCTTCCTGGGATTCTCATAGTTGTGGGACTTTGCCTTGACTCTTTCATATCGGAAGTGATCTTCATATGATGGAAAGTAGACTCTATGGCACCCTTGTTGGATAGACTCCTAGTAAATTCCTATTTGATTTGTCCAACAAGGGTGTTATAGAGTCCAATTCCCATTACATTGAGTTCATTTCACGCAAGAAGGAGTAAATAAAGTGTCCCAGAGCTATGAGAACTCCTGCAAAACCGTGTAACGATTCATGTGTCAAATCAATGCAATTTTTGCTCAGAGAACTGTCAAATATAGACACCCGCGTATTTCGGGGACCACCTGTAATATACTAAAAAACAAACCGAGTTCAAATGTTTAACTTGACGATCCCTGACAAACTGCTTCGAAATGGACCAGGGCAGTTTCTTGGAACGGAAAGCATTATATCATTGATGAACAGTGTCTCTGCGGTGATGATTGGCGAAAATACCTCGTTCTGCGTGATTTACAACCGAAATTCAATTTAAACATATTTCTCAGAACTGAAATAAAACACTCCATTCACTGCACAAGATTCACGTTCTTAGAAGAGGAGAAAAAAGCACTCTCAAAAGTTCAGTGATTAGTTCAGGTGATCGTAATTAATCGCCTTCGCTGGAAAATACATCCGCCACCAATATACACAACCAAGAGCACGAATAACGCGAATGAAGTGGTAGCCTTTCCGTCCGCAAGGCGCGCCTATCCGTTCTCGCACTGGGCGTTTGCGCAACACCAACACACACGCACACGCAGCCAGTCGGACGAACGCTGATCGTTGAATAAACAATCAGTCAAAACGGACAATGGGCTCGAGATTTTGTGCGTGTGTGTGTGTGTGTAAATGGTCGTCCACTAGTAGATGCATGCAGGCGCACGGGCGCACATTTCCAAGAAGGACTTTATTGGCATTTACACACCCGTTGAGCACGGGAGTACACGAGAGAGAAAGAGAGTTTAGTCAAATCGGTACGCCCGCCGGCAGGAATAGTTTTCAAGTGAAAGTCATCCAGCTTCCTTTCGGGCGTTTTGTGTCGTTGTGAAGGCGTAATTCTAAAAATAGTTGTATGCTTAAATTAGTCACTTTAGGCGCGGTGCTACTGTTGGTTGCGAAAGTTTCAGTGCGAAAAGTATGAACTTTATGAACATGAACATGTACGATCTGCAAAGTGGTGCCGAACTGTACATTAAGTGTTTGCGTAAGTGTTGCTTGCACAATCTTAGTTCTTCGTGGTGGGTTTTTCTTACGCTGGCAATCGGATAAGACTAGGATAGTCAGTTAATTCTTTGTTTCATTGCGTTCATAGCAAATACCTCAGCATCGATCCACTGAAAAGATCGCCATCTTGTTAAGTCAGACTTCGTTCTCTGTGTGTGGAGAGCATGTGTATGAGTGAGGTTTATTTGTTTTATCAAACACTGATATGTCAAGAAGTGATTGTTACCGTTAGGTTTTCAATTATTATACACATTACCATTGGAAAATAGTCTTTTTTGTATTAGGAGAACTGTTCTATCATGAAAACTACTACCATCCAACTAACATGCAGTTCCATTGATGGTTCCTCTCTTTTTCTCTTTCTCCAACACAGTATCACTTAGCAGTTCCCGCTCAGCGACACCGAGCAATTCGTTCTCCTCGCCAACCGGGCACGGATCGTCCCCGCTGGCAACACAATCGCCGGTAATGATTGGCAACCGGCAGAACCTGTTTCTGCCGATCGGCAGCCCGGCACCGTCCAACGATCCGCACGGCAGTATCGGCAGTGGCGGCAGCAACAAGTACAAAACGAATACTCCGAGCCCGAGCCCAGCGCACGTCATTGGCGGCGGTATCGGCATCGTTGGTAGTGGCGGGCCTGCTGGCAGCGGCCATCACCATCAGCTGATTCGACCGGAGTCGCTGCGGCCAACGCAACCGGCGGGCAGTGGTGCCGGCGCTGCGCCACCACCGACCGGTCACGCGACCAGCGTTATACGTATGTCGCCCCTGTACTCCCAGCATTCGGCCCATCCGTCGGCGATTTACGCTAGCTATCCTGTACATGTGGCAGGCGGTGGAGGTAGCTCATCGGCGGCACAAACGATTAACGCTTCTTCACAGCAACAGACTGTAAGTGTGGAAGCTGTATCGTCTAATGGCGTTGCACAACACCAACAGCAGCAGCAGCAGCATCACCAGCAGCCGTCGCAACATCAACAGCAGCTACATCAGCAACAGCAAGAGCTGCAGCAACAGCAGGAACCGCAAGAGCAACCTCACGCGCTGGTAACGACCAGTCGATCGCAACCGATCTCCGGTCCGGCACAGCACGTTGCGCAATCAGCGTCGCCGGCCGCCCTCCACCATCATACGATCATACAACAACAGCAGCAACAGCAACAGCAACAACTGTCACAGACGACCTCTCAACAACAGCACACAGTGTTATTAACCAGTCAACATCAGCAATCCTTAACCGTGCCAAAAAACGGCATTAGCACGGGTTCCACCTATCAATGGCATGCATTGCTTCCGATCATAAACAGTCCGTCGGCGATCGCCAAGAGCAACCTCCATCCACATCATCAACACCACCACTACGCGCACATGGCGCACTCGCAGGCCTACGGACCAGCTGCTGCCGCAGCAAACACCGCTGCTGGCCCACCATCATCAGCGGCAACGACGGCGGCGGTTGCCTCGCAGCAACCATCGCCGATTGGAAGCTCCTCCGCAACGACAGCCAAGCCGTCGTCGGCGGGCGCATCCTCGATGGTCATCGTGCCGTCGAAGGTGTACTCGCCTACGCCACCGCCTCCTCAGCTAGCCGCCGGGGAGGAGATGGTTTCGATCGACGACGACGACCAGGGAGACGATGATGTCTTTGAAGCAGAGCCCGTGAAAACAGCAGCACCCAGCACGAAAAACTCTACCGCGCAAGGTGGAGCAGGAGAGCAGACAAGCAACCGGTATGCGGCCGGTAACGGTAATAATGGTAGTGGTGGTGGTGGTGCCGGAAGCCATCAACTGTTGCGCGGCATGGACATAGAAGCACCGGTCACGGTCACGAACAGTAAGACAACTTCGGCCGAGAGTGCCGAATCGATCGCAAAGCGACGAACGCAATCGTGCAGTGCAGCGCTGCAGGCCGCCGCCGCTGCAGCGAACGGTGGCAGCAGCGGCGGTGCCGGTGGTGGCGGAAGTGGCAGCGGTACGCCGAAGGAACCGCAGAGTCCGCTGAGCAACAAGAAGGACGCTAAAATACGGCGCCCGATGAACGCGTTCATGATTTTCTCCAAGCGCCACCGGGCGCTGGTCCACCAGAAGCATCCGAACCAGGACAACCGAACGGTGAGCAAGATCCTGGGCGAATGGTGGTACGCACTGAAGCCGGAAGAGAAAACCAAATACCACGAGCTGGCGAGCGAGGTGAAGGAGGCACACTTTAAGGCACATCCGGAGTGGAAGTGGTGCTCGAAGGATCGCCGAAAATCGTCCTCCTCGGCGAAGGAAGGGATGGTTGGTGGCGGCGTGCCTGCGTCCGGTAGTGGGCCGGGCGGATTAGCATCAGCGGGAGGTAACAGTGGCCGGGGCCGCATGGATTCGTTCGACGGGAACGATTCGTTCGACGAACGAAGCCCCAAAACGCCGTCCGACGTGGCAATGCCTTCCGTTGGGGGAGGAACGTCGACCGGGGGCGGCAACGGAAGCCAGGCGAACGATATCATTCCACTGACCGTTGCACCGTACAACACAATTGACGAAACACCCGAACCAGCGTCCGGTGTGATGATGATGCTACCACCGACAACGACTGCCAACCACGGATCCGTGGCTTCGTGCAACACTGGCAGCCAACAGAATCCGGAACCGATGGTTGTCGATGCGGCAAGCCGCTCCTCCTCACCGTCCCACCAACGGTACGCCGAGCCGGAGGGACGGGAAAAGAACGACGAACGGATGGATATATCCATTACCGATGAGCAGATGGACGAGGGAGGTGATGTTGCTGAAGACGATCAGCCGATGACGATCGCGGACGACGAGTCGGTACCGCGAAAGGCACCACCGTCCGCGCAATCATCGAACGATGTGGCGGAGCTCGATCTGAAATGTGCCGAAAAGGTAAGCGACTCGGATGTGGAAGACATCTCCGGCAACGCCAAGGGCAAACAAAACCATGGGGAGATGAGCTCGTCTCAATTTACTGCTAGTTCTTCCACCAAGGTACGATCAATCATAATCGATGGGGCGTGTTGTGTTTCCTTTTAAGTTGTTCTCTCCTTTCTGTTTGCGGGCATTTTTGGCGTGAGATGGTCTCTATTTGTGTTTAGCTTATCAGCCATGTTTCCAGAGTTTTGTATAACACTGCTACATCGACTTTGTTTTGAATTTGTTTACAGGTTTCACAATCGACGGTTTCAAACGACTACCATCACGGCAGCAATGGGGATGTAGCGACAGATTACTCCATAAAAACACTGACGACGGCAGGCAGCAACAATGGTGGCCAACCACCAACAACACCCGGTGGGCCCAATTCCGCCTCGCTCGACGCCTCTTCCACATCGTTACTGACGTGCAAACCGAAACCAATCAAAGCGGGTGCGATCGGCAACAGTACTACTACTGCTACTACTACTACTACTGCTACTGCTACTACTACTGGCGGAAGTAACACCGCTGGTTGCGGTGCAGATAGCAATGGCAGCAGTGGTGGCAACAACAGCGTAACTGCTGGAAATGGGGCCAGCGGACAGGGCGGTACCATGTACCAGCATCATCACTCGCATCCTCACCATCACCACCACCATCCGATCGGGTACGCGTACAGCAGTCCGAAGAACCCGGTTGGTGTTTCACCATTCCAGCCAACAGGTAAGCTCTGGTGTGATATGGAAGACGTAGGTAGGCGGCACTGGAATGAATTCACTATTCCTCATGTCCATCTTTTAGGAGGAGCATTTAAAACGATGCCACAAAGTCCGAAAACCCTGGGCAAGCAGGATCATCCATCGTATTTGCTCTCGCCAGCGCCATCAACGCCGACGGCGTCCACAATTAAGATGGAACCGGCAGAAAATCTAACCACCAGCAGCAGCAACGGCGGTACCACCCGTAGCAATGTCGATACCATCTTCAACTTCTCATCCGCTGCCATAAAGGAACAACATCTGCAGCAGCAGCAGCAGCCAAACTCGCTGTACCACGGTGGGAACGATCAGCAGCAGCAGCACAAATTTCTACTGGCCGTTAGCAACAGCAGCAGCAGCAGTGTGGCAGAGCCATTGTCGGGCGCGGCGGCCGCAAACTCAACGTTGACCGTTACACCGCCGAGCAGCAGCTGCTCCTCGGAGGGTGGGGCAAGTAGCCTCAGCAACAGCAGCACCAAATGTAAATCGCTGTTAGAGTTTAATCCCACCATTTGTTACACGATCTCGAACGTTAACGGTAGCCATGCGACCGCCAGTAGCAATGCAAACCATAAGCCTAGTACTAACGCAATAGTGATGAGCATGAAGCAAGGTAAACTAATCATGGATGTTGTGAACACTGCTACCAGTACTTGTACTACTACTATTACCACTAACACCGCTAGTGCTAACGAACCTACTAATCATCATCACAAACTGAGCCGTACAGATACCACTACCGAAAGCAATCATCATCCAACTTCTTCTCATCTAGATGTTGTTCACCATTCTAACCATCAGCTTTCATCATCCACGACACATTGCATAAATAATACAGCTAATCGCTCTTCTACTTCCGATGTTGTCATCATGAATGCCATTACTAATAGTATCGCTACTAGTACCACCACCACCACCACTACTACTATCACTAACTCTACTACAAATTCCGCTACCGTTAAGCCTTCCTGTCCGATTGATGTTGTACATAGCGATAAGATCTCTTCTTCATCTACCACCATCACCA
The DNA here is from genome assembly GCF_943734735.2 of Anopheles gambiae. Lineage (NCBI taxonomy): Eukaryota > Metazoa > Arthropoda > Insecta > Diptera > Culicidae > Anopheles > Anopheles gambiae. Next base: position 32,643,399 of record NC_064601.1, read on the forward strand.
CAAACACCGTCGCTCATGCCGCGAAAAAAACGTTGAATGTTGTGAATGTTGTAAATGTGACAGCAAATGCATGTGCGGCGGGCCCGCCACCGCCTGCGACGTCCACCAGCAGCAATGGGGCAGCGTTGATGAACGCCGCGGGAACGCCTGCGCAGGGAAGTAGCGATGGTGGTAGTGCCGCCACTACCCCTCCTACCACCGCCTTTATCATCAACACGTCCAGCGGTGGTGGCAGTGCCATTCTACGCCCTGTCCAGCCAGCGATGTCAATGATTGCGAAAATGGCAAACACAACAACACACCAACCACCAAAGCAGCCCCGTTCGGATGCCGATGCACCGGTCACCGGTTTGCAGCCTTCGGTCGTATACGAAACGATTCTGGTCGAACGTCCAGCGCAAGTGAAACACCAGGGATCGACCTTCACGACCGTTCCATTTAACGGTGCTTCATCGACAGTGATGCCGCTAGCCACGAATGGATTGATGTTAGCGTCCGCTTCTACCGCTGGCGGCAACACGCTGAGCAGTGCGGCGTTACCGAGTGGAAGCATTATCGTATTATCTCAAGCATCGCTGAACGAACTTCTGTTGCATGGTTCTTGCACAACGGCAGCACAGCATCAACTACAACAACAACAACAGCTCCATAACGAAACTAACAGCAACAACACAGAGCTAATAGCGGCAGCGAACAACAGAGATAACTCCAAAAAGCTACTACTAACAGCTGGTGGAGGCACTGCGACAATCACTAATCTCATCAGTTCAATCACAAACACCTCAACTATGCCCTTCTCTTCCACCCCTTCCCTCCCATCCTCGTGTAATAGCGGTAGTGTAGTCAATGGGAATATCTGTACCACTAGCATCCCCATCAGCTCTTCCCTCAATGTGACTAATTGTATCGTTGTGCCTGATCATACTTCCTTCACTACCACCTCTTCTACTACTTCTATTACTACTGTCACCACCTGTGCGACTACCATTGAACCATCCAGCACTACTAACAGTGCGGCAAAATTGTTAACATATACCATAAGCAAAAAAGGCATCACCACTGCTACCTCTTCCTCCTCCACCTTCCCCTCCACCGATCATCGTGCTCCTCTTCAGTCCAGCACCTCCGACCCGTCCTACATCAACATCATTGCCACCACTTCCACCACCACCACCACCACCACTACCACTTCTACTGTCCCCACAAACAATTCAACCATCATGAACAACAGCAGCAACACGAAACAGACGATTATAATGATCAATCCAACAACTTCAACAGTTCTACCGGTGCCATCATCCTCCGCACCGTCGTCCGTTGCTGCATTGCCCACATCGCTGACGATGTCCTCGGTTGCATCGTTACATCCGCTGCAGCAGCACCATCAGCAGCAGCACCAGCACCAGGGTGTTGGCGCCACTGGCGGCTTCTCGATGCTGTCCACCATCAGCACGGGCAGCGGCGGCGGCGGTGGTGGTGTACTGACAAACACCGTCACCACCAACGCGAACAGTGCCACCGACCTGACGACGGTACTGCCAGCGGCGAGCAGCAGCAGCAGCACCACGACAACCATCCTTGCATCCGCCGCCAACCAGCGTCTACCGGGCCGGCAGAAGCTGATGCTGTGTCCACAGGTAAGCAAGCAGCAGTGTATTTTCCCGTGCGCTTGTTATTTATACTGTAGGAAGCTTCTGGCTGGCTGGGGCTGGCTCTCCTTTACCAGATCAGCTGGCTTCAATTGGATTTTTCTCGCTAGTAAATCATTTTTCAGTAGAGTTGACACTAGATTTATTGCTATCACCACACTGCATCATAGTTTCATTCATGTCATCTCATCTGCAAACCCACGATTCGACTCCTCCTTTTTCCCCACGTGCCACCAAATCCCTATTCCAGCCGATCCATTTGCCATCAACCTCTACTGAATTCCCTCCGTTGCTAAAAAAAAAGACTTCCCAAGATGTCCCACACACCTCTCAAAATGATTCAAAATCAACACTGGCTCTGTTGGACGATGTGTTTTATCGCTGGATTGGCGCATTATTTGGCAAACAACAAACAGTCAACCATCATTTCGCGCGTCGAGCCGTAGTTTAACCCATCCAATTCCTGTTTCTCCTGCCTTCTTCTCCCCCCCCCCCCCCACCACTGGAATGTTTTAGATTTTTTCTTAGGTATACCCGAAGGCACAATTTCTCCCCTCAAAATTGATTATCTCTGTAGCTACGTAGTATCTTTTACCGCATGCAATGTGCGCTTCCGAAGCACGCACTACACACACATACACACATAGACGCTCCCCGTGTGGATGATGCTTAGATATTTAGTCCTTTTGTTTTTGAGTTTCTTGCGTAGCTTTTAGTGGAGCGCTGATGAACGGGGTGCTACTCCCTGTAGGTTTCTCTATTAATTCACTGTTCAAAAGCACCGTGTTCTTCTTACGTTGTCGATATAGTTAATTCACATTTTGCCCCGTTTCGATTCTTCTGATTTCAACCGAATTGTTGCTTCTCGATGCTGCAGTATACCGTTTGTTAAGTAGTTTGTTAAGTAATGGTGCGTGCGAATTGCTACCGCTTGATTGCTCTTTTTTCTTTTTCGGCTCCGTTGAGCCTTTCCCCCACAGTCTCTCAAGCTCCTTTAAAGTATTGTTTTTTTTTCGCTTTTTGGTTGTACTACTAGCCTAGCCTCCTGTGACTAACGGTTCTTCCAACTGACACATACTTACTTACTTCTCTCAATTCCAGTTTGCCCTAGTCCTTCCCGATCACCAACAGTTTACGCTGACCGATCGCTCTAAGATTTCGTTCGCGAATCTTGCCACGGCGACCATTAAACCGGCCCAGGGCAACACTATCTTTGCCGCTGTCCCCTCCCCCTCGTCCTCCTCCGCATCCCCTTCCTCTTCGTCTACCACCACCGTCGCATTTGCACTAACACCGTCGCCATCCTGTTCCGCATCCGCTACTACTATCACTGGCGCATTGCGGCCAGCCGGCAGCAACGGAACCATCCAGCCGCCGACGGTGGCACACGTGAAACTAACCAACATCCTTCCGACAACAGTAACACCACCTACTTCATCATCCACCTCTTCATCATGTTCCAATACCTTCACCACCACATCACATTCTTCTTCTTCTTGGTCGTCGTCGTCGTCCTCGGCGTCGTCGGCGTCGTCGTCGTCGAGTGTGCTAATCAAAACGCAGTCGGCAACGGGCGCAATCGTGCCGAATGGTATTGGGGCCACCAACGCTGCCGGTGGCGGTGGCATTGGTGGTGGTGGTGGTACTACTACTACGATAAACGCGTCCATTCCCGTACAATATTTGATCCAAGGCAAGATACCGAATCTTCTCATCTCCACAACACAGGGCTACCCGGCACAGATTCAGCAGTCGCCGCATCACCATCCGCAGCAGCAGTACGCCACGATCAAGCAGGAACCGCCGGAATCGCCCGGCGCGAAACACTTGCTACCGGTAACGCCTACATCCAATACTGCCGGATCGGTGTACGGTAGTAACAGCAACAGTGGTGGTGGTGGTGGCTCTACTGTGCCCTCTACTGGTGGTAGCAGTGGTAACGAACGGGACGCTTCCAATGAGGAGGAGGACATGGAAGAAGATTACGGCGAGGGCGGCGATGGTGGCACAGCGGATGCAGCAGCCGCCGCAGAGAGCAAACAGTTCATTCTGGCACCGACGCCGGCGCAACTAGGTCGCGCTCCGCTACAGCGGCGTCAGATGAGCAGCGGCGGCTGCAATAGCAACAGCAACAGTAACAGTGGTATGTTGCAATCGGAGCAGCAGCAGCAGCAGCAATCGGCGGGTAGCAACAATGGTAGTATCACCCAGCAACAGCAGCAGCAGACACCGATGGAGGATGACGGTGGTGATGAAACGGCGAACACGTCGAACGAACAAAACAGCCACCACGCGCATCACCAGCACCATCAGCACGCCTCGATGCCGTCCGCCCTGCCGACACCGACGTCCGCCTCCATGGAGGACTACCACAGCCAGATCTCGCCGTCCACCGCTAAGAAAGCCTTCTTTCGCAAGGCGAAGCCCGACGATATGGATAAGTAAGTAGTATTGCACAGCGCTCTGGCTGACGGTATGCGTGAGCGTTTATTTCAGTGCCTCTGACCCCGAACCATTCCAATTGTCTTGCTTTACGCAGCGTTCTGCGACAGGTTGACTTTGAGAAAAAGTTTAAAACACTACCCCAGTTCAAGCCGGAAGATTGTCACTCACCCAGTGCCATTATGGCGTCGTCACCACGTGTGTTCACGCAAAACTATCGTAAAAAGCAAACCACGACTCACAAAACGCGTAAGTATTATTACACCCAGCGTCAGTTGCATCAAGTAAAAAACTCTGCTTTCGCTTACAGTGGTGCCGGATGAAGATCAGCATAACAATCTGCATTCGGATGGCAGTGCGCCTCCGCTGTCCAGTACTGCCACCCCGTCCAGCTCGTACGTGATCGGGAATCGATTTTTCGGACCGGATTTCAACATGGAACAGTACAAAGGTACTGTACTGAAGCTTCCCCTTCCAATTGGCATCCACTGAAAGAGTCCCCTTTATTACTACACGTTCCACTTTTAGAAATGTCGGCAGAAATGGGCCGGGGAGCGGTGGGAACTGGCGCCGGAATGGGCGGCGGTCCCGGTGTTGACGATCGTTCGCCCCGAACGCCCAAAACGCCATCGCAACGGTCGGTCAATTCGGCGGAAGAAAAGGGTCACCGGAAGATACTCGAGCAGCGGCGCAACCTGGTGGTGCAGCTGTTCAACGAGCACGGAATGTTTCCGTCAACGCACGCCACCAACAGCTTTCAGGTGCGTTATCTCGCTTGCTTTCGGGTTGGGCTTTGGTTGGGCCGCGCCACCGCGCTCTGTCTGTCTAATATGCTCAATACGGGTTTTCTGTCCGTTTTTCCACACCACAGTTGGCACACAGCGACATATTTCCGAACAAGCAGAGCCTGCAGCTGAAAATACGCGAAGTGCGCCAGAAATCGATGGCCCAGCAGCCAGGTTTTACGCCACAGTCCGCTGGTCCGATCACTCCGACCGAAATTAGCGGTGGTAAGTTCGACCAGCCTGTGTGACGTTACCGCTCGAAACGGCAACAGTTTTACCCTGCTTTTGTGGTGTTTTAGGTCAGTCCGATAGCAACCAGCAACATTCGTTGTTGCATCAGCAGCAGCAGCAGCAGCATACTCAACAGACACAGCTTCACCATCAACAGCAGCAACAGGAGCACAGCATCAACTAACTCTACTCGATAGTGTGTCGGACGATAGGCTTTAACAGTTTAACAGTTAAAGGTAAGAGCCCAGAAAAATAGCTGACGAGCTGGTTTCCTCGCGTTACGAATGGGATGACAAATAGTAAGCACGAATACACGATATCATCAAAATACAAATCATCAATTACAAATTAGCGGGAATGATGCAACAAAGCGAGGGGAAGCGAAGGAATAGAGAGAGAAAAAGAGAAAGGTGATAGTGGTAGGTGGTAAAAATTTAAGCTGCTAAAAGTGAACGAAGTAATATTGTGTGTAAAGAGATGCCAGCGCGCTCACCACACATTTGCGTTTTGTTTCGTGTTCTTGCGCATACAACCTTCACTTTCCAAACGGCAAAGCAAAGGTTTGAGCGCGGACAAAAATGTTCTTCCGTTTAGCGATTAATGAATTGCCAGAGTTATATTATAGCAAAAGCAGCAAGCAAGTTGGTTGGTTGGTTACGAACTTTAAGAAACGAGAGAAAAAAACGATTTATATCGCAAACGATGAAGTAAAACTTCATATCCGAGTAGCAAACTTCTTCTTAACTATATACAAAAACAATAACACTCTTTTTCCCGCAATCAATGCCAATACCATAACGCTCTACAATAGCCCCCAATTAATATAATCATCCTTACAGCAATAATAGTGTCGCCATTCCTCCTGCTATATAGTTGCGTTATACAGCATAGGACCTCATCATACGTACGACAGATCGCAGTTACATACGACTGGAGCGGAAGCAAACATTTATCGCTACTTTTTGTTCTTCTTCTTCCTCTGTTTTACGTACTGCAAACAAATCATCTACAAAACACACATTCGCACACACGCATACAATAGCTTTATGTTAGGGAGCTTCTTAAGTACGTCGTTTCTTATTTGTATCCTTGACTAAGAGCTGCAGATTGATGTGTAAAGAGAGAAGTAAAGCGCACGCACGCAAGATGTTGCAACCGAATGTGTCTGTTCGTAGGCACTGCTCCCTGGCAGGGACAGTTTCGTGGAACAAGCAGATTCCTTATTAGCTCTTGTTTGTTTAGAGAGGACTCCGGTTTATTGTTTTCGTTTATTCTTTATAGTCTATGCTTACGACGCCGCAGCCGGCAGCAACATTCGCACTTGATGTGTGATTGTTCACAGTGCGCAGTGGACAAAAGTGTACAAAGCAAGCAGCAAGATCGTGATGATGATGATGATGTTAATAGTGTAAATTTACTTTCTGTGAAGAAGTTGTTTGCGTGTGTGTGTAACGCCACACCGAATGTGATGTAGTAGATGTGTAAAGCAGATTATAGAAAACAATTGCAACAATATGCTATGCTGTACATTAAAGAAAGTATATCATCCAAAATGACAAGTAGCAATCATGTTTCTATAATTGATTACGAGTAACTTGAAGCAAGCCGTTCAATTGAACGAAAGCAAAGGAATGGAACGAAAGTACTCACAAATCGTCGTAAACCACGTACACACTTTTCGTGTAGACGGGGAAGACAGCCAGCCAAGCCAGCGCGCGGGAGGATCTATCCGGTGATTTTAGTTTTAGTAAATCCCTATCAAAAAGGTATAGAGAAAGAGCAAACGCGTTCTATAAAAAGAAGTTATTTTCTCCCGATTATTATTTTAAGTTAGGAAAAAAAAGATGTCGGGGAAGGTAGAAACGAAAGAGATATACATACATAGAGACGGCTATGGAGCAATATATGATATCAGTGCAAGCGTGCACGACACATCTGGTTGCTAACAGCAACCGAAAGGGTGAACGTGGTCGCGTGTTTGTATATACTGGACATCACGGGAACACATGTGATGTGTGTGAGTGTTTGTGTGTGTTTGGATCCCTTTTAGCGTCTTTTCCCCCCTCCATTGAATGAACTTGATTAGAAACAGCAACAAAAGTATGTGGTATTTGTATTAATGAATTGGATGACAGAAACAGAACAACCCTAAAAAAAAGTGCCCGCCATTATTGTTTCCATTGTTTTCACACAATTGGTATATCACACATTGTTTGTTTGTGGGTGTTTAACAAGCAAAAGTACAACAAATATACTGATCGTAGTGAAATTTGCTGATATATAGTAAATATATGGAGCGCAGCTTTTCCGTTAGTTCGTCCTGTGTGTGTGTGCGTGTTTTTGATAATGAAATTAGAGGAAATGGCGTACGTGTGTGCACTTTTGTAACCGAGGTATTTTGCCTTTGATGAATTGATACCAGGCACTGTAAGAAGAAAACAAGTAAGATAAGCAGGAAACGCTGTATAGAGGGCGTGAAAAGCGACCAGAGGAAGGAGAAATGCTTGTTTTTGTAAGTTACATTTCTATCGCCAGGACTCCACAGAGCATAACACGGAGCGCAACATAACAACTGACAGCTTCCAAACGCTTCAATAAACGCTTGCGGAAGGAGGTGAAGTGTTTCATAACCTGTCGGTCATCGCAGTAGGTTGGTACCTTTTCTACGAGCAATGAGCGGCCAACTAAGGATATTCAAAACATGTTACCAGCAAAGAAGCGTTTTCTGAAGCGTTTGGCAGCTGTCAGTTGTTATGTTGCGCTCCGTGTTATGCTGTGTGGAGTCCTGGCGTATGATTTATTACTTTTCGGGTTTCATCAAACCAATCATACAGAAAGAGTACAAACGTATTTGTTTACATATTGAACTAAACTATTCCATCCAAATTTGATCGATTTTATCGATACCTTCTGGTTCTGGTTATACTTTTTCGTATTAGTTTCGCATTGCGCATTTGACTTGTTAGTTCCTTTGTTCCTTTTTTCTCTGTTCTCTTTTGTGTTGCTACTCTTTAGTTGTCTCTTTACCTTCAAACCATTTTGCTTTACATATTGACAACAGTTGGATTGTTCGTGTCGGAAATGGCTCCCTACCCTCAGTTAGAATGCGCTCTCGTTTTTACATAAAAGTGCAAACATAAAGATATAATCTTAAAGATAAAAACACACACACACACGCACCCGCACACACAAACCCAATCCGACACGCTTTTTGGTGGGCCATACGGAGGAAAATGGAACATGTGTTTTTCTCTCTCCGGGTTTATTGATAAAACACACACAACACGACGCGTGCACTGCTGTGTTGCACGTTTGTTTCTTTTTAATTAGTAGCGTAAGATCGATAGAAGAGAAATTAAGCTGATAAAACCACACAGGACACAGATAGACAAAGGCTTGTTATGAGCGAAAGAAGTGGCCGGTGGCAAGAGGAACTGCACGTTTGTTTTATCTGTTCTGTTTTTAAATTCAATTGAGATAAAGTAAAGCCACGGAAGCAAATGAAATTGCAAAGCGTGAATGTATTGGTGGAAAAAAGGAAACAGGCTGAAAAAGGGTAGCAGCAACAAACACAAATGCGCGTGATTGTGTGCCCCTGCATTGTGTAGTATGCATTATTGACACATCAAGAAGAAAAAATACAGGATAATGAATGATATGTGTAAAGTGTGTGTCTGTGTGTGTAGAGGTAAACCGCCATTAGCTATTAGCGGAAAGATGCGATGCGGAAACAAACCACACAGCAAAAGTAATTCTAGTAAACGAGTGAGCTAATAGCAAACCTCCCCCTTCAGTAGTTGTGCAATTAGGATATAAGAAGGACACACCACAAAATGAAGCTGCATTGTGAAAAGAATTATCATATTGTATATGATTGATTTATAGTAGAAAGCATAATTACTATCTAGCGACAGAGCATGGGCCAGAGCGGTTGAACATATACGATAATACGATGGTACATTTGTTGAACGAGAATGTGTGTGGTGCGGGGGGCAAAATCGCATATTAGCCAAACAAACACTCCCAGCACCCAGCACAAGTCTACATCATCATTCTCCTAATCCCATCATTCACGCCCCATCCTCCTATCCCCTATCCCATACATTAAGCAACGTTCGGAAAAATTAGGAAAATCACATTTACAATTATACTCTTCTCTACTCTTTCCACGCAATGTGTGGACGGGGTGGGGGCGGATGGGGGGTATATGTTGTGTGTTAGAAATGTAGGTTTGATGGAAGCCACCGTGGCCACACACGCACACCCATACACATAGAGACACAACAAACGGGCGACAATGCTCTGATGATGATGATGATGATGATGATGTGCTAACATAAACAAAAACGAACGAATTTCTAAAGTTTTCCTCTTCTCTAACTCACGATGCAAACAAACAGACAAACAAACTGGAATGTTGTATACACAGACACACAAACAAACAAACAAACAAACAAACAAACAAACAAACAAACAAACAAACAAACAAACAAACAAACAAACAAACAAACAAACAAACAAACAAACAAACAAACAAACATGAACGAGCAAGTGAGAGATGCATTATATACATAATAATAGTGGAAATGAAATGACAAAATGATCACACAAATTAAATGGTAAATTAGAAGAAGAAAATATGATAAAACAACAAACAAACAAACAAACAAACAATGTTAAAATGCCTGTAGGGCGACCTGAGAAATGTAAACATTTGATATACAACAAAATGCGCACTCGCTAACTGATAAAAAAAAAGAAAGAGAGGGAAAGAAAGAGGGTATAAACAAATGATAGCATTGAAGCATAGAATTCCAACGCAGAAGCCGCGCAGCAGCACACTCTCCTCTTTATGTTACGGAGTGTTGTGGCTCTAGTAGTGACAATTTGAGGAAAAAAAAGTCCAACAAAATAACATATTTTTACCCCAAAACAAAAATGGAAAGAAAAGGTTTGTGTTAGTAGTTAAAGTCGAGAGGCCAGGTGCAAGTGACACAAAAAAAACTCCCAAATACACAAATGTTGAAGAAAAGTTGTTTTGGTGCGTTGTGTTTGTTTGCTTGCATGCATTACTTTTAGCTGGGTTGTGTTGATACGGTTCGGGGTGCAGCTTTGGCGCCGTCTTTGCGTAATTCTAATATTGAACTATCCTTTTCACCTTTTAACGGGGCTCTAATTTTTCCTATTCACAGCACTCCACTCGAGAGTCGTTTGTGGTACTATTCAGTAACGGAAATTTCACACGTTCCTTTAAAAAGTGGTGAAATATTGCATGTGTTGAAATATTTCCTCCTTCATCGACTTGAAATATTTCAACTACAAAATTTGTCGACTTTCATTTTATTGACGATTTTTTTTTCCTTTTATAGAAACGAACAACACTAAAGTAATTTATGTGAGTTAGTGAAAACTATTATTTACCTGCTGCAAGCAGTACGAGCGCTTGGTGCATATTGTGTCGTACACCCTCTATTTTTATTTTTCACAGCTCATCCAGTATCTAGGCTGTCAGACAATGTCGACATTCGTTCCACTGCACTAAAATTTTGGCGTCCTGTCAGCTTTCATCGCGAACATCGGAACGAATGGGCAAAAAACCTCGAAGAAAAACGCCTCAGTCCGCAGGAAAAGCGAACAATTTCTAGTTCAGTCGTGTTGTTGTGCAGCATTTTTACATGTTTTTGTATCGCGTGCGTTATCAGACGTCCGATAAAAAGTGATTGTGTGCGGGGCGGGCTGATATTACCATTCGCTAATAATCGTCGTGGAGCGTTTGTCAGCTACGAGCGTCATCGTCGTGCAGGGCAGGGTGCAGCAAAGAAGCGGTCCCCATCATCATCAACGTAGTAAACAGCGTACTGACCCAGTCGCTGGAAAACCCCATGGAAATGGTGTCTCTGGGGCCGAAAAAGGATGGAAATCCTAATGCCGAATTCTTTACCGCGCCGGAAACACTGCAGAACTTCGAAACGGTGCGGCTGTGGTTGCAGAAACATTTCAAGAAGGTAAGGGTTTTTTTTGTTCGCTGTGTATTGTGTCCAGTGAGGTGAGCCATTTTGTGTGTTGAAAATGTACGGCGCGCGGGTGCTGCAGTTGTGGCAAGTAGTTTGCGCTTTTTGCGCCTGTGTTGCTACTGTTGTGCTTGGTTAATGCGGCGTGCCAAGGGAGCGATTCATTCGATGGGAGCAGAAAAATGTGTGCAGCAAAGTGCAAAACGGGCGATATTTCATTGCAAAAAGGGTCGTTAGTTTGTGGAGGGATGTAGGTGGAGGTAGGTGGAAGGGGCAAGAATACCGGGTTCGCAGCAGGCTTGGGTAACACAAGCTGTCAAGGGGCAGTTAACCCTTAGCATCGCAAACATTCAAACCCTTGCGGTTCAGTACAGTGTTGTTGTTGTTTTTGTTGAAATGTTTTTAATAATTATTAATGATAGTTTGTGATTAAGGATGGTTTTTAATAATTAATAATGCTTTTCCATATTATTAGTTTCTTGCACCAGATCCACCGACAAAGGAATCTTTGGCCCATTTAATTATACAATTCATTCAGTATCAGGAAGCGAAGCTTGGGAAAAACTCTCAAGATCCACCAACAACGCGTTTACCGGTAAGTGGAGTGGACCGTTTTTAGATGCTTGTTTCACTTACAAACAACACAGCATGGTGACCTTCTATCTCGTTCACTCTTTCCGCTTCCGTAGATACGATGCTTCATGGATTTCAAACCGGGCGGTGCCCTCTGCCACATACTTTCCACTATGTACCGCTACAAGGCGGAGCAGCGCTGGCGCAAGTTCGATTTCACCGTCAACAAAAACCCGATGCGCAAGGACCCGATCGGGCAGATGGTACTGGACATCGAGACGGCACTGATCGAGGCGGAATGCATGCGCCTGCCGATCGTGTACATCCGCCCGGAGGTGGACCGTGCGACGGCGAACAAAATCACCGACATCGTGACGAACCATCAGGGCGAAATAACGGCCGATGAGGAGGAGGCCACGCACATCATCTATCCGGTGATTGATCCGCTGCCGGAGGATTACGCGCGGCCCACGTTCCGGCGCGATAAGCACGTGATGATCCACTGGTACTACTTCCCGGAGTCGTACGACACTTGGGTGCCGAATTCGTTCGACCTGCCCGACAACATCCCGGAGAGTCCACCGTCGCCGGCCGAGCGCTGGCGCGTGTCCGCCTCGTGGGTGATCGATCTGGACGAGTACAACGAGTGGATGTCGGAGGAGGACTACGAGGTGGACGAGGGGGGACGCAAGAAGGTGCACCCGCACCGGCTCGGCGTCGAGGATTTGATCTCGAGCGTGGCCGGCGGCGGTGGCGGTGGGGCCGGCTCGGAAGATAAGGTAAAGAAAACGCCCAAGGTGGTCAACTCGAAGCGCAAACGGTCGCCCTCGCCGGCTGCCGGCAAGGGTGGCAAGCGGAAGAGCTACCGTTCGCCGGCCGCTTCGTCCGCTGCCTCCTCCTTCCAGAAGAAGCCGCGCGCGGACGACGAAGAGTCGGAGGATCTCACTAAGGACATGGAGGATCCGGCGCCGGAAACGAACATTACCGAGGTGAAGCCGAACATGGGCAGCTCGAGCGCGTCGGGCCCGGCTACGCCGCAGCCCAAGCGCGACCCGGACATGATGCCGATGAAGTACGCCACCGTGACCGATCTGGACGACGAGATGGGCATGAATGCGGGCGGCGCTGGTGGCAGTGGTGCGGGCGGTGGCGGTGGCAGCGGCGGATCCGGAGCGGGCGTGGGCGGTGGCGACGACAGCCAGGCGGGCAAGACGAGCGACAGCAGCAACACGCAGGACTTCCCGACCGGCAGCAAGGACGATCTGGAGGACAACGTGACGGAACAGACGCACCACATCATCGTGCCGTCCTACTCGGCCTGGTTCGACTACAACTCCATCCACGTGGTGGAGAAGCGCGCCCTGCCCGAGTTCTTCAACGGGAAGAACAAGTCGAAGACGCCCGAAATTTACATGGCCTACCGGAACTTCATGATCGACACGTACCGGCTCAATCCGACCGAGTATCTGACCAGCACGGCCTGCCGCCGCAATCTGGCCGGCGACGTGTGCGCGATCATGCGCGTGCACGCGTTTCTCGAGCAGTGGGGCCTGATCAACTATCAGATCGATGCCGATTCCCGGCCGACGCCGATGGGCCCACCGCCGACCTCCCACTTCCACGTGCTGAGCGACACGCCGTCCGGGCTGCAGCCGATCAATCCGCCCAAGACGGCACAACCGTCCGCGGCGAAGAACTTGCTCGACCTGGACAAGAAGGGGGCCGTGCTGGGCGAGAAGAAGGACGAGCTGGCACCGGGTGCGGTGGCGGGGGCGGCGGGCGCCAACGGTGGTGCCGCGCCACTGATCGGCCCGGACGGTATCAAGGTGGAGCAGGGTCTCGTGCCAACGGCCGACCCGAACGGCCAGTTCGGCCTGCGGTTGGACCAGTACGCGAAGAAACCGGCCGCGATGCGCAACAAGACGGCGGCCAGCATGACGCGCGAGTGGACGGAGCAGGAGACGCTGCTGCTGCTCGAGGGGCTGGAGATGTACAAGGACGATTGGAACAAGGTGTGCGAGCACGTCGGGTCGCGCACGCAGGACGAGTGCATCCTGCACTTTCTGCGGCTGCCGATCGAGGATCCGTACCTGGAGGATGACAACACGTTCCTCGGCCCGCTCTCGTACCAGCCGATCCCGTTCAGCAAGGCGGGCAATCCGATCATGTCGACCGTGGCGTTTTTGGCCTCGGTGGTCGACCCGCGTATCGCGGCCAGCGCGGCCAAGGCGGCGATGGAAGAGTTTGCCGCAATCAAGGTAAAACGGGAGCGCCAAATTGCCACCTTGACCAGCGGCAAAGCAATAATACGGCTCTTTGGTGTTGTGTGTTTCAGGATGAGGTGCCCGCTTCCATGATGGACGCACACCTGAAGAACGTGGAGAAATCGAGCTTCGGTGGAAAGTTCGATCCGAATGCGGGGCTGGCAAGCAGCGGTATTGCTGGCACGGGCGCCGAAAAGGACAAGGAGGACGAGTCGGCGGACGGCAAAACACCGGCATGCGGTGGAGCGTCCTCGGCAACGTCCGCTGCTGCAGGTGGTTCCGGGGCAGCGGCCGCTGCGTCGACCCCTGCCACTCCGACCCCGCCTGCTGGCGACGTGGAGATGAAGGATGTTTCGAAGAAGGATGATGCCGCCGGTAAGTTGCAATCGGTTCAATCTAGTAGGCTAGTAGCAACGTGCAACCAAATCGGGCTAGTGCTGCTTAGATCGTACGTACGGCAAGACGTGTTTGTGTTACTATTTTAATACTTACTGCTTTTCTATCCTCCTCTCCCATCGGCATTTGCATGCAACATCCTTTCTCCTTCTTTTTACTCTTTATCTTCCTCTTTCTCTCTCTCCCTTATTCGCTCCCTGTTCCGTTTTGGTTCATTAACGTATGACAAAAAAAAAATGTTCTGAAACTGAATGGTAATGCTTTAGACAAAGAAAAATCTTCCGATGAGACAACCACTGCTACTAAATCGCCTGATTCCGATGCTACTACAGCGACGCCAGCGGGCGATGCAAACGCCGGCAAACCGCCAGGAGCGGCCAGCGACGCCCCGACCGCCTCCTCAGACGCCCAGAAGGAAAAGGATGGCAAGGATGGTAAAGATGCTGGTACACCCTCGTCGACAGGCACGGATGGCGCGGCAAAGGAGAACGGCGGCTCCACCGATCCGAAGCTGTTCAACGAGGGCAATCTGCAGGCGGCAGCAGCGGCTGCCCTTGCCGCTGCCGCAGTGAAGGCGAAGCATCTGGCCGCGGTCGAGGAGCGCAAGATCAAGAGCTTGGTAGCGCTGCTCGTCGAGACGCAGATGAAAAAGCTCGAGATAAAGTTGCGCCACTTCGAGGAGCTGGAGACGACGATGGAGCGCGAACGGGAGGGGCTGGAGTACCAGCGGCAGCAGCTGATACAGGAGCGCCAGCAGTTCCATCTGGAGCAGCTGAAGGCGGCCGAGTTCCGGGCGCGCCAGCAAGCCCACCAGCGCTTCCAGATGGAGCAGGGCCAATGGCAGCAGCAGCAGGCACAAGCGCAAGCGCAGGCACAGGCCCAAGCGCAGGCACAGGCGCAAGCACAGCAACAGCAGCAGCAGCAGCAACAGCAGCCACCCCATGGCCCGGCAGGGTCAGCGTCCGCCGCCTCCACCGTACCGGCGACCACCCACTCGAATGTGCATCCGTCGCAGCAGCAGCCACCGCATCTGGCCGGCGCCACCACCAATCCGGGAGCTAGTGAGTCCGATATTCAAACCCATGCGCACAGTACCACCAGCACGGTAGAAGCACCGCACTAACATTGCGCTCCCTGTTTCTTTGCTCTCTCTCTTCCCTTTTTCCCCCGTCGCCGTTCTTCTTCCAGATCCGCCAAAGCCGCCATCTATCGCTGGTGGCCCGGGGATGGGCCCGGGAGCGCCTGGACCAGTTCATGCAACCAACAGCCCGGTTCAGGTGGCAGCAGCAGCAGCAACAGCGGCACCATCAGCACTGCCGGCGACAGCATCCTTACCACCATCGGCCAGCCAAGCACCGCCGGCCGGCATGCCAGCGTCCAACGGTATCCCCCCTCCTACTTCATCCACCCCCAGCTCTACCCAGCCGCCCTCTACGAATCCTACCGATGGCATTACGCCAAATAGTATAATGCCCACGGGCGGACCGGCGGCACCATCCGGGGCGTCCATTCCGCCTCCCTCGCCACACAGCGACCCAGCGGCAGCGGCGGCCGGTGCAGTACCAGCACCTCCCGGAACCGTCGGAATTCCCCCGTTGGGAGCGCCCCCCTCTGGCCCTGGATCGCATCAACCGTCGGCAGACCAGCAGCAGCAACCCCCGGCAGCGCCAGTGGCGGCACCGGCTCCTACCGAACCCCTGCCCCCAGCACCAGCAGCGCAAACGACGGGAGAAGGAGGAATGCAACCGGTCACGGCAATGGCGACCACCGCCACCAATCCGTCTCCATCGTCGGACGGGCCGGGAGAGCAGCCGGCAGCACCAGCGACGGCTCCGGACACGACACCGGCGGCGACCGGTGCAAGTGAACAGCAGCAGCAGCAGCAGCAGCAGCATCAACAGGACAGTGGAGCTGCCGGTGAAGGGCCAGTCGGTGGTCCGCCAGCACCGCCACCATCATAACTCCGTAGGAACATCCTCCACCGGAAGCGGCAGCAACAGCAGGAGGGAAACAGCCAGCCCGCGATCAGCAGTCGTGCCGTGGTTGTGCGAGGTCGGGCGCGCGGTGGTGGCGGACGAGCGGCAAGCGAGGGGGCAGCAGCATCACGGTCTGCCCGCCGGCGTGGCAGCTGAAGAGAAAAAGAGGAAGTAAGAGAGGGAGCGAGCGCAAGAAAGAATTATTAGAACACACAGACATAAACACACACACACACATACAGATTGTGTACAGAAAATGACTAAAAACACTGCGTTAGCAGCACAGACGAAAGGAATGAATCTTTTGATTAGAGTTAGTTAGTTTGGGGCGTAAAATGGGGGGAGGGGGAACTAGATTGCTTGATAAGTGTATGTAGGAAAGCATAAATAGTGACGTTCACCTTATCCCCCCAACTGTCCCTCTTTGTCTCACACGCACGCATAGTTGGCACCTCGCTGCCATAGCAACTTGTACTCTCCACGTATCTCCTGTGAATATGTCTCTTCAGTGTGTGTGTATGTGTGTGCAAGTGTTTCTATTTGGAATGCGAGGGTTGCATATGTGTCCCAAGCAATGCCCAAGGGTGCAAGTGTGTGTGAGTGTGTGTGTGTGTTGGAAAAAATGTAATTAACGTCAACCATATGTGTACCGCGCGGAGTATGTCGCCCGTGTCTCACACACGCACACAACCCCAAGATCGATTAGGACAACGTTTTTATGCTGTGCGTTAATGTTAGTTAATTTAAACCCCATGGCCCAGCACACCCGCCCCATGTACGCATAGCCGCCTTTGTTTTAGTGGTTCAAAGCACCCGTTTCTTTCGGCCCCACACCAACCACCCAACCAACAACACAACACACGCAAGCAGACGCGCAATGCATAATTTCTTCTTGCGCGCTCTCGTCTTGTACGATATGCGTACGCTCGCGCCTCCCATTGCGCGTGTTTTGTATCGCGTTTCTTTTTTGTTTTGCTATTCCTTTTACCACCATGTCCAGAGTAAGCATAGATGTAATAGTGACGATAACTATATATATTTTTTTTAATGTATGACAAAACAGGAAGGGAATAGCAGGTACGAATAATAAGCAACACATTATACTTCTAGTAGGTACCACGACACGTGGAACACATGCATCGTTTTTTTTTTTTTTTTTTGTCGCGGAATTTTGAGTAGAAAAGGGAAAAGCAGTTTTAGAACAAGCAGACGACAGTGTTGTACACCATTACTACTATAATAATACACAGCTACTTCTCTACAACAGCCACAGCTTCGGTGGCCCTAGGTGCATTAAGCGAATTACGAATAAGTGAATAATAAATTTAAATTCCCTCTATCGGTATAACAAAAACAGCGTGTGTTGCGATTACGGTCTTCCGCCGCTTTTTTACTTTGCATTATCATTTGCATTTAAATTCAATCCCTTTTCCAGCAGAGCTCCAAATGCATGATGGGCCACGATGAGTTGCTGCAGTCACTTTATAGTCAGGAAAGAGGCAGGCTCTCTCAGGTCGGCGATCGTCTGAATGTAATGTGTCTTTTTTGCCCTCCTTTTCGGAATGTATTCGTAACAGTAGCTGAACAGCAGCATGGCTGAGTTGCTTTTGAGCAAAACACGTAATAATTACTACTGTTTATTGTATCATATCTTGTTGTTTCACAGTCCAAGGAAGGTTGCTGTTGGCTTAGTGTTATTGTATTAGTGTTGTTTTTTTTGTCTGCCCCTCCCCTCCCACACTAATTACTCATTGCCGATCATTCGATCTTTGCTTGCGTTTGCTTTAGAAATATGTGTTTTTGTTTTACCTCAACATATATACCACACGTTAATCGAAACCGTGCATAGTAAGTTCGAAACTAAACCGCATCTTTTGAAAAGAAATGAACTCCTGTACACAACCCATTTCGACATTTTGCCAACACAAAACACCTAAAGACGCTTTCGTTCTTCAGTTACTCATTAACTCGCTCCTGCCCCCTTGTTTGACAATATCTCTTACTTGCGTATCGACGGTGTTAGCACACCCAAACTTTGCCCTTTTGAAGGCAGCGCGCTTTCACGACAAGACAAAACGAAACCTAATCGAACACATATACGGCGTCGTATCATCCAACACCGTTGCGATGGAGATCGATTTCGAACGTGCGCATACTAACCAGGGCACGTTTTTAGTAGTTTGAAAACGTATTTCCACTCCCCTTCTTTCCACCTTATGAGCAATGACTTATCACACTAGAGGCTGGTAATATTTTACGTTGCTTTACACGTGAAACTAAATTATAACGATATTGCCTGATTGTTGCTTCCGATTCCCGCTAGGATTACGCATCACCTACTTATACCTACACCAATAAGGTATAAGGTTGGATACCGTTTCCGGAGTGATGTGGGAAGACGGGCCATTGAGGCTAGGAGAAGCGCCTTGCAGCAGGAAGCTAGTGCAGAAAGCAATCCGCATTCGTTGGCATTGCTAACGATTCTTCTTCCTCTTCCTCCTCTTCTTCTTCATCCTCCTGTTCTTCTTCTTCTTCTTCTTCACCCTCCCCCTCCTCCTCTTCCTCCTCAACCTCTTCACCGACAGCTGTTGTGGGTGGCTCTTCCGTACCAGTACCATCGCCACCCTCGCCGTCGAGCGTCGTCTCGTCCAGATGGGCTACGACAAGGGGCAGTGCGGCGGTGTAGTGGTACTGCCGCGGCCCATCCACCGGCGTGCTGCTGCTGCTGGTGCGCGGCTGTCAAATGCTGTAGTCCTTGTTGAAGTTCACCTCGATGTCGACGCGACAGATCGGACAGTGCTTGTTCGTCACCAGCCACTGGTCGACACAGTCCTTGTGGAACAGGTGCATACAAGGGAGGCGGCTGGGAATGGGCAAGGGAAAACATGTTAGAGCCATTTGCTGGCACGCAAAACCTGCACACTGTACACTGCAGCGGCACTCACCGAACGTCATTATCAATTTCGAACTGCGACAGACAGATCGTACACTTTTCGCTGTCCTCGTCCGTCTCGCTGGCGCGCCTTAACCGTTTGTACTTGTGCGGGAACGTGTGTGTTTCGATCATTTCCTGTGCGGAAGAGGGAAGGAAGTAGGTCGTTATTAGAGCAGCTCCCTTTCAATGGGCGGCCCACAATAAAACACCTACCTGCGTGGCACCCCGACTGGTGCAGGAGTCTTCCATGACACGCACGAACCGATTCAAGCTGGACAGCAAGCTGGGCCGGAACTGCATATGTGTGTGTGTGTGTATAAAAATAGGGAAAAACGAAAACCTTTGTGAACAAATCTGCACACTTACATCGGCCATCGGACCGATCTGGCACCAACGCCCACTTACCCCAATGCTGAACTGGATTTCCGAATGGCTTCCGAGGAAGTTGCCCTGCGTCGGTATGTGATGGTACATGTGATGGTGCACGTGCTGATGATCGTTTCGCCTGTCGGGGGTGGGGGAAAGAGTAGAACACACATAGTACTTTCTAGTTCTATAGCCCAAGAGCCCATGGTAGCTAACACTTACCGGAACAGATAGTTTGCATCGCTGGCAACACGCCGCAGCGGACGATGCACGCGCAGATTCAGCCCCTGGTCGGCCGACGGGGCCGGGTTCGTGCGCGGATGCGTGTTGTGCAGGCTCGCGTAGTACCGATTGTACGGTGACATCGTGTTGGTGCGCACGGAGATCGGAAAGCGAACGTAGTCGGTGGTGCCGTCGTTGCCGGTGGCGCCACCGCTGCCGCCTGCCGCGCCGCTGCTATCCGTTGCGGACGGCGGGATCGATGACGGAGGCGGTGGCGGTGGTTGACCCCGTGTGGCACCGGCCGTACTGGTGGCGGACGAGCCAGCGCCGTGGAAATGCCGATGATGGACAATGTTGTGGCGGGGGCAGCTAGCCGGAGGAACTTCTTGCTGATGTGTCCGGTGCTGCTGATCCGAGGAAGAGGAAGTGGTGGAGTGGGCATTGCTGCTGCCCGCGGCAGTTCCAGCGGTTCCCGGCACAACGACGGCCGCCACCAGCGGATACATCCCGTCGTAGTGTGCGCCCCGCGCGCTGTAGCTCGTCATCGGGGCCACCCGGGAGGAGCGATGCTGAAGGGGCGGTGTCGCGGTTCCGCCGTTCATGGCATCGCCTCCCCCACCGCCGGCCCCATTCACGACGGACATCATGCGGCGCTGCGCTTCCGCCGCCTGATGCTGCCGCAGCCAGAGCGACTCGTGCGGCGCGTACGGGTGGCGCCGCTGGATGACCGTTTCGAGCCGGCGGTGCAGCTGCGACGCCCGCTGCCTGAGCGCGGTGAGGCTTTGGGCCAGGTTGAGCGGGGGCGGTGACACGGACGACATCGCGGGCAGGGGGACGCGTGCGTCGAGCGAGGCGGACGGGCCCCAGCTGCTGCTGCTGCTGCTGCTGCTGCCAGTGCCTTCGGTGAGCGTATGGTGGTAGTGCGCGAAGCCACCCGACCTGAACCCGTCCACCGCGTGTGGTGGTAGGACCGTGGGCGGCGGCAGTGATGGTGGTGGTGGTGGTGGTGGTGGAGGAGGCGGAGGCGGTGGTGGTGCTCTCGATCCTCCGGGCACAGCGGTGCTGGCAGCAGCTGCATTGTTGTTGTGGTCGTTGGTCCGGCGCAGTACCGGCGGTGTCGGGGCGAGCAGCTCCGACGGCAGATGGTGGTGGTGGTGGTCGTCGTCCGGTGCGTCCAGGTCGTGGCAGCTCCCCAGCGGATGACAGCCGGAATAGTCGATCGGACTGTCCGAGCGGGACGGGAAGGACGATGGGGCGTGGTCGCGCCTTCGCACCATCACCAGCGACGAGCCGGCATGGTGGTGGTGATGGTGGTGGTGGTTCGCCGGTCCGCCGGCACTGTTGCGCCACATGCTGTTCGGCGAGTAGTGCACGTTCAGCGGCCGGCCGTGGCCGTAGCCGCCGGCGAAGCTGCCGAGCGATGTGTTGTCAATCACGGAACCGGCCGAGCTGGACCCAGCCGCCCCGGCAGCAGGCAGATCGGTACCGTGCGTCGGCCCTCCACTCCCGTATGGCGGCTGCTCGATGATGTCCTCCTCGTTCGACACCAAATCGACCACCTCCGGTGCAATGGCAAGACCACTGCTGCCACCGCTCACGACGTTGCCCGTCCCGTCCATCTGGCGCTGCTGCTGCTGTTGCTGGGCTCGGGAGGCAGGCGAATAGGAGGTAGATAGAATGGGCGAGGGTGTGATCGTTTGCAGCGCGTGCAGTTGATGGTCCGGTCCCCGCGGGCGCTGACAGTGCACGCACTCCTCCGTCGGGAGGTGATGCGTAGCGTTCGGATGTGGCTGCAGGTAGTGCGGATCGTTCAGCGAGCGGACCAGCATCGGGCAGCGGACACAGCCGCAGTGGCGCATCCCCAGGTCCGTCGGTGCTGCACCCTCCTGGCGCGGGTAATGCCACCGACGGATGTACCCGTGTCTGGCCGCGCTCGCCGCCGAGTAGCTGCTGTGACTGTCCGGTACGCTCGCCAGTGACGATGGAACCCCATCGAGCCGGCGCTCATGTCGACCGGAACCACCGGCGGACGAGCGTGGATTGTGCGCACCGGACGGTGGTGTATTGAGGTGGCGCGAGCGGGAGGAGCTGCTTACCGGCGGTGTGCCGGTACGTACAAAGTGCGTGTTGAGCAGCTTGTGCGCGGAGGACGCTGCAGGGCGCGGTGACCGGTGATCCGTGCCCGAGCTGCGCAAATCGGACGGTGCGGCTAACTCACGCCGGCTGCGCTTGTATTGGAGCGCGTGAATGAGATAGCGGCGCATCACAGAGGTACTGCCGCGTTCCATGCGCAGCCGCCGCAACCAGGCGGAGCGTTCCTGCACCCAGCTCGGACGGACGCCGGAACTGCCGCCGGCGTGCTGCGCGGACCGCACCACCTCCAGATCGGTGTCGTCGTCGTCGTCCGAATCGTTGGTCAGATCGATTGGTTCCGCCCGGGAGGACGGGTGGCGGTTACGGGTGCGCCGCTGGCGTCGTAGCACACCGCTGCTGCTGCTGCCACCATCTCCACCATGCCCACTTGCGCCACCGGCAGCGGTACCGGCCACACCGGACGCCGTGTTGCTGTACGGAGCTTTATTGCCACTCGCTTCGGTCATGCGCTCGATCATGATGACGTCATCGTTGTCATCGCTAATGCTGATGCTGCTCGAATCGGTGATCCAATCGAGCTGCAGATCGGGATGGGGATCCAGCGCCTCCGAACCGAACAGTCGACGGGTGGCGTCGGACGGGTTCGTTTGCTCGTCGTTGCCTGCCGGCGCTTGCGATTCGCCGGCCGGAGTTGCTCCATCCGCCGCTTGACCTCCAGCCCCGACGGAGACCGAACTCGACGCAACCTGCGTTTGCGTGTTGTCCACTGCTAGCGGGTCCATCGCAAAATCGCCCTCCGTATTGCTCTCGCCAACCGCACCAACGTCATCCTCCACGAGAATAACGTCCTCCTCCATGCCTGTTTTGATGTACGCTCCATAACTATCTCCAACGCCGCTGCCGTCGTTACCACCTTCGTCGTCCGTATCGTCGTCGTCCTCATCGTCATCATCATCGTCGTCATCGTCGTCGTCGTCGCTGTAGAACGGAATGCAATTTCTTCGCCTGTTTAGACGACTCGGCACAAACAGCGGACCAGCAGCTGCTTCGCCACGCCTGGGCCGATTCAATCCGCTCGGTCCCGCTTTGGACGGTTCGGTGGACATGGTTGATGGCAATCGTGACGTACCACTGCCGGCGCCAGCATCCGGTGCGTCCGGGGCGCACACCAAACTGAACGATTGTGACACAACGGGTCCTGCGTTGAAGGGCCCGGCAGTATCATCGGCTGCACCGCTATCCATGGTAACTAATGTGTCGTTGTCCAGGGTTACCTTCGCATCCTCCGCCTGCTCCGGTTCGATTTCAACGTTTGGCAGCGGTGGTTTTACATCCACAGGGGCGGCGGCTCCACTACTGTTACAACATTCCGTTGTTGTGGCCGTCACTTCCTGCTTAACTGCAGGCGCACTCTCACTAGCACACTCGGACGGAACTTGTGGTGGTGGTGCGGGGTGTGTCGGCAGCTCCTCCGATGGTTCCAATTTCACGATGCTCTGTTTCGTGTCCGGTAACGAAACGGATTCCGTCGATTGGATGACAGAAGATGAAGGAGGTAGAACTGAAGGAGGAGCGGGTGCCATTGCTGCTGCTGCCGGTGCCGGTGTTGATGCAGGAGAGCACGAGCAACACTCACGCTTAATCGGTGGACTGTTTCGCTCCTCCCGATCAGGTCGTTGTGGCGTGCGGGAACATTCCTGACAAAAGCACCCACCACCATCGCCACCACCTCCACTACCGCTGGCAGCATTAGAATCAGTGGCAGTTTCCTGTTTAATCGTAGGCCGACTTGAGGACAGCGCCAGCAAATCGGGTTGCTGTTGAACCCGTCCAAACACGCGAGACGATTCAGCGCTGATGCCGGGTCCGCTCGGCATGCCATCATCACCTCCATTGGTGGTCGGACCGTCAACGACTCCACCACCACCACCACCACCACCATTAATGCCCACTTCATAGGGTTCGAGTTTGACTGCGTCCAACATTTGCAGCGGTGGCTCATCCCGGGTCGGTGTGGGTGGTGTCCGACAACCAAACGCTCCGTTAGGAACTTCCGTCGGTGGTTCCGTTTTAATCGTTGCACCACCACCCGTTGACGTACACGCCTCCGGGACGGTTGTTGGTTCAATTTTTACCCCCACACAGCCGGACGAATCGGAGCGTGGGGCCGGGACCGGGACCGTTGCTTCAGTCGGCCGCTCCCTCGTACAGCTCCCATTGCTGTATCCATTCCAGCAGTTGCTGCTCAGTGCCGGTGGATGGTGCTGCTGCTGCTGTGCATCATCGTCGAGGAACCGTTTGCGAGCGCGTCTTACCTCGCTGCTGGTGGATCTGGGTGGCATGTCGGCGTAATCGTTGGTAGCGTACCCGAACGCCCCCGTGGACGGTGTGTAGCTGCTACCCTGCTGCTGCCGGTAGTGCACCTGATACGGGTGCTGCGTTGGAGTCGGCGCAGGGGTATCATTGACAAAGGTGCGGCCTCCGTGGCTCGCATGTGTGCCGAACGTGCTGCTGCTGTTCGACGACGATGACGACGAGGTGGCCCCGGATTCACCCGGATGAAACTGCCGGTACATCGAGCCGAATCCGCTGTGATTGTGCTTCGAATAGTCGTAGCGGACCCGCGTACGGGACGAGCTGGACACGGACGACGAAGGAAATACTGCGGCCGGTGGGATGGGCATTATCGGGGAGGGCGGTGCTGGCGCTGCGATCGATACGTTCGGGTTGGAACTGCGCAGCGGGTAGTACGACCCTGCTGCACCACCACCGGATCTAGCTGCATCTGTTCCGGTTCCCGTTACGGTTCCTCCTCTTCCTCCTCCTCCTCCTTCACCCCGTTCGCTGCGATCGCACATGTACAGACACTCGTCGCCAAAGATGTCCGGCACGGCGTGGGAAAACTCCCGATTGGGACGGGCAACGCGCATCGGGGTGGACGGTGCCGGTGCATAATCGAGCGAATTGCTCCCGCTAGCAAACAGCGATGGTTCGATGTCTCCATCGTTCGACCCTGTGGGAAAGGAAGGGGAAAAGCAGTGATTAGTTTCATTATTGGATGAAAGGGTAGGAGTGTGTGAAGCCAGCATATATACCCGGTACTTCCGGCGCAGCGTCCACGTTCGACTGTATGGCCGTGTCGAAGATGTCGCGCAAGCTGTCCACGGTCGATGGAATCGTCGTGTCGAACAGGTTCCCCTCCATCCATTCCGAGGGACATCCCAACGGCGTCGGGGAGCCACCAGCAGCCACAGACAGGTCCGGTGGCACGTAATCATCCTCGCCGTTGCTGCTGGTGGTGGCGGCTGCAGTGACCGAAACACTACCCCCACCGCCAGCCCCTTCTCCAATCTCCCCGTTCATTCGACTAAGCTACTTCCTACTGCTTCTTTGACCGTCACGCAGTAGTGTTGCGTACGCTTATTTTTAGATAAGCCTTTCCGCTAAAGAGTTCTCTTATTTTAACGTATGACTAAACGGACGCGTGCGGGAATGTCCCCTACGGCTGCACCCAGCAAGCAAACTGGTGTGTCATCTGGATCGCAGTAGCCGTTTCATTCGGCCAACACTTTTCTCCGTTGCCGTTGCTAACGCGCACGCTAGGATGGTGTGCACTCACAGCCATAAAAAAAAAAAAACAAATGTTTCGCCAACAATCTTTCTGCTGGCCGCGGCCCTTTCCCGAGCCAACGACGGCGCCACACACGAAGCTAGAACGTGTCGTAAAATGCACACCCGACACACAGCCTTGCTTGTGGGAAGCGGATTGGAAGCGACACACAGCGCGTTGCAACTACACGGGCCTGCACACACTACGCCACTTGCAAGTCCGACGGCAGTCACCTACACGCACGCAGTACGATTTCATCTTCACCGCGCACACTTGCGTGAAGCCCTAGCCCTATGGGGAGCAGCAGGGCGGAATGGCGAACGTTCTTTCACGTATTCTCGGAACTTGGGCGTTAGGGGGTAGGTCGTAAAAAAAAGATTCGGACACAGGTTTTCACAGAATATCGGACCTAGCTCCCCCAACGCAGTCATACACATACACACACACACACACACTATTACACCACCACTGTGGAAAAGGCATACGAGCACGGAAGTCGGGTGTCTTCTCGCTGCAGCGTATGCGATTATTGGAACGTCAGCTGCAGGGGAGGATTCGTTTAGAGGAAAGCCCCCCTTCTATGACCACAACCAACCAGCAATGGGCGGGGGTCTAAGCAGCTCTCGAAGCACTTGGTTGACACGGCTGCAATCGACGGGCAAAGCAGTAATGGTGCGGTGAAGTCATTCGGTTCATATCTTTTACGACGCAAATGCAAATCGCACATATACGGAACACAAACACACAGGATCCACCACCGATAGGGGGACCCCGTCTAGCTCGACATCACAGTACACACACACACACACACACACACACACACACACTCGCATACACTGCAGTTTCTGCGTTCTGCCGTTGTTCTCAAAGTCCGTCGTTCTGTCTTTGGAATTTTGGCCCTTTTTCCCGCAACGATGCAGCGGCGAGGCAGCAGTGCGGGTCGGAAAATCAATCCGCTACGGTGCGGAACGCAGCAACCAGAAATGGGTTTCGCTGGAAAACCGAAACACCACCACACTTCAGCCGCGCACGTCCATCGCACATCTGTTCCGAGCTCGCTTTGTTGACGATCATGGCAGGTGAGATGGTAGTGGTGTGCCTACCATCTGTGCAAAGGTGCTTGCAGGGACGGGTATGTTTCGAATAGCGCTGAATGTACAAACAAGGCAATTTGTCAGATGAATTGTGATTTTCAGCTTACAAATACTGTTGAAAAAATATTTACACGATGAAAAGCTAACAATTTTCTTTATCATGAGCAAAATCATAAAAATTGTGCAACTGTTTTGGTGTGTACATCGTGTTTCTATGAATCTTGCACGAAATTTGACAGGATGACAGACGAAGGAAATGAATGTATCCACCAGGTTGGACAATAAACAACAACTGATAATTTTTAATGCTAGAAATAACTGCTAAATACTAAAAACAACATTCAAAATATTTTTTAAAAATATTTAAAAAGCGATAATGAAGTAGCTAACGCGTTCTGCTTGCTAAACTGCTTGCCTATCCATTTCCTAAACACCCGTCACACGGACCGTCAAACGCACATTCAATATGGTGGAATGTCACGACGAGCTCGGTCGCGTACCAACCCGACCGTGTGCACAGTTGCAAAACAAGAAGAAGAATCAGCGAGGTTTCTTTTCGGTCATCCACGCTGTGACGGCAGCACTCTGGTAACTAGTTTCTTCGCCCTTTTTCCGTGGAAAGCCAATATTTCCGCACTTTCCACGGCCCCGCACGCAGTAGCAAAGCAGTGTGAAAATCCCCGCCTTCCGTGCTCGATTTCGTTTCAGCAGTACGTTTGCGTGAAGCAATCACCAGCCACATTGCTCGGTAGCCATGCCGAAGAACAAGGGAAAGGGAGGTAAAAACCGTCGTCGCGGTAAGAACGAGAACGAGTCGGAGAAGCGCGAACTGATCTTCAAGGAGGATGAGCAGGAGTACGCACAGGTCACGAAAATGTTGGGCAACGGCCGACTGGAGGCGATGTGCTTCGACGGCGTGAAGCGGCTCTGTCACATCCGTGGCAAGCTGCGGAAAAAGGTAAGCAGCAGTGCTTGGGGTAGGGGCTGCTGCCCCTTGCAAGGTGCATTGGTTGGTGGTGTGTACGTTCTTTCCCCCCACTCTTACACTGCCTTCACGGGACAAAGAGCATCGTGCGAGAGTGCGTGGAAAGCATCGTCGCCTTGCTACTGGACCTTTATTTAAGGGATGAGTAATACCCGACTGTGGGAACATTCCCGACCCGTCAGCATAATTTTGCCAGTTGTAGGTAGTAGCTTGGGGTGGGATTGTGGGGGGTAGTAGAGGAAAGCAATTTTTGCGCATCGTCAATGACACAAGCGAGTAGTGAAATGCAGGTCAACCAAGCCATGCACACCACCCAACTCGCTTGCATACGTGTGTGACGAGGTGAACGCGCAATTAACTAATAACACTAATATCCCACGCTGCCTGCATGCCTTGGTGTATGTGTCGGTCTTCTTTTGCTGTGTTTACATTTAACAAACAGGTCTGGATCAACCAGGGTGACATCATCTTGATCGGTCTGCGAGACTACCAGGACTCGAAGGCGGACGTTATCCTTAAGTACACGCCGGACGAGGCCCGAAATCTGAAGACGTACGGCGAGTTCCCGGAGTCGGTGCGCATCAACGAAACGGTGACGTTCGTCGAGAACGACATGGACGACGATATCGAGTTCGGCGACGACTACAGCTCGTCGGAGGAGGGCGACGCAATCGACGCCATCTAATCCTGCCGCATGGCCAACAACAGTTCTAACATCCGTTCTCCACCGTGTGGCGGTGTACGAGAGACAAGAGAGGAAACAGCAACAGCAGCAGCAGCTAGAGTTACAGTACTGTTTAACAACAGAAACGGAACCACAGCCACCAATAATTAACAGCAAATCCATACAACACTGCAGTATAATGTAATGTAACGAATGATGCGAAAGGTGCTTGTGTGTAGTTCTGTGAGTTGCAGTAAAATATTGTTTTGTGAATCGAAGCCGTGGATGAAGTGAATTGTGTACTGGAAGGAAGGATATGGCACGCGGTGAGGCAGCCGACAAGTGAACTATTCGTGTTGTATAAGAAGTTCCAAATTTCCAGCCGAGAAGAAAACCGTTTATATAGCACAGATACACCTACATAAACACACAACAACCGGATTTGTGTTCTGTGTCGTTAATTACGCAAAGAAAGTCGTCCTAGTGTGGTCGTCCGCCTTGAAACCTCGAAGGAAACTTGGAAGCATCGATGTGTGTAGCAAAAGTGGCGTCTGTCTGGTAGTAATAAGTCAAAACAGAATGGTCATGCTGTGCAATAGGCTTATCGCAAATGATGTGCAGCATTGTTTACCAAACATTCGTAGCGTTTAGTTTCCGAAAAGCATACAAATTGACAGTGGCTATGAAATGCACAACAAATCGTGCTAACATAATAACTGGTCTTCATCTGGTGTTCCTTCACCAATAATCAAACCAGTGGAGTTACAGCTTTAACCAGGGATTAACGAGACAAAGAACTAAGTGATGGCGACACCGCCAGCGGCCTTACCAGTAAATTCCCGCGTAAAGCTGATGTACGGAACATCCTTTAGAGTTCGCCCAAATCTTGACCTATGTCGAGTCAAATGATAGGCACTGCGAGATATTTTTTACGCGTTCGAAAGCGATGCTTGGAAAGATGTTTGAATTAAAGTCGTTACAATTAGGTGCTGCAGGATGATCTCACTTTAGTGCAGCAAATCAGGCATTCGAGAATCTGGTGGAAATGGCCATGTGATTCGTATGATACCGAACTACCCTACCACGCATAGTACTTTTAGTTCATTCTCAAGCAGAAATGGCAAGATACTGCGCGTCACAAAAGACACAAGATTACTGAATGGCAAACTGGAGAAGTTCTTGATATAACAATTCACTCCCCACCTTCCCTTGAGATTTTAGATAGTAGTTTTGTAATCTGTTTCTTTGTTGCTCTTACTATCCACATACCAACAGAGATATATGATATATATTTTTTATGTTTCGTCAGCCATAAAAAGGAAAGGGAGTAAATGGGGCAATACTCTACAGGATTTTCTTTTTTCAACTTATCAGCACGAAGGTAAACACAAATATAAAACCGTTAGGATTTGACTTGCAAGCTCTCCGACGCAAAGCACGACGCAAGGCACCGATCCGATTCGATCACACCGTGTGCAGCTGAAGCTACTTCACAATAGCTGCGCGCGGGTAACTGACACCGCTGCACGCCGTGTCCACGTTTGCGCAGCAGTTGACCGCGGCCGGACTGCACGATTGGCAGCAGACCGCCCCACTAGCGCACGGCTCCTCGATGTACTGCCCGGGTGGTGCGTAGCTCAGCTTCTGCACCGTGTCCGAGTCCATCGGCAGGTTCGGTGGCTGGTAGCGGGCTCGCTGCGCCCACGGGTAGTGCTCTTTCTGCGGCAGACACACGGGCATGTAGCTTAGCTTCTGTGTCGTATCACTCTCCATCGGTTCTGCGGGGAACAGGGGGAACAAAACGGGGATAGTACAGGGAGCGCGCACAAATGCAAGTACACGGCTACTTACCCTCCGGACGCTTGTAGACCAGGATGGGTTTGCACGATTTCGTCGGCACAATGTTTTCCTTGTTGGCCGGGTAGGATAATCGGTTGACGGTGGCACTCTCCACCCGTCCCGTTGGCATCTTGAGCGATCCTTGCGGCACGATCGGGTCCCGCTTCGCTTGCCCCTTGCAGACAAAGTCGTGCCGCTGCGTGGTCACCTCCTGCATGGGCCCGTCGCCGATCAGCGGTGCGGGACGGGGACGGATCGCTGCCGGCCGTTCCGCATGGCAGTGGGTGGCAAAGGATGTCTGCAAAAAGGAGGTGGCAAAAAAAGACAAAGGAAGAATTGACAAATTTGTGTAATTTAAAATATAACGGAAAACGACAGAATCGTGGCATGCACTCGCGTTTTAGGATGTTGGAAGGCAATTAGAGCTTCGTTCGAGTCCGAATGAGCCTTTGGGGGAGTGCTGTATGTACATCATATCGGTTTTAGAAGCAAATGTAAAAAACAAAATCATTGTAAAATGCTTATTTTGTGTAAAATGTGACGGTTCTGATTCAAGGACAAAATGTGTGCACCGTGAGCAATTACATCATTCAGCTATAGGCTAGAGCTAATAGTAGTAGTAGTGTTAGTAGTAAGGATGTACTTTCCTGCAATTACCTTGAATCGATTGCTGAAGCGTCACACGCGTTCGTTACGTGAAACTTAAAATGGCAGTGTGCACGGCAGAACTTTAAACTCAATCTACGCGCAAATTACGCAAACGTCTAACATACGTTTGATGATGATGCATACGTCCCCTCCCTCCCTCACACACATTATACCAACACTACACCAAATGCAACACAACGCTCTAACTAGTACCGAGAGAGAGATAGAGGGAGGAAAGTGGCTCAGCGGCTCAGTGTCCACACATCAACCCGTCCCGAGCGGCCGAGTCCGGCTCGGGTCAGAAAAAGTTGGAATGATCCACGACATAGCTAGGATATACCTTGTACACGGTGTCGTCGTCCAGCCGCTGCTCGGCCACGCGCAGATTGGCGACGGGGCGTATCGCGGGCGGCCGCTCGCCGCACGTGGCACTGTGGTAGCTCTCCTTGTAGACTGTCTTCGATTCGAAACCCGAACCGGCAGGTACGGAAAGGTTGTTGTACGGCAGCACCATCTTGGCCCGCTCGTTCGCGCAGCCCGGCATGAAGCTCTTCTTGTACGTCGTCTCGTTGTCCATCGGCACGTCGGGCGGCTGGTAGCAGGCGCGCCGCGCCCACGGCACGTCCTCTTTGGGCGGTGGGCAGATCGGACCGTAGCTGAGCTTTGTGGTCGTTTCGGACTGCATTGGGACTGGAAGCGAGGAAGATAAGAAAGGTAGTAGAGTAGGTGCAACAATGACCAGTGAAGGTTAAAACCAGGGCCCCCGCCCCCGCACTCACTCTCGGGACGCTCGTACTCGCGCAACGGTTTGCAGGAGCGGGCCGGCTCGAAGCTGGCCATGTTCGGGCAGCTGTAGGACAGCTTGTTCATCGTCTGCTTTTCGAACGGTGCGCTGTGCACGTGCATGTGCCCCGGCGGGACGATTTTGTACCGCTTTGGTGTCGTTTTGGCCACGTAATCATGCCGGCTGGTCGTCACCTCCTGCAGCGGTCCCGGCTGTATCAGCTGATTGCCGGTAGGAACTATTGGTTGCGCTCGATCTACATTGTTGTAACCAGGGTAGGAGAGCTGCAGGGGAAAAATCGAGGGTTGTTACGGGAAATTCATTCAATCATCAACACTAGCGACATCACTAAGAGCTAACTTTTTTTAATGCTTCACACTTACCGCTGTGACGGTGGTTTTCTCCAAACTGCCCGAATGTGGCACCAGATGGCCCTGGGGCTTGATCGGTAGCGGGCGAGCATTGACGACCAGCTGGGGATCGGCACTGAAGGACGTTTTGTAGGTCGAATCGCCACCGAACTCCACCTCGGGCGCTTTGTACGTTACGATCGGCTTGCAGGACTCCCGTTTCGGCGGCTGGACGTAGCGCTGTGTGCGGGCGAATCGAATCGGAAAAGGCGATTTTCACTAAGCAGCAAGCTATTTTACATACATCTGCTCCCTCCCCGGCTTACCACACGCTTCATGGGCACACATCCCGGCCTACCGCAGGCACAGTTGCAGCACTGTGGCATCTCGGCCGGGCAGCAGTCAGCCGCGGGAACGGAACAATCGTCGACGACGATGGCGGACTGCGCACAGGGCTCGACACAACACGGGTAGGACGGATCGAGGCACGCTGTGTCGAGAATTTCTCCACCGGTTGGGGCGCAGCAGGGAATTTGGGGCGCTGCTAATGGTACGGCAGCCTCATCGCAGTAGACAGTGCAACCCGCTGCACATGGATCCTGCTCCGCGACTAAGCACACTCTGTCGGGATCGGACAGGGAAGAAGAAGCATTCAAAGGTCATGGATAGCACACACTCACACAGAGGCACACAAGCAGCGGATTAAAACACGCGGCTTCACATTACCGCCAGGAATTGGCAGGGTGAATTGGGTCCTGCAAACCCACCTACCCTTCACTCCAACTTCCCAAAACCTGCACAGTATCGCCCGATTGTTGCGAGGATTATTAAATCAATAATACCTATATTTACGCTATTTAAACAGTTCCCCATCACCACACCCTACATCCTCTCCCACACACCTTCCCACTTGTGTCCTCATAACGAGGCCAAGAGCATCCGTGGCCTTCGAAAGGAGCGGCCCACACTTCGGAACAAGCAACCCCACGACCCGTCCCGCCTCCGCTACCAACTCACCCTTCCGTTTCGGCCATCGGGACTTGAACTTCCGGTTTTGAATGGCTTGAAAATTTCGAACCTAAATTTGGGCAGCTTCAGGCGTTCGGACGGACACGCGAGGGGGCACGATCCGTTCGGGATGGGATGGTTGCAAAAAATGAGCCCACTTTGCTGTGCAAGCAGAAGCGTCGCAGCCTGCTAGGATTTTTTTATTGCTTTTACGCGCGCTGCATTTCCATCGCGACCCCCCGTGGCACGGTGGGCGGGCGCAAAGAAAAGGGACTGGGTATGGCCTACTGGTAGTTGGTTTTGGTTTTTTGGATAGCCAGAATGTTGCTTTCCACTGGCACATGACCCGCTTTCTGCTCGCTGGGGGGGAGGTGGGTGGATGAGTGTTCATTTCCAGGTCAAACAGTAACGAACGGCGGTGCACGTGGGACGACAGAAACAACCGACTGGCAGAACACTCTACTGAACTGCCATTGGTGTGTGTGTTGTTCTCGTTTAAATTGAGTTTCTTTTTGCGTGTAATGTTCTTCTATTTATTTTTGGTTCCTTTTCTTACATCGTTGCCTGTCTGTTTGCGAGCATGAAATTTGGTATCATCCTAATTATGCATGCCCCACTTGCGATTGTCCACTGGGCGTACTTAATGATCCTGGAAACTGGCTCGCTTACCGTTCGCTGTGAATTGATTCGTTTTTTTCTTATTCTGCAAAAGGGAAATGCAGCTTTTTTACCAATAATGGGCGACTACCGAAGGCCGACGACAGCCGCGCGAACAGGAACAACGTTAGGGACAAGCAGGAAGCGTGTTTCTATTTTAGTTTTACTCCTCCCTCCTCCCCACCGCTTTTGGCCTTGGACATCGAAGCCCAGCGTCCATGATTAAATAATGCCCCCACAAAAGGTTAACAGCACAAGACACCACACCACTGCGAGCCTTCTGTTGCACAACAAACATTAATTCCACACCTTACAAATGAAGCGAATCAGGCTTTAACGACACTTTTGGGAACATTTGCTCTCAAGTTAAAGAGTGTAAAGGGGTGTACATTTAGCGGAAGAAGAGTAAATCATGCGTAAAACCTACAGACCACTCAGGTTTTGCTAGAGTGTCCATTAGTGCGGATTTTTGTTTTGGGAAAGCACACTCATTGAAGCGGAAGTGGTGCGAATTCCATCCTTATCGTGTCGGCTGATCGCGAATGTTTCACATTTTTATAACACACAATTTTAGTTTCGAAATAAACTTGCCCTTGCCCATCTACCCATTCTGAATCGAATCGTATTGTCGACTGTCCCTCAATTCGCACTGTGAAGCACCAATCTGTGCGTGCAAAGCTAATCACCGTTGGCTGTGTCTTATGGGATGTCTGAACCACTTAGGCACGTGTCACGCTTCGTTCACGCTTCAGCCACTAGACAGACACGAGGAGGCAAAGGAGAAGGGGGATGATATTGACGGTAGGAAATGAGAAAAGCTCAGAGCTTACTTTGTAAAACGCGAGCGATCCTAAAATCGAAGAGCCCACAGGGGCACGCCACAACACCGCCAACAGCAAGGAGCACGAGAACCGAACCGAACCGAACCAGGCCGCGAAACTGAATGCCGAAATAAAACCGTCCCGCGAATGGACTCTCCAAAACCGGCGGCGGCGGTTCGACTCAAAATCGACCAGCGTTGGTTGGGGGAGAACTGCGAGGGGCGAGAGAGAGAACTTCATTCAAATGCAGGTCAGCAGGGTTTTGGTGGTGGCAGAAGTGGGAGCTCACAGCAGAGGGATCACATTCGAGAAAATGAGAAAAAAAGCCTCATCGTCCTGTGTTGTGAGTGAGCGCGCACGGTTAACACCAACACACAAGCTGCCGAGCAAACATACCGGCGGCGCCTTAGTTGAACTCCCCGTCCCACCCTTGTGGAAGCTTCACGGTCGAAAGGACGCACAGCCACACACTGCTGGTGGGGGTGTAACGTCGAGAAAGAGAATTAGAGAGTGAGAGTAAGCAAAAAAAAAAACAACTGGGGGAAAAATATCCTTAAGCACCGTTCATGTAACGGTAGGAAAGAGTTGGCTGAAAGGCCACACAGCTGGGGGAACGGTACAAACATTTCCAAATCCTTGTCCCACCTGGTAACGGACGACGAAGGACGACGAGTTACGCGTGTAGCCAAACCAGGATAATACGGTGGCTTACGCTCCCAAAAACGGTGTTACTTGTTTTTACACGCATTTCCGAACAAATTCACACCCTCTTTAAACCAATCCAGGGGGGGGGGGATATACCTATATCCCAGGGGCAGGGGGACCCAACATGACGCCATGTTTGTCTTGGAACGCTTGGCTAATCAATTTCCCCTATCATTGAGGCAGTCCTGCTTGCTTGGGAGAGACTTGCGAGGAATCCGACAAACGTGCTGCGACGTTCCTTCATCCGTCACGCGGGGCATAAACAGGTCACGACGACCTGGTACTGGTACCGATGATAGGACAACGCGATGGGAAGCGCAACCACGTGTGCATGAGTTGTGTGCAGAAATGCGAAGGACATCGATCAAACACACACACACACATTTACTACTGGGAGGGAGGTGGTTCTCCTGCTGTTTCCTTCCCATTGTTTGAGTCTACCCGCTTCCCCTTACTTCTGTGTCTGCTTCCACTCTTACGCGATGCGCGAACTGTTGAACTTCGATAAATGGACACAAAATACAATCAGGAAAAGGCAAACACACACACACACACACATTACTAACGACTATTTGAAAAACTTTTGAAATTAGGTCGACGAAGCACGGATGGCGGTTTGTCGTACCGAGTTTGGTTTTGGCTGGCTGGCTCGCTGACTGGCTGTCTCGGTGGATAACTGCAAAATGTGTTGTGCCACTGTTTGCTGTAATTTGCAGATTGCATGTCTGGTGAGGATGTTTTGCTGCGAACATTATGAGGACAAAGATGTATAAAAAACAATTAAAACGGTGCATTAAATATGATGGTTTAGTTTCCTTTTTCTCAATATGTAACGTCCCCGCTGGTGTTAAATGCAATGGCAGAAGAAAACAAAAATTGCAAATACCGTGTTTGTTAGTAGTTTTAATTATATTTTACAAACAAGATTCCAGAGACAGTAAAGGAAAGGAAACCGGAAAAGAAATGTGTTTTTGCCACAAACACAAAAAGAACAGAACGAAAGAAAGCAGGAAAAGAGCCAGCCGGGAGATAGATCCACACACACACTTCCAAAGTTTATGAAATTCCGTGTGGCACAAATAAAAATTTAGTAAAAAAAAAACACTGCCTCCTCCCAGCTCATCCTCCTTGGTGTGTGGTGGGTGTGGTGGCCAAGTATAATTTTGTTTGCTAATTGCACAGAATACCACATGTGCATCATTTGCGTGCTGCCGCTGCTGCTGTTGCTACCTTTTCCGATGCACACACACACACGCGCACACACATACACTCGTCCTTCTTTGTTCTATCTATTGCAGAAATACTTCCTGCCTTTCAGGCACGTACACACACACACACCGTTCGTAGTACACCGATTCCTTCTCGCTTACACACGTACACTCACACACACACACACACACACCGTGCTGCGCTTGAGGTGTTGGGTGCATTTTGGGTTGCTTCGTTCCTTCTTACTCTACGCCACGCTCCATCTTTCCCGCTACGCTCCGAAGGGAAACGAAATTCCATGCGCCCTGCCCTCCTTCTATGGCGGGACCATGAGGAGGATGATCCCGGGAAACCGAACGAACCATTCAACCAACCTTCCCTCCCCTAATTAAACTCTTATTCCGCGTACCGTACGAGTAAAGTCCCCCGGTAATGGTCGCCCCGTGGGCGAGCGAGTAATTGCAGTAACGTCCCGTGTCGCACGCCCTCACCCTACACGTCACGCCCGACCTGACCTGACCTGACTGGTTTCGATAATCGATTACTTGCGTATAATATAGTAGTAGTAGGACTAGTGGATATAACTTGATTATGCAGTAACTCGCTTTCGTGTACTGATGACTTTACGTTGTTCGTTTCACTTTTAGCGTTTATCCTAGGGAAACGCTTGCTTAGATAGGACACCGAAGAATGCGCGCGGCACCCTCCACGCTAGACTAAACCTTCGCGCGTGTGGCGCGTGATGTTTGCAAATCAATCCAACCAACAATATAGTTGCTACTATACACATTTTCGTTTTGTTTTGTCGGTAAACGAAACAGAGAGAGAAAGAGAGAAAAAAAAAAACAAACAAATAATTAAACAAGAAAAGAAAAACACACGCGCACACAATCACAACTAGTAAAATTAAAACTGAACCTGGCAGCGCTAGGTGATGCCAAACTCCCCTTCGGTTCCCCCTATCGCAGCCTGAGATAATAATAATAATAATAATGGTCTGCCCTATGTGTCCGATGAACCGGTTCCCGCCTATATGGGGACGACCCTTTCTTGCCGCACACACCTTGTCGCCGCATCGTTGTGATGAAATATTATGCTGCCCTACAAGATACGGCCTCATCGACTACGTACCGGCGAACAAATGTCGGCCAGGCGTGTGTATGCTTGTGTGGCCTTGTGATTACTTTCGAACCTGATTTAAATATTCCCTAGATGTGTGTGTGTGTGTATATATAAACGTTTAATATGTACCGTTGCACTTATTGTTGGTATTGGGTTGTTTTTTTGTTTGTTTGTTTGTATGTTTGCCCTTTCCTTTTTTTTCGTTTAAATTAACTACCTGCACACTTGTGCACCACGCCCGCAAACTAACTGTTCCTTTCTCTCGACTCTCCTGTTTAACCAGTGCTATTATAGAACTATATGCAGATCTTCCAGTTACCCTTCCGAAATAGACAGCGTACAGTAGGGCACCGTTCTAAGTCGCCTTCCCTTTGCTCACGCGGGAGAGATTGCTTTCTCGCCGTAGCTTAGTGTTTTGGGGGCCGAACATGCACGCCGGTACACACCGGCACACTCCCCTAACACCAGGAGAAGAACGGACTCTTGTTTTGGAAGCGCTGCTGGAATGAGAAAAATCTCGACGATCCCGGATTAACCTTCGATCTGAAACATAAGAGAGGGCAAGTTTAATTTTGGGGCTCGCTTTCTGCATATTAAACGGCAATCTTACATTTACAAAACGTGCAAAGACAAGCATACAAAAAAATAAAAATAAAATACATGCAACATTGGCTGGTGTAAAAAAAAGAGAGGCCACACTCTGTTTACTGTTGTTAATTGGAAGCGCTAAATTAATACATCTGGATCGTGCAAACCGAACTTAAAAAAAAAAGGAAAAAAGGGATGCTGTGTGTTAGTATAAACCGAACCGAAAAGCAGCTACGAAAACGGCTCCAACGAGCCATACATGTGAGGTGCACACACACACAAACACAGCTGTACAAGTGTGTTAGAAGCACAGCGTGTCCGCGTCGGAAGCAGTGCGTGAAATCCGGACCAACCTCTCGACGATGACGGCCGGCATCTGGACCAGTTGGACCGGGCTCTTGCCGTCCTTTAAAGCTTGCGTTAGATTCAGCATCTGACCGCGCATCACAGACATCTGCCGCTCGAACAGGCCCCGGTCGAAGCCCTTGTCCTGCTTGAACAGCTCGTATAGCTCGTTGCACAGCTCCTCGCAGAAGTGCGGATCGGACAGCGACGGCAGCACCAGATCCTTGATGTCCTGGCTGAACGGTTGCTTCGCCTGCGGCAGCCACGCCCAATGGTACGGGTAGGCGCGCCACGAGTCGGGATGCTTGAACGGGAACGCGAGCCCGTTGTCGATGGCGGCGATCCGAATTTCGGGCAGCTGCACCAGATTCCAGTCGGTGTGCTCCATCATCTCCAGCCGGCTGCTGCTGCGCGGGATGTACCCGTTGCCGTTGGCCGCCGCGATGCCGTTCACGCCGTTCGGTGTCGTGGCCGCCGTCGGGCTGGTCGGCAGGATCGACGGTTGATCGTACTTGATCAGCCAGTTGTCGTTGCCCCGGTCCGTGTTGCGGATGATGTAGTCGAGCACGACCAGCCGCTCGAACTGTAGCTGAAACTTTTGACCGAGCCGCGTCGGCAGCGGCTCCTGCTCGAACCGGCGCAACCAGTAGTCGGCATCCTTGTACCCGTCGACGAACAGCTGAAACGAGCCGGTCTTCGGCGGGAGCGACATGCGGTTGAACCGAGCGGCCGGGATGCGCTCCTTGATCGTCTTCTTGATCCGTGCCTTCTGCCGGTCGATGCGCGGGTAGTTGAACGTTTCCGACACGAGGCGCACGACGCGCGTCTTCGGTACGATGTTTAGATTTAGTTTTTGGTCCACTAGACTAGCTCCGGCCTCCGAGAGATACCTGCCGGCACAGGGGTGGGAAAGTTTTTCATTAGTATAAGGAAGGGATTGCGGTCTCTCACTCTCTCTCTCTGTCTCTTTCTTACCCTTGGTTCGGTATCAGACAGGCGCGTCCAAAACAGCACGGACAGCACAGCTTGTGCATCCATTTGGTCCACTTGGGATTTAACCTTCCGTACGGTTCCTCATCTTTTGGTTTAAAAACGGCAATTACTTTCTGTAAAATACATTCAAACAGGAGGTTTTTAGTACATGGCACAGGTGCGTGATCTAACCTAACATCCGTATAGCGGGCTTGATGTACGATTCATACCAAAATTTCTAGCAAACTGCTTCAAGCGAAAGAAATTCCCCATCCACCCAATTCGTCCCAGCTGCGGTGCGCACAAATGCACAAATTGCACAATGCAAACACTTTAGCCAAAGACGAATTGAATGAGCGAATCGTTTTGGGCAAGAGGTTGTTTATGCTGTTTGCTCTCCGGAAGGGATGATCGTCTTAGTTTGCTTTCCCGACGATCACCCAGATGGTGGATGAGCAGCAGTTTTACTTATTGTTTTTTTTTTACTGACTTTAACGGCGGTGATTAATGTTCACTTACTTTGGCGGGATTTTTCACAAAGTAGGACCCACTGCTGCCTTGGTAGATACGTTCCGGATAGATGCCAGCATCGATCGCTATTTCTGCCGAGTACACTAGGTCACTGAAGTGAGGATCATCTGGAGAGTGTGAGGAAAATGGTCAAAAGAAACAAATGTTTTAGTATGTATGTTTTATACGACGCATTTCCCACTAGTTGGGCTGTAACTGTGCAATGCGTTGCATGAAATTGAAGTTTTGACGTGGCTTTAGTTATAAAGCCGTCTTATGAGTATGGTTTAACTATAAAAAGTATCATTTTATTATGTGTTAAATGTGAAGCAAAACCTATTATTCGTATAATACGGATCAATATAGCGGGAAATGTTTACGGGGCACATACATTAAGCGTCCTATGGACACTCATTGCCAGCCACCACACATAATACAGATGTTTATATTTATATATTTAGTATTTACGTCTGGCTGTTGCAAAACTATATTGAAAGCAAAAATAACACCATTGTGTTTTCTGACGTTTTTCACTTTTCCTCGCCTTCGCCAACGTTCTTGCGGACAGGCGCACGAAAAAGTGCACCTAGTTTCTTATCAGTCAGACGGTCCGCGGTTGTTGTTTACTACACACCACCACCTCTGTGCTGCATTCGTCTACAATACCGTGCCATTCGCATACGTACATCGTCGTCCGCCTCCGCCCTTGGTCTGCTTCCTCACAACCCAAAAACCCACGCCAGTTTACACGCAACTAACACCGTCGTTCTAAGGCGCAAGCTGAATGAGGTTATCGCGAATAGAAAAGCGTATACAGCGCGCGTTCGCGGATTCGGTTCGTTTCATTTTGACCATAACGGCTTCTCCCCGCGGCCACCCCCTTCTTCTACTCTCACGGCCACAAAGGAAAACTGGGTTGTAATTTTAATTAGTGGCTTTTGCCGAAAAGTGGATGCCGGTTTGTTTTAGCCACAGCAACGGGTTTTTGTGGTGCCCGGAGGCAGGCAGGCAGGTAGGCAGACATGCCACATCCATTTTACGCGTGCATTTAAATCCGATTAAAGATTTGCCACGTTTCGTGCAACCCGAGGTCGCGCACTTTACGGCCCCCAAATCAATGGACGCCCATCGCGACACCGCGGGCAGCGCAAAACCGACACGAATATTTGCTTACATTAAAGGTGCAATGGTTGTGAGTTGGCAAAAAAACGAACTCTGCTCCTCAACAAAGAACGCGCTTTGGCTTGTGTTCAATAAACGTACAAAACC
Organism: Anopheles gambiae; assembly: GCF_943734735.2. NCBI lineage: Eukaryota > Metazoa > Arthropoda > Insecta > Diptera > Culicidae > Anopheles > Anopheles gambiae. Next base: position 32,684,523 of record NC_064601.1, read on the forward strand.
GACCATATCGAGAGCCGACCCAGCCTGGGCTGGGATAGTAATAATTGTGGGAAGTGTACGTGTGCTTTCCCTATCCATTCTGGGCGGTTGAGTTGGTATGTGGCATCATTTTGCCTTCAAGTGCACTCTTCTGCTGTGCATCATAAGGACATTTGCAGCCAACGAGTTCTTGCTGCTGCTCCTGCTGATCCCCAAATATAGCGATTCGTTCGTTTCTTATTCAATATTCGCTTTCTTCTTAGGGAACCACTAAACCGAAAGATACCACACGGAGCCACAGCGAAACCCCAGAAAGAGAGAGAGAGGTAAAGGGTGTTCAGATAATTCAATTTTTTGTTCGAATTATTTTTGGAAAGTACGGAAATGGCGCTCTTTGGACATCAACGGTGGTGCTCGATCCAAGGTCGGGCGTTTTTTTTTTCTTTCGTCGAGCCACATCCACACTCACACACAAACCCTGTACGGTTTGGAGCGGAACTGAATCATCGCGGCTAGAAGAATAAGATGTCCTCACCGCACCGAAAGGAACCGAAAGCTAATCGATACTTTTGCCTTCCACAAGGGGGATCAAGCTGTACAGCGACGAGGCACACTAAAATGTAAACAAAATTTCATTAATACCAATGCGTCCCCGAATCGGGGGCATACAACATTTTCTCTCCAATATGCTTAGTTGCCGCTCCCTTCCAGTAGCGGTGACACAGTGTAGAGAGCAAGTGCAATTGCATTCAGCCGAGCATTCGCTTGCCTGCTGCCGGGACACCGTCGGGATAGGGTGGAGAAGCAAAACGTTTTCTCGAAATTACCATAACACCGTGATCGATATCCTTCCACCGTTCGCCCGTGTGTGGGATGAGGGTGGTTTTGTGTGCTGACCACCGTTCAGCCCCTTTTTCTGCCGGTAGACGCAACCCCTTCCTTTTGGGGGACACACTGGAGGAAGCAATAAATGTTCTAGAAAGCGTGTGTGTGTGTGTGTGTGGTGTCTTGATTTGCCCACAACAAACCCGACCCAAACCGCAGAGGGTGGGATATATGTCCGCATACAACCATTCTTTGCGTTTGCTTTCCCTCTTCAGTGTGGGATCGGCGCGAGGTTTCCCCCTTTATCCTTGCTATCGCAGAACTACAGAAACTATGAACAGAAACTCGCCACACGCACAGCTGGCCTAAATCTCACACCAGTCCTACTGTAGCTTCACGTGGCGCACGGTCGTCGTACTGCCCCCCCGAGCACAAGGCAAGAACCACGTGACCCAAACGCAAACAAATGAGTGTGTGCGTTAGAAGACTGCTTCTCCTTCGCTCGTACGGTTTGCTTCGTAAGCTACAATACTTCCGCAAAGGATAATATGCCCCCTTGTCCAGGCGAGCCACCAACTGCGTCCTTTGCAACTGATTTTTTCTGCCAGCATAGATTCCTTACGCCTGTCTGTGTCTATTAGCCAACCATTTTACCTGGAATATCGTTGTACGGATAGTAGTCCTCGTCATTGATAAGAAACTCTCCGTTGATACATTCGACGCGGGTCGAGCCGTCGTGCAGACCGGTACCGGAACCTTCGCCAGCCAAGCTCACGATGGCGGTGTTGAACTGGAACGTGTGGTGGCTGGGGCCGCCGTGCTTCACCCCAGCATCGAACCGATCGTCGGGCGGTGCAATCATGTTGCCAACCGGTCGCCCCGGACCGTGGTTCAGCCGGCCAGCCGCTTCACCGGCGGGGCAAAGAACTGACCCCGCCAACAGGTCCGCCGTGCCCAGCAGGTACGTGGGATTGATCACGGAAAGCGGACACCCGTCCACCATCGACAGCGACGAGGAGGGTGGTGTCGTGAGCCGCCGATCGGGCTCGTCCTCCGCCACGCCATCACCACCACCGTTCAGCGGTGCGACGACATTACTATCGTCCAGGATGAAAATGTTGGAATTTTCCACGAGCATGGTGCGGCCGCATGAGTGCACGGTTGGGGGGGGGGGGGGGGAGCTGGGACTGTTTTTACAAGGCCAACAGAGTCGCAGTGGCGTTCGTTCCCTGTCTCTGTCCCTCTCACACACACACACGCGTTGGGGTGTTGCGTTGGTGGAGTAACTTAATTACTGGCTGCTCACACCTACACGTGTGACTGCTTGCTTCCACGCCACTAGGGCATTATAATCCGCCGGAACAAGGATGTTCCCTGCGCGCGAGAGGTACACCTTTGCGGTACACCAGAATTCAGTGGTTCAGTTGCTTGCTGTCAAAACGGTAACGAATGGTGGAGAGGGTGGCACATATCTTGAGCACGACCAAACGCGTCATCAATTTTCCAGATAACTGCGGACGCCGTAGGAAGCAGCGGCACCACGTAGTAAAATATCACTCTGATGACAAATGGCGATAGAACAAAAAAGAAAAAAAAACACACACACACAATTCCAGGCCACTTATTAATCACGGTCACTGTGTTTACACAAACATGTTTCAGATGCAAACCGACCCCGACTACTGGGCTGGCTGTGATTTGCTTTTTCCAACTGTACACACACACACAGATGTACACACTAACACGTAAAGAATTTCACTCAAACCACCCCTGCGTTCAAGGCGCGATATCGTCGTGGCCTGCTAATTCAAGATGCGGGCGACCCAGGAGCGGAGCTGAACAAAAAAAAACCCAACGCAGACTAGCACACGAAGAGACAACTTTGTCTTAGCAACACGGTTCAGTGCAAAAACCATGACCAGCGCGGCACGATACGGCAGCTCGGAAGTTAGCAGGCGCGGGGGGCGCGCGTCAGAAAAGGAAGCAGCAGTCAGTAGGCACAACACAGGGCACACACACGCAAACAATCTTCCCCGGGGCCAACGCCGACCGACCGAGCCAGTTCCGACGGTGCTCTGTACACAACACCCACCACCGGACGTATTGTGCGGTCCTCCCCGCGTGCTGGTGGTATCGCTCGAAAGTGAAAACTGCAACTGGCGAATGGCGCCACGGCTCGGCAAGCCTCGAGCCCGAAAGCTCCACCGAAACTGCCCGTGGCCGACCGGCGGTGGAAAATCAGTCGAGCTTAAACGACCGACGACGACGACCACCACTAAACAAAACGAAGCTGTGCGTTTGTGTGAGTATGTTTGCCCCGTAGTAGGGGGTGGGGGGGGGGGGGGGGACCATTAGAGTGGAACTGAACGCGTGCTGAAGGAAAAACGCCGTGGAAACTGTGACGTCTGAAGTGTGGGTTTGTCACCGAACGGTGGTCCTTCCCTCCCACCACCCATGTACCGATATGACGGCAGCTGTCAACGGCGATGGTGAACATTCCACGGAAAAAGCTTCGTTACTGTCGTATCCTCGCTGTGTTGGCATGGTGTTCTGTAGTGTGTGGTGTGTCGTCATCGATTCCTTGCCCCCGTGGAGGGGGAGACAAGGTTTCAAGTGCTTCTAGGAACATCTTTTCCGCGAAACCAGTTGTACGGGGTTGGTTGGCTCGAAAAGCTCGTCAAAGTTCCCGTTCGGAGCTTTTACGACCAACCCTGGTCGGTCCTACCACAAAGCAAAAGGGCGCCGGAGCTTTACGTTGTCAGCAAGTGAAGCGATCCGTACAGGGATGCATTTTGGTTATTTGACACACTTGTCGGGAACCAAAACATAGGCGACTAAGTGTAGTTACTATGTATAAGCGCAATTCCCAAAATTTTACATTTAATTTCGTGATATCGACCATCCGGTCAAGGCGATTGTGTCCAGGTATAGCACATACAGAAAGAAGTGTTCTGAGAGCGTTCTTGATGTAAACAACCCTTGCCACTAAGCACTATTAGCATTAGTAATTGCATACAATTCGTGCTGCTAAGCAAATGGGCAAATTTTAATCGCCTCCTGCTTAAGCGAACTTAAACTACCTTTAGTGCTGCAATGTACTAAGGAAAAAGGCCATATTTTATACCATCCGTTCCGCAGCCGTTCGAACGTGAAGCTAATCAATGAAAACGATGGACCATTGCAACGGTCCGTCCCGCACCACACACACACACGCACACAAAGAGGAATGAAACAACGAACAGCAAAATAATGGTTCGTGCTTCACTGCCAAGGTTAAGTGCGTGCATGAGGGCCGTGCTGGAAAGTGGGGACGACACAGTAATACTTAGCCGAATCTTACGATCAGTTTGGTTTCGTAGCTACAATAACAAACGGTTTTGCTTGGTCGGATTTACTACCAAGCTTACGGAATTCGCTACGGAACGATTAAGTGGCTCGTCGTCGTTAGTTTGAATGCTTACGAATAGCGTCCCTGATAAACGGGTGTAATTCACGACATCGAATGCTGTTCATAAAGCTGTATTACACTTTCATGGGCGGGACAGCACCCGGAATGATGTAACAAAATGGGACAACTATTTTAATGATGAACAATTTGAAACATTCTTACAAAAAGCAGCGACATTTCGAGAGCTTATTAGCCCGGCTGCCGGCAGTGATAAGAACATGTTGCCCCGGAAGAGGAAAGGACTTTTTGCTTCTGTTGTCGCGGCCGAAACGAAATGGTAACACGAACGCTACAAAAAAAAATCTCCTGCCACCAATTTGTTGTGCAATGAGTCGTGTTCTCGCTTGAGAGCCAGCATCTCCATCGTGCTGGCGTGGCTGGCGAGAACTGCGATAAGCCCTGGAAGGGCAGCCTAGCTGTGGGGCAACAAACGGCACACCATTATTCGAAGTAAATCAATCTCCCGTCGAGGGGTTGGTGCTGCTGTTACCCAACCCCGACACCGACGGCAGCAGCAGCAGTCATTTGCACTGCGCATTGGAATGAGTGAGAGCAGTTGTAGGGTTTCCTTCGAATGACGTCCGTGGGGACATTGCCTGACGAATTGCAACGCAAAACAACCTGCTCTAGGGGTTGTTGCAATTTCGACCGGGGTTCGGGTGGGGTGTAGCAGTCGCATTTGTCAAGAACAGCGGCTTTTGCAAAAGTTCATAAGCGGCGCAAGATAAGCGCCAAATACATTTTCTCTTCTTAGCTTTCGGGGCACAGCGGTATGCAGCATGTTTGCCAAAAGATTAACCATTTTGCGGTTGCGCCTTCCAGATGTATTATACACACACATACTGCCGCTGCAAATCTTTCATCATCCCACTTTCAGCAGGGTCTTCAAGAGGGAAGACCCCCCCCCCCCCCCCCCCATTAGCATACACTGCCTGGGAGCGATGAGTCATGGAGCTTGGAAGGGGTGTTAGTACGTGCGTATGTAGCGGGCCACTTACCGGGAAACTGATTGTACGTAATCTCATGATCGCGCGACCCCAGCAGGGGCTGCGACTCTCGATCGATGCCGGAATCCAGCGTGATGCCTTCGAAGCTAACGTCCGGCAGGACGAGCGGCGTACCGTCGCCGGTGTCCACTACGGCGATGGTGGCGGCCACGGTCGCGGCTGAGGATGCGGGCAGCCGCGACGAACCTTGGTGGTCGTAGTGGTGGTGGTGGTGGTGATGGTTGTTCACGCTCTGCTTATCGGCTGCAGAGGAGGAGGTGGAGATCGGCAGCAGTAGGTCGCTTATGATTGCATCGTTCACGCCTCGATCACCGTGGCCCGCTGATGGCGGCTGCGACGCTGGTGGCGGCAGTTGCTTTTGCGGGTGTCCACCGGTGGCGCCGGAAACGAACGCTAGATGATTCACCGTTCCGGGGAGTGTGTGTGTGGTCGTCGGTGGTTGCGTTTCTGCTGCTGCTGCTGTGTGTCCGTTCGATGTGACGATGGCACTGGCGGGATTCGTCGTGCTTGTGTCTCCGAAATCCAGATCCACAAGCGTTCCTTCGGAGGTCATTTGACCGATGCTGTTCTTTGTTATCCGACGGGTGAAACCATCGAACACAACCACGCACACTTGCACTAAATGGGTTTGGACAAAGGGTGGAGAAGTTCGCTTTTCCTACTTTTCACTCGTTTGCGCTGGGAGGGGGAAAAGACGTGGTTCACTACAGTTGCAGGGGTGGTTTGCACGACACTGGTTGGCTGGCTGGCTGGCTGGCTGGCTGGCTGGCTGACTGGCAGCCCTTCCCTAAACCGCACACACGCGCAGCATCAATGTTCGACACGGATGGAGATGTTGTTTGGTCGAGCAGAACACACTGGCAGGCCTCACCCGTGAAAGGGAAACCCGGTCCACGGCACACGCTACACTGGCTTACCAACAGTTCACCAAAAAAGCGGTCGTCCTTCGCGCGTGGTATAGAATTCGGCACCGAACCTGTGTTGTTTTGTCCAACGACTAACGTGGTAGTGGTGCTGGTGCTGCTGGAAGGCACACGGAGCTCATTATCATCTGACGTTGTGCTTGTGTGTGCGCGCTGGGGAGACACGCAATTTCTACCAACAAAGCGCGTACCAACCCGTTTTACCGATCCAGCGGACGATGATGGCTTTCTCGCCCAATCCAAAACGCCAAACGGAACCGTAACTTGAGGCGGGTTGCTTTTGCTAATGTTCACCGTAAAGCGGTGTAGAGAAAAAAAAACTTCCGTCGAATTTGCGATCCACCCCAGCTGGTCTTTCTTGCAGCAACCTTTTTTTTATTTAGCAAACTGACTGATTGCCTTTTCCTGGCGCACCAACACAGCCGCACTTTGTTCCGTTCCGTGTGTACACAATGCACACAGTGCACGGACGCACGCACACAGATTCTGTGTTGCTGTCATCTGCGTCATTGCGTCAAACGCGCACCCGCAAAACAAATTCGAGCAATCGGCGAGCTCGCATGAGGTACGGGAACGGAACGGTCTCTCGGTGCGGAGCAAGGTGTATGGATATTAGGAGGCGAAGTGCTTTAGAGCAAAAATGCAAATTGATCGTTCGCCATAAACTGCCAATTCAATTTTTTCTCAGCTCCATCGTTCTTTGCATGCCGAGGAGATTTCTCTCGCCGAAAATGCTGTCAGTCGCTGTCAAAGCATGCTGTCAGTTATTTTCTCAGCTGCTTTCTCGGTGTATGTAGAAACGCTCAATGATGGCGCCAGGCAAACGCGCTAATAATTCATCTCCTCAATAAATACACCTTGGTGCGGAGCACACGTGAAGGCGGGCGATATTTTTAAAGCACAATTTTATCTTATGTTAATCTTAAACTTTACCATGTTGTTTCTCGTTAATAATAACTACGTCATATCACAACAGTTACGGTAAGCAGCTTTAACGCCTATGGCAGTTAGCAGTTATAATTATAAACGGTCCCCGAAATACTCGGTACCTCCCAAGTGCCACAAATCCACTAAACGACCACTAAACGGCTTCTAAACGACTCAAGTTCTCTACCTAAACGGAATATAGAAAGACTTCGTTTAGCAGACGGCAAACGACTCATGCATTCTAAAAATAGCGAAAAAGCTGCTGGCGCTCTCTGTTGGTGGGATACCCCAACCAGTTGAGCTTCATCGCTTGGAGGAGAGCTTTCTCATTTCCTCTGTACTGTTGTATGGTTTCGCATTGAAGTTATGCATCGCTAGAACTAGAACGGCGATACGATTGTTTAAATACTAAACTCCAATGTAAACCACCAGCACTGAAGCAAGTGAGATTTGAGTAATGATCGTTGGTGTTGATACCCACGTATCTGACCACACGACCATTCATATAGATTTTTGCTCAGAAAATTTGAAGGCTATATAGGTCATGTTAAGATGAAACTTGTCGAAACACATTGCAAGAAAAGGATAGCAATATAATGATGAGTTGTAATACGCCATCTATTGATCAAACCAATGAAGCTGTGGAGCTTTCATTTTTTTTCTATGGATATTCAATTTTCCAGTCGTTTAAGCTTAATCTGTGGCGCTTGGGCTCTTATACGCGGATTCGGAGATACGCGGTTTTATAATTTTGATAGTTCTTTGAGCAAATTGTACGGATTTGATACATCAATTGTCAAATCCCAAATAATTTCCCTTTGGATCGAATGTTGAAAACCATTTCAGGTGTTCTTTCCGTTTGAAGCTCGTAGGCTGAAATTTCAGCCTGTCAGCTGTTTGCATTGTATAGCAGTTTTCGAGCAGCTATCTAAGTGAGTATAATATACAGGTGGGCTTATCCCAAGGTGTATTAATTTAGAAGGCTGATTTTTATCGCTTCTGCTTCTGAATGAAGATTTTAAGAGTGTTTTGAGTATTCGTCAAGAATCAAGAATGCTTGTTTGAACAAAAGTTTGCACCCATCCTGTGACCTGCACTACATACACTTTGATTCTAGATTCCACCACGTGATCTCTTTAATGCACCTTAGGGTAAATGTAAACAACACCGTGTTTTCGAACAGGTACTCGAATCTAATTCTAGCTTTTAGGTTAAAATTTTCTAGACTGAAAATTGCAGGCTAGTTTTTTGTGTGGTTTTTTATGGATTGTTTACATGATTTAAGCCTCCAACTGTCAAACTCCATACAAAAAACTAACTAGAATCGTGAAGGCTCCTTCAAATGCTTTAAAACTGTTATATTCAGTCAGATTCATATAAAATAATTTCATTAAGTGGCTAAAACCACCCCTTACTTGCAACATTATACGACAATTAGTGATATTTTGGCTGAAAATCACGAGATTAGAATTAAGCGGAAATTTGAGATACGTAGTATTTTGTGGCCGTTTTCAGTCCCCGCTAACCGTGTATCTCGGGGACCACCTGTATAGCGTTCAGCGAAAAGTTAAAACAGCTGGAATTATAGCATACTTCTTCTTCTTCTTCTTTTGGCACTACAACCGCTGCCGGTCAAGGCCTGCCAGTACCCACTAAGTAAAGTGGGCTTGGCTTTCAGTGACTTATTGTTACCATAGCAGGATAGTCAGTCCTACGTATGGGGACACGGTCTATTCGGGGCTTGAACCCTGACGGGCGTGTTGTTAAGTCGTTCGAGTTGACGACTGTACCACCAGACCGGCCCAATAGCATACTTAAGGCCTGAAATTTGATGTTTCTTATAATTTTGGAATCCACCAAATTACACTAAATAATAATTACAACCAATAATGCTGAATTAAATAAATTTTAAAAATGTAATATAAAAGTTATCAAAATTTTAGCAATATTCGTGCAGAATATACTACTCGAAAACTCGCAATGTTTAGCGGGCGCAGTTGTGTGTGTTTATATTGCACGATTGGACGCTGGTGGTGGCGAAACCCTACAAATGTTACTTTGCACCGGAGGAGTTTGTGGGAACATCTTCGCTTCCTAGAAGTTGTAAAACAAAAGATCAGCTGATCGTGTGGGAAAATCAAAACAAATCATTGATCTATCGCGTTTGCGTGCGTGTGTGCGTATTTTTTGTACGAGAAAAATGTTACAGCGCTGGCAACAGTCGGCACATTTCCGTAGGTACTGAAAACGATCTCGTCGATTAATTTTATATTTGTTTACGTTGCCTTGTTGACTTTCTAATGGCGTTGGAGTAATGGATAAATCTGGCAAAACTTTTCCCCAACCCATGCCACAGCCTGAAGATAGGAATGTTTGTCGCAGGCCATCATGGTCTTGATGTACCGTCGGGACAATAAAATTTGATTGAACAAGACAAATTGCCCCGCGAGATGTGGTGGTGAAAACAAAGCCACAAAAGGCGAAACAAGTCTGTTGACAACAGGCCCGCTTACCGCATGCTGGTCTGGAATTGTTTCAAGTACCGTTCCTCTTCATCCTCCGCAACGATCCAATCACCCCTTAGATCGGGTTCGTTTGTCTTGCGATCTGTTCACGCTGTCCTTCCGGATGGCGGCGCAACAAACAGGACAGTTAAACGAACAATTGGCACGTTTCCGGCATTTCTCAACAGGTATGCCGAAAGAAGAAAAAATAACTCACAAACTCCTTCTAAACTGTTCCCAAGTTTGGCCCCAAACTGTACACGATCGGTCGGTTTCGGGACAGCCGAATGACTAGCCCGTACTTCAAACCGTGTTTGCGCCCCACACCTAGCACTGCACGCGGTCGTCTGTGGCGCAGAGGGCCGTTCCCCATCGCTCCACACGCTGTGTCTCCCCCTCCCCCCTGTCGAAACCAATTCCATTAGTTATTTATCTCTAAATGTGATATGTTTTATGGGCAGTATGTGCATCAATTTAATAAACGGCTCCACTCTCGGCCGGCAGCAGCGGGTCCAATTGAATCGAGCAAAAGGGGTCGCTTGTGGTGGCACTGCGGAGAGTACCAGCGTCCACAGCCACACACACTCGTAAACGATCCACGGCTGGCGCGGCCGCGTGTGTCCAACGGAAAAGAACGAAGCAGATGATCACGATGATGATGATGTTGGATCAAGGGTCAATCTCGTGTGAAGATGATTCAAATGCAATTGCTGCTGCTGCCGCTGCTTGTCAGCGAACAGAGCAAGGAGAGACAGCATCGCCCAGTATCGCGAGGGACCGTTGGATTTAGTGCAACCGTGGGCAGGCGGTTGGAACGGTTCAGTTTCTTCGGTCGCGCGTGGTGCAGCAGCATATTTCCGGCACACAACAAAAACACAAAAACGGCAGTTACGTTCCGTTGGCGCATTTTAAATTTCCTTCTTGCGTTAGCCGTTGTCGATTTGTCAAAAGCACGTTTTTGACGTTCTTGCGCGCATAGCGCGACACGGCAGGCCACACAGCAGGCTGGGTACGGTGATTCGGATCGATATTGGAGCGCTAGAACTTTTATCACCTTCCGGGGCGACACGGTGTCGGTGTAGCAAGGAAATCATCCCAGCAGGCGCAAAGCAACGGGGTCGCCTGCTGCTGTTGACGCTACTGTTTTGTGGCATTTTTGGTTATCGGTTTTGCTGGTGGGCGCATTCAATGTGAGCAAAAAGGGTGGTCCCTTTTATTGACCAGTGCCAAAGTGATAGTGTGTGTGCCAAAGGATTGAAAAGGTGGCTCGCATCATTAACTCGAAAAAATGGGTGTAAATGATAGTGAAGCTCGCAAGGATTCGATTACATCATCGCTCTGCTCGTCACATTTGGATCTGGAGCTGCTGCAGCGAATGTTTGTAAAGAATGAGCCAGATGTAACGATTGACTCGTACGAGGTATGGATGTTGGGCGGGATGGTGAACAAGAATGACACAGGTCGGAACAGTTTCTCCCCCAGAAAAAGCAGTTCCTTTTACAATTCGTGAGCTTTTTGCACGAAAAAAAGCAGTTATGATTTCCTTTCAATGGATTCAATGGAGATTGATTTTACTAGAGCTTCTGTCTTTTAAATGCAATTAAAGCTTCAAAGTGGATGAAAACCGGTCATCGGTCATCATCTTCTTGTCGAGTATCGATTTTTGTGTGGGCGGTTAAGGTCACACAGGATGACATTAGTGTCTTCAAAGCTCTGCCTCTCCTAATTTAACGTTTTTTTTTTCGTTCTCCCCATCAGGAAGCGCAAGGGTCGGGACGCGGCGACAACTACACGGCCGCCCTCTTCCGCATCGCGCTCAAGGGCCACACGCTGCCGGACGACGGCACGAAAAAGCTCAAGTGGGAAAAGAGCATCATCTGCAAACGGCTGCCGGACTGCAAGATCAAGCGCGAAGCGTTCAAAAGCGAGGCGCTGTTCCGCAACGAGGTCGTGTTCTACAACACCATCATGCCCGAGTACGTGGCGTTCCAGCGGCGGCAGGTGGAGACGGCCGGCGCAGGCACCGACGTGCCGGCGAGCGAGCGGCTCTTTCAGGCCATCCCGCACTGCTACCTGGCCCGGGACGATCTGATCGTGCTGGAGGATCTGCGGGTGCGCTCGTTCACGATGCCGGACCGGCAGGCGGGCCTCGGACCGCAGCAGCTCGAGGCGGTGCTGGCGGAGCTGGCCCGCTTTCACGCGGTCAGCCTCGCGTACCAGCGGCGCCATCCGGCCGAGTTCCGGCAGCTGACCGGCGCGCTCGAGGAGGGCATCTTTTCGCAGGCGAACGAGGAATGGTACCGCCGGTACTACGACGTGCTGACGCGCAACGCCATCCAGATGGTGCGGCAAACGGTGCCGGAAAAGCGGGACCATCTGGCCAAGCTGGAGGCGTTCCTGGGCAACTGTTTCGGCCACCTGGTGGAGCTGGTAAACCGGACCAGCGAGCTGTCGGTCATCTGCCACGGCGACTGCTGGACGAACAACATACTCTTCCGGTACGATGAGGCCGGCGCAATCGCTGAGGTAGGGAATGCGGCACGTCCGCAACTGTGCGTCACTGATGCGTCCTGAAATGCTTTCTCTCTTTCTCTCTCTCTCTGGCTTGCAGACGTGTTTGGTGGACTTTCAGCTCATCCGGCACGGTTCGCTAGCGCTCGATCTCGCCTACCTGATCTACTGCTGCACCGATGGGGCGCTGCGCAAGAAGAGCCTGCAGCACTGGCTGCAGACGTACCACCAGCAGCTGGTACGCTCGCTGCGGTTGCTGCTGGGCGACGGTGGGTTCACCGAAGCGTTCGGCTCCGACCAGCGGCTGTGGGAGCAGATCGGCGACGAGTTTAGGGTGTGCGCCCGGTTCGGGCTCGGCGCGGCCATGGACATGCTGCCGATCAGCACCTGCTCGTCGGAGGAGGCGCCTGATCTGTACGCGAGCGGGACGGAGACGGCCGCCACGCCACCCGAGCTGAACGTGCCGCCCAACGAGCTGTGCCGGCAGAAGATGACCATGCTGGTGCTGGAGCTGATCGATGGCGGCATGCTGTGAGGCGCAGAAACGAAGGAACGCTGACGGCGGTGGCGGTTTAAAGGCTCTCTAGGAGGAAGGCGTGCCGGTCGTTACTAGCGATACCTGAGCGTTGGGACCTACGAGGGGAGGGTCCGGGGAATGTTGGCAGTATTTTAAGGCCCCGCAGGGCTGTAGCAAATGTACTATTCGTTAGTCAACTGTGCCGATTATGCACTATGCTCGTGCTCGTTTATGCTACCCAATGACAATAAATATATGATATTATGCACAATCGCTGTAAACGGGACATAATTCTTACAGGGAGGGGAAAAAGGCTTCGAACAGGTTAGTATGTTTTTGCTTCTTTATTTATCAGTGTTTTACCATTACCCACGGAGGTTGGTGTAATATTAAATGGGTTTTGTTTGTTTGTTTCTTTTTTAATGCTAAACGCGCACTGCTTATCTTACGATGGAAAACTTGTTCGCCCAACTTCGCGCGAGTGTATATTTGGAGCTAGGTATTAATATTAAATGAAACAATAAGGCGACAAAACACAAACGAAGAAGCGACCATCGAAACAAGTGTTTGTTTTCTCTTCTTCTTCTATCGCTACAGGTTGGGGGGTTTTGTTTGTTTTCCACTTCAAGCTCTCGTATGCAAGGCCCGTAACCGAGGGCGGCCTATGCGCGAAGAAAAATGCACGACACACATACACACATACGTCCTATATGTAAGAAAAAGTAACATAACGAAACCACCTGACCAAACACACGTTCCAAAACGTGCGGCTATCGAGGCCACATCTAAATCGCACAGACACAAAAAACATGCTTTCGGTCCCATTCTTTGACAAATTCTAGCAAACTTTGGCTTGTCCTTCCAGGGTGTGAATAGTAAAAATGTTTTGCTAGCGATTATCTTAATTGTAAACCCTAGCTAGTGGTACAGAAACAAAATTGAGAAGAATTGAAGCACAAAGCTCATTCATTCTATCGTAGTATCATTAGTAGCTAGTCGTAGTAGTAGTAGTGGTAGTAGTGCGCGTCCCGAAAACAAGCAACAAAGCTCTACCGTTTCCCATGTGCTTCTTCATATCAATGTTCGTTTTTTCGTCTCAATTCCCAAATATTTCACACTTAGTTATACCCTCGCTTTTCCCCTTTTTCCTATACCAGAGATGCGTATTTATCAAGACGTTGTGCGTAAATAAATAGATGATGCTTGTTGTTTGGTGTGTGTTACAGGTTTGGTTTAAACTGTTGAGATGAGTGTGCTGAAACTGAAACTTAGATTGCTATCAGAACAAAACAACCTACACACTATTGCACATCTGCCGAACGCTCGCTACCCTTCGGTGTGCTTTGCTGTACGTCATCTACCGACAGTTTTGTACTTCGGAGCATCCCGAGCACTTAAATAAGCCATATAATTGTTCCAATGATCTCATACATTGCAGAGGCAATAGGGTTTTAAAATTTTGTTGCAACTAAAGCTATTAAAGATAAGGATTTTTACGCCTCTGCGCCACTGTCACTCTTTCCGTAATGCTTAGCAGCACAATCGATACAGCAAAAGATCAGTAAATTAAGTTAAATAAATTTAAAATGATGTTACATTAATGTTTGCAAAGCTTGCCGGTGTGACTCTCTTAAGGAAATAACGCGCAAAAAGGTATTAGAACTCGCCGATGCTCTCTCTCTCTCTCTCTCTCTCAGACAGGCGCTGTCCGAAGTCGTACCTCTATCGTTAAATTACTTAGCTGATTGTGTTTCTGCTCTGGCCAGCGCCTCTCGGGACCGATACCGGAACCGGATTGAACCGCTAGGGGAAACGTTTTCCGTCACTGAATCGTTTCTATTTAGGGGCGCTTTGATATGGAAGAGTTTGCGATTACTTCGTCGCGGCTGTTCCTCTTTCAAGAAAACTATCCCTAGCGTAAGAGTATGTGTTGGTTTGCCGCCGATGATCGTACCAGCTGCTTCCCCCATGTTTCCGGTCACGCGTGCTGCTTCTTCTTCTTCTTCTTTGGATGGGTTGGAGGTGATAGTGTTTCGAGAGGTAACTTTGCCTACCATTGCCTGCCCCGCCCGGGCTCTTCCGAATGGGTGTGCGCGTTGTTGCTGTACGCGGCGGGACGTTTACCAAAATCCGGACGACTTGCCGCCGGGCGGTGCACGGACGCGAATACACGAGCGTGCCTCCGATTTGTCCAGTTCCTCTGCAATGGTGGAGAAGGCGCAAGAAAGGTTAGAACAACTACCCAACTGGCCCCAACAACCAAAGGGTTTGCCCCCGCCTTACCACTGATGGAGAAGGTCGACTCCTGCATGTTCTTCTGCCCGTCCGGCCGATGGCCCCGGGCACTATGGGGCGTGCTCAGCTGCGAATCGCCCGAGATCACGCTCAGCGCCGGCCCCGGGATGTACTTCTCCGGCAGGGCGTACGTATCCGGGATGTCCACCTCGTGGCCCGACTTGGCGTTCAGCTCCAGGCCCTGGATGCCGTTGCGCGCGTGCTTCTCCTCCAGGCCCTCCTCCGGGCGGGCCACCCCGTTCAGTGCATCGTACACGAACGACGGGTAGACGGGTGTCTCCAGGAACGAACCCTGGCCCTCGGCGACGCGGATCAGAT
Organism: Anopheles gambiae; assembly: GCF_943734735.2. Lineage (NCBI taxonomy): Eukaryota > Metazoa > Arthropoda > Insecta > Diptera > Culicidae > Anopheles > Anopheles gambiae. The sequence goes on from NC_064601.1 coordinate 32,699,777, forward strand.
CGTACTCGACGCACACGCGGCCCCGCACGATCACAAACTCCGGCACGCCGTGGCACTTCATGCCCTCGAAGATGTTAAAGTCACAGGCCTGGTGATGCGTGCTGGCCGAGATGGTCCGCACCGCCTTCGGATCCCAGATGAGCAGGTCGGCATCGGACCCGGGCGCAATGCGGCCCTTGCGCGGGTAGAGGTTGAAGATTTTGGCCGCGTTCGTGCTCGTGATCGCCACAAAGCGCTGCGGATCGATCAGCCCCGTCTGGACGCCCTTTTCCCACACGACCGACATGCGGTCCTCGACACCGTTCACGCCGTTCGGGATTTTGGAGAAGTCTTTCAGCCCGAGCTCCTTCTGGTTGCGGTTGAACGTGCAGTTGTCACTGCCCGTCGTCTGCAGATCATCCCTGGGAGGGTGAAAAGTAAGCGTTGCGCGTTAAGATTTGCTTTCAAAAGTATCGAAAATGGGTAAAACTACCACACTTAAACAACAACAAACAGAAAATAAAACAAACAAAAAAAATAGCAACATAAAAGCAAAACGGATAAGGCAAGGCCGCCGCATGTTGGGGCTGGTATGGGGGGGCAAACTTACAGCGCCAGGAACTTCACCAGATGCCGGGGCGTTTCCGGATCCTTCCGAATCGGTGGGCTGGTCGTGTAGTAGACCAGTTGGTTTGGCTTCACGCTGGTGAGTGTGCAGCCGAGCGAGCTGGCCAGCGTTTCGCCGTACACTACCAGACCGCGGCGCTTGGCCTGCGACAGCTGTTCCGCTGCCAGCTTGCTCGTGACCCGTGTGACGTACAGTGGAGCCTTCGTCTATCGGGGGTGGAATGTGGGGGTGTATGTGTTTGTGATGATTTCGTGGTTTTTCGTGGAAGATGTCGGTGAGGATGATGAGTTCGTGGTGTAGTTTCCGGAGTGCCCCGCGAGGTAGGTGTTCGCGTTTGACCCATAATTTGTTGAATATTAGAAGCAATGTCACACATTACGATGAGCAGTACACACAAAGACACACACAGACACACAAATGGGGTAAATTTCGCAGGTTTTCCAGTTCGCAGCATGATGGAGAAAATAATGTTTGAAAAAATGAAAGCTCTTAGTGGTTTTAGTCGCATTTTGGGTGTTGGTGTTAAGGCTTAGCACTGCAGCAGCAGCGGCAATATTGGAACCGGCAGAATGTTTAGTGGACAACACGAAGAAAAGCGACCCCCCCCCTCTCTTTTGAGAAAACAACAACAATCAGCACAGGAAACAACGTCGGCGACGTCTTGCAAATGGAATGATTCTCCCATTTGTTGCATCTTATACAGTAGGTGACCGCTAACTGGGAGGTAAACAAGCTCCAGTTAACGAACAATGTTCGCTAACTGGAGTGACGTTTCTATGGATTGATTGTTTTGATTGGCGTTGACTGGAATAAACATACCAAACTTTTTTTCATTTATGTTGATATAAAGTATAGTAATTCGTGTAATAACATAAATTAATAGCAAACGTAGGCAAGAAACCCTAAATATGTTTGAAAAATGCACATTTGCGACAAATTTCTCTTCATGAGATTCCGGATGTATCATGTTTTGACGTTTAAGTGTTCGTTAACTGAGAATCACTCCAGTTAGCGAACCTCCAGTTAAAAAGCACTCCAGTTAAAACACATCCAGTTAGCGGTCACCTACTGTAATAACACACCCCAACAACACTGCTGCTGAGCTACTTACTGAGCTAACAGCTTCATCAGAAACTCGGGCGTGGTCGGGTCCGGTCTCAACGGTGGGCTCAGCACGTGGGCGGCTGCATGGTGCCAGCATTTGTCGTGATAGTGCGTACCGTCGGTACCGAGTGCAGCCGCCAGCGTCTCACCGAAGATCCCGGTGCCGTTGTAACGGCGTCGAGCGCGTGCCACCTCAATGCCGGCCGATTTGCTCATGACATGCACGACATACAGCGGGCAGTGAGCCTGCACCACACCAAGGGAAAAGTTATGCGCCGGGCGAAGCAACACAACCGAAGGACGAAGGACAGCGTTGGGAAGGAAAGATGAGAAGAGTGTACCGGAACGAAAAGAAGACGAAGAGAAAAAGAAAGAATAGTAAAATATAAGAAAAATAGGATAAAAGATGAAACACGTTGAAATTAAAAAAGATTTAAAGAGGGAATAAACTGATACATTGGAATCATGCATACATTAGAAGTAGAAAAGGAAATTAAAGAAACAGGAACGGAAATCCGATCTAAACAACAACGGGTGAGAAAGTGAAAGTTCAAGTTCGTGTACTGGATGGAGTTGTTGCGTGTCTATCGGCACTTTTCCATTGACCCCCGCTGCTGTGCTAATATCCTTGTAGCAATGTTATGAGTTCAATCGTGGGCAAGGGTACAGAGTAGGTCAAGTGCTCGCTCAGTGGAGTTTTAGGCTGATGTGTTCGTTTTCCATAACTAAGACCCTCCAAGGTCCTCACGCAAACAGTTGTATTATGCATGAACCATAGATTAACCTTAGGCTCAGAGGCAATGGACCTACTGTTGTTGAAAGCTTATTTATAGCTCTGTAGCCTGCCCAGGCAAAAGACCCAGGCCCATCAAACAGGTCGCGCCAAACACGCTCAACAGTTATGATTCTGCATTGCAGTAGGAAAGATGAGGAGGTCCTCTCCGCATTATCTACAAAACTTGCAGCGGCGGTGAAAGATATGAAGTTTTGCCATTTAAAGAATAGCCGAAACAGCTGGCGATAACATTGTACAATATTTCGCGAAACAAAACTCCGCCGTTTGTTGTTGTTAGTGGATGCTATCTAATCTGATACTGGACGTCAAATATAGCTCAATCTTCCATTGCAGATTGGTGCTCTTGAAATCGTCCCAAAACATGCTGTGGTTACCTCAAAACTGCCCACTCCATGATTACTCCATCTAATCTTATCACCGCTCTCCGGTTCTACCGACCATTGCAGTATCATTAGACCGTAGAATTAAGTGGCACTTGTCAGTTGCCCTTCTGCTTCGGGGTCTTTTTCGGGAGAATCTCAAAAGGCCCAATAAGTTCGTGGCAAAGACACATCTCCCCGTATACGTACCTGGTGCGCAATAACGCAGGCGCGATTGGTGGCCTCGGCCTCGACTTCCTCCGAGCGGGACAGCTCGTGCCCTTCCGGTCCGGTCACACCCTCGGTCAGCAGTTTGGTAACGTTCTTCGCGATAATGTCCCCATTTTCCGCGTGCACCATCGCAACGGCACCGAGCTCCTTGCACGTCTCGAACACCTCGTACAGCTCGGAATCGTTCAGCTGGTACAGGCCCTTGTACGCCATGAAGCATTTGAACGAGTTGACGCCACGCTCCTGGCACAGGATTCGCATCTCGTCCCGCACCGACTTGGACCACCAGGTAATGCCGACGTGCAGGCCGTAGTCACACACCACCTTCGGGTCGGCACGGGCGCGCCAGGCATCGTACGCTTCGAGCAGCGATTCGCCCTTCTTGGGAAGTACAAAGTCCACTGTGGAAAAGGGTGCCAAAGGAAAAAAACCCTCAGATTGGAGGCCGTTTTTCGGGAAGGGTGGAATGGTTCTTCTACTTACGTATGGTTGTGGTGCCGCCGGCTACTGCGGCCTTGGTGCCCTTGTAGAAATCATCCACCGAGACAGTGCCGCCGAACTCGAGCTGAAAGTGTGTGTGCGGATCGATACCGCCGGGCATGACCAGCTTGCCGGTCGCATCGATCGTGCGGCACCCGCCGGGCACAACAAAGTCCGCACCGGAACCGACGTATCTGCGTATGGAACAAAGAGTGCGATGTTAGAGGCCAACACGATGGATCGATTTTTGGCAACTGCGAGAGTCCCGGCCGGAGTACAATTTTATTCGCTGGCCCGGTGCCAAACAAGCGCTGATAAACTTCGAAATTGCAGCTTGGCAACGGGCGCACTGCCGCATTATGGATAGAATCTCATGATTGTCGCATTTGTCAGACGAACGCACCTACCCATATCCCTCCTCCCTCTATGGCATACTTACCGCACAGTTCCGTCCTCGATGTACACGTCCGCCTGTTGCATTCCATCGTGGTTCACGACGTGACCGCGCTTGATGTACAGCCGATTTTGCGCACTCTGCCGGAAGAGAATGGACGGGGAGGAAGAACACTTTCATTACTCACATCCTTTGCACATTTCATTTAAATTCTCTAGACGATTCCCCGCGAACCCGATTACGCCATGGTGATTGAATTCCATTCCCCACAAGAAGAACTTCTAATGCCCTCCACACCTCTTCATCTTTCGGTACGTTTGCAAGTTCCATGCTTGAAATATCCTCTGCCGGCACCGTATTCGTGGACGATTCGGACGTTACTGTTTTGATTTGTGTCGATGCGTCGGCCGTGCCATCGGTAGACCGAAGATCACGACAGATAGGTTCTTCCAATCGGGACTCCGGTTTTGCCTTACCGTTGGCACTATCTACCATTACCTCGGACATCTTATCGAACTCTAAGGGACTGGTAGGGACACAGTGAGCTTAAACGCAAACACACAGACTTGTGAAGCACAACACACAAACAGTTTCGTCTTAGCTGAGGTCAAAGATTAGAATGAGGGCAGTAGGAATGGCGATGGTATGTATCGGTTGGCCTGTAAGGTTACTACGATTGTATGTGCGCATTGCAGAAACGAGATGGTTGCATGGTGTCGTTCCCAAAGCTTACTGCAATTAACTAATCATACAGGTGATACAGTGTGGTTTGATATTTTGTTAATTGGCCAGAAACTGAATTTGGGTAGATATTGATAACACTATCGTTTTACCACTTTTTGTAAGATGTGATAAAGAAGAAAACAAAACAAGAAAACGAATTTGCACTAAAACCAATCAAACGGTATATTCAAAAGTCCTTGGTAAGACGGTCCGCGGTCCAAGTGAGTATCGAACCACGATCAGGTATTTATAGTAGCCAACGTGTCTTGTATCAGACCATTTAGCCGTCCCGTCCGTGTTATGTATGTCCATTTTACAAGCTATTTAAATGTGTAAATAAGATAACAGTCACGTTCGGAATACAAGAAACGCGGTTAATGCGTTCCCAAGATCAAAAATACGCGTAAATATAATAATATCGCGACTATCAGCCAAAAACCGGGTAATATATGGGTTATTTTGATTATTGTTGTTAGTTTTCGGGCAATTGAAAGGGAGAATTATTTTACACTTGACTATTTATGTGTCAAATCGTTTTTCTTCGTATCTACATATCTCGGGAGCAGCCAGTATTCAGATTTGGCATACGACAACTCATTATCTAGTCACTTTTAAATTAAACGATAGCAAAAATACGCCTAATTGTAATAATCATCCCACAAAACAATGAGTGTATCATGCTACGCCTTTTTTCTAATGTAGTTATAATTAAACCATTTCTTTTCGGCTCATGGCCCGCTTGGTAATCAATAATCTATATTTAAAAGCCTCCCCAGGTGGCCCAAATTGGCAAGCCTCTAATGTTCTACACTCCCCCGCAATCCCTTCAGCCAACACCTCGGCCGGAAAATAGAGCGAAACAGAGTTTTTCGCCAAAAGTGGTCAACGAGTTTCCATACAAAAAAGAAACTCTTTTACGCTGGCCAGACTCAAGCACGAGAACGTACAAGTTGTTATCTAACATTGGCCCTTTGCAGCCCACTGCTAGCCCCCTTGTTTCTGGCCAGTGTAAAACTCAAAGCTCCAAAGCATTCCGAGGCACTGTTGCTGCCAGCTCGAGTAGCTTTAATAACAACTTAATTGGGAATGTTCACGCAAACGTTGGGCCCGCGGGCTTTCCTGAAGGGCAATAGAATTAGTCAGCAAATTTAGGCACACGAAAGCCAGCAATCGATTCGGACGGAGGTACGTCCTTTCACTCGCCAAACTGTTTTGAGGGAAGTTGGTTTGGGATTGAAATTGGAGCTCCTATCCTAAAAAAACACAAAAAAAGCAGAGCTTACAAGATCACCTGTAACTGGAAAGAATTGAGCTTAAAACAATTGCTTTTTTGTTGCTATTGGTTTGTGTGTTTGCTGCCTGGTTCGTTGCAAAGCGGATATCTGTGGGTGAGATTTCAATTTATCGCCATGTTTTCCGCACGACAACAGCGAGGCTGGGTGAAAATGCTGAAAAAGAAAAGCCTTCCAAATGAGGCCACTCATTTGTTTCGGAGGGGCACAAACAAATGATTGATTTTTAATTTTTTTTTCTTTGGGTTTTCAATTGATGCTGCTGCTGAAGAAACGGCTCCAATGTGCAGTAGGAGTGGAAAAGCTTCAAATCGCCTCAACCGTATCTTAAATCGTGGCAGAACCGTATCTTAAATCGTGGTGATGGTGGTGGTGCCAGTGGTGCTTCCTTTCCAATTTAAATCGGTTAATCATCATCATTGGGAGGGGGAATGAATGCATGAAAACGGCCCAAAGAACGGAGAGCATTAACACATAATGAAGGGCATGAAGTGTGTGCGATCGGCGGCTGGAGTGTGTTGGCAAGATTTAGCGGCCCCAGATCGCTCAATAAGGCTTCCCCGATTTCAAATGCTACATTGGCAATGATAGGCAAGAACAATCCAAAGAAAGGGGGAAAAACCCAACCCTAATAATACAAAATGTGAAGATCTTCGTGCCGGCTTATGTTTTAGCACCCCATTGCTTTTCTTTAGTGCTCCTCCGAAATGTTCCTTCGCTGGATGCAGTTGTAACAGTGCAGCAGCAAATAAGCATACTGCACTTGAGATTTTGGTTCTCTTTTCGATGGGTTTCGAGCGGCTGCTGTATTTGAGTATTTGAGATGCACTTCAGCCGTTAAGCACTTCGCTCAACGGGAACGCACCTCAACGGGAACTCGGTTGTTTTTTGTTATGCGAGTTATGCGCCCGAGCGGCCATGGTTTGCGTTTGTCCACGCGAGAACCTGCTAGCATTTATTGTCAATTGTGCCGGCAGCGACATCCGTTGCGGGAATGATTCAATAGCTTGCGGGTGTGTTGAACGATTGTAATTGCGTAAAAAAGGGGACGAGTAGCTGCAACATTGGTTTAGTTTTAATCACACATTTCGTGTGTAACCGTTTTATTGCAAAATTGTATCTATTTTGTTATTCTAATATATTTATTTATTTATCTACCGACTCTCCCAATCACTTATGCACGTCATTGCAATTTACTTCCTGCTTAACCATTTCTGTGCATAACGAGTAACAATCCAACTAAAGGGGTCACACAATTAAACGAAATCAACACGCGACGCAACGGTCCGTCTGCCGTCTGCCTGATAAGCAGGTCTCTTGCACTTTCGAGCTAAATTATATGCCACAATTTTGCCCCAAGAGAAAGCTCGGACCGCACCAGACACAGGGACCCTGGACAGACAGACTGAGTTGGCTTCTCCGATAGCGATCGTTTGCTCAATTTAGCCAATCTGACACATGCGGCGTAACATTCCTCCCCAGAACCTCCAATATACCACCAGCGCCTGCTCGGGCGGCGTTTTAAATGTGGCAACCCTCATTTCCCAATTAGCACCCAAGCACACACACATGAAAGGAGAAGGGTTCATCGAACGGTGGAATGTTGTTTTTTGTTTTCTTTTTTGCCATCCGGAAGGCCTCTTTTGGGCGATGACCAATGGAGCTGACGTAACGTCCGCCTCGTGTTTTCTCCAGTTCCGGGCATAGACGCACGGTGTAATCGTGTACTGGCTAGAACAGCGTCTTCTTTCGAGTTCGTTTCTTCGCTTTTATACCTCTCCGGTGTAATGGGGGGAAAGCCAGAGTATAACGAATGCACAGCGGCCTCCTCTCCCCCCCCCCCAGTTCCGGTCTGCTGCGTTGCACCTTCCAACCCGGGAGCTGAAAAGGTGCTGTTGGTTTGTTGCTTTAATCTCCCCCCGCTGTTTTGTATTCGCTGCATAGAAGCACTCTCTGATTCGAATTCAACACCGTTTCGAGATGGTTCTATTCTATTGCTCGCGTCTAGTGCTGCTGCTTACCACTGCGCACCGGAAATGGGCGGTTGGTGGTGCCAGCGGCCGCGGGCCTGAAAACAACACAACTTTCCGCGGCCAGTTTGTTGTTCAAAACAAGCTTTAATCGACACAAAACAAGCACCGCAAGCCGTCAGGTGCAGATGAAAATTGTGGGCCATTTATGCCCCTTTCCCTCCACAAGTAAGGTGATTGCACCGGTTGTTGTGTCTAGTAGCAAAAAGGGGGTTTGCGAGGCCATTTTGGAGGCCAAGAAGCCTCCTCTTTTAAACCGTACTCCACCACCCAACGGAGCTAAGAACACGCCCCAATGTTTCCCCCCAAACACTCTGCGAGGTCAAAGCGAGGAAAAATGATTCTAAAAAAAAGTACAAAAATTGAATTAAATATGACAACCTGCCACCGGGTTGCGACAAATGAAAGCAACTAAGTGAAACTTAACCTTCAGCCAGCCCTCCGGCAAGCATACTATAAGCGAGTCGCGGAAAATCAATAAACACCAAAGCGAACAGGCCACAAAACAGGCCACCGACCGTTGAACAGGCACTCCGATATCAACAACAATTCTTTGGTGCACAAGGAAAGAAAGAGCCAAAAAAAAAACATGTAAATAAGTCAAAGCACGATACATCGACTAGCTGCTTCCCGTTTGCAGGAAATGCAAACCATGCTCCTCCCCTGTTGGGTGGTGGAAAAAAACACCCTAAATAATGTCTCCTCCTTACGATCGGCTGAGGGCCGGTGCGAGCAGGGGAGGACAGTGTGAATCATTTCGGGACGGATTATTTACGAAGCGTTCGGTTCGGTTGCCGGGTTATTAATAATTCATGGACATGGACTGTAGGCTGACGAGACACCATTAGGCGGGCGAAGAGTGAGAAGGGATGGAGGAAGGGTGTAGAACGATGACAGGATGGGACGGCGGTGGTGCATGAGGTTGCATAAGGGAAACAGTTTATTGCCGGATCGTGTATTACTTGATTGGTGTGCGTAGTAGTGCAAGCTAGTTTTATTTGGACTGTTTTGAGAGAACGATTCCGTCGTCGTTTTTTTTTCTATCTGACTGTGTAGCATTAACAGTATAAGTAGTTTCTCCCCTTTCTGTGGCTAGTGGAAAATTGTGAAAACAGTGCATTGTATGGCAGGGAATGTGGGATTGGCAGAGAACGGGATTAACTAAATTTCCCACTTATCGAGATTTAACTCTTAAATAGTTTGGTTTTCGTCTTGCATTATTATGTGTGAGAAAATCTAGCATTGATATATCACTAAATAAAACTATATGCTATATTTTTGAGTCAATAGGGTCTTTTTCCATTATAGAAGTGCTAAAAATAATACACAAATGCTTCAAATTGTATGATTTTAGGTATTGCTTATGCCATCAAGGAATATTATTTTATTAATCTACTTCTAACACCCCCGGAGAGCAGACATTCGACGCAATTTAATGGAATTAACACCATATTTATCATTTATGGTATGCAATCGGTAATCGGGGAAAAGCTATTGAACTATCGAAACGAGAACATGAGCGACACAAAATCAATAAAAGCAATCAACCAATTGGAAAAGTGAATTTTTTATATTTATCGCCCCTTTTGCTAAACAAGGAAAGGTTTCTTTGCTTTGGGTCTTCAACTAGCCAGGGGCAGATTGAGCAATGCGCAAACTAAGCGGCCGCGTGGGGCCCTTAGAAAAGGATTAACATCCCCTGCTGGGTTGCTGGATTACTAATGAAACAAAGAAGAATAAATTCTCAAGAATGGGCTATTTGTTAATTCATTTTTTAAACAATTATCTGAGAAAAACATATTTTTTCTCATACAGTGCAACCTCTCATAACGAGTTTAATCCGTTCCAATGTCTCACTCGTTATGCGACAAAAACTCATTGTGTTTTCGTAAACTCATTGTGTGGGGGGCTCTTTTTCATACAATTTGTATGAAAACTGCATTGATTCATTCTAGGTCAAGAAAAGTGCAGGTATACAGGGATTATATGCATCACAACTGTACGGAACACCTCCAAGTGGTAACAGTAATGCATTGATCAATTCTCAGTATCGAAATTCTCGTCTGCCCGAGCAATTAGATCAAGGATGCATGCAAGAACACACCTATCAATACATCTAACACTCTTGTGAAACACACTCTTCTTACACTACACACTAAAATCCACATCCTGCCCACTTCCACGGCCGGAGCCGAAGAGAGCCTCCAATATTGTCAAATAAGTTGGAAAGAAATGGAGCAATGAAGCTGTCGATGAGCGCAGCAAAACTCTCAGCTCCGCTATCTGATCTGAAAAGAGTTATCTGGACAGAGAGTGAACGAGCCCATGGCCCGCCCCGGCTTTTTGTTTCGATTTTTGTATGGCTTCGTGAGTTTTGGACTGGGTGTTAATGTGTCACCACCCTTACACTTTCCCTCCACACTTATATCTGCCTCTTTTGGAAATAGCTTGATATTTAACAATTCTTAGTATTGAAACTCTCGAAATGATCACGATTTCTTATCGGGAACAAAAATAAAATTGCTCGTTATGCGAGATTTTACTCGTTAAGAGGGGTATTCGTTGAACATTTAGATTTGCTCGTTATGTGAAAAATTCGGTAAGAGGGGTTCCACAACGTTTTCAGAGGAATTAATTTCCTCGTCTATTACAGAACTAAAAATTGAAATAATATTTTCAAGTAAAATAAAACATTAAGTAAATGTTTTTTCTTATAGTTGACAGAAGAAATGCTCACGCAAATGAGTATTTAGATTTTCGCTAATCCAGGTACCTCGTTCATCTTCCACCTTATCCCGTTTTCCCTCCTCAATGGGTCGATTACGTGCGCTAGCAGTTTGATAAATGGTTAATGGGCTGCTTCACAACAAAACAAGGCTTCATATCTTAACAACCAAAACATTCCCACCAAACGATACTTCCCCATGCCGCCTCCCCACCACCTGCCCCCCCCCCCCACCCTTGGCTTACCTGCAGATGAATCGGCACTTTCTTCACGGGAGCCGGTGTTGGGGATGCCATTCTTTTTGGTTTTTGTTTTGATTTTTCACGCGTATCACTTATCGACTGCTCTCTGGGTTGCTGGATTCACGAGAAGCACTTGCGGCCGTAATCTTGTGCCCGAGTTTTCACACCGAAAGGCTTGATTGAGGCTGCCGGTTTTCCCGCAGATTTCACACTGGCAACCCTTTTCTTTTCACACTTTTCCAACTCACACACGGTTCACACGCGTCAAAGTGGTATTGTTTTTTGTTTTGTTTGTTTGTTTGATGCTTCGGATCTTCTGTTGAGACCGCTCCGATGCAATGTTACGCCTTACCTCTCACAAACACCTTCTCCGCGATGGCAACGTGCTCATCAATATCGCATTAACACTGAGCAGAGCACTCAAGATCGTCGCTGGAAAAGAGGAGCACACAAGAAGCGAGCATTATTAACCGGGCATGATGTCTAAGATGCGTACACCAAAAACCACCTGTCACCGGGGCGGTTCGTTCCACAACGAAACACGGAAAATACGGCAGCTTTCCATCGAGAAAACGAGTGATCATTTGCGTTACCATGGCCGCGCTAAAGAGGCATCAACTTTTCGACGCCAAATTAGTGTTCGCGGTTGTGTTAGCTCATTAGCGAATGAAACATACACACATTCGATTGCGTTCCCGGCTGGAACACCCAGTTCCAGTCAATCGGACGCCAGCGTTTCGCTTCGCTTCGTTTCCTTTTGCACTTGATCGTTTGACTTCCGTTTGGGTGCTGCTGCTGCTTCTGCGGCTGCGGTGGTGCTTGGGAAAAGGGTTTCGGAAGTTTGTTGATCCAATTTGTACTACCCCTACCCCTCTCATCTGCTCCATCGGGAGCGGATGAATGTGGCCGGTAGTAGTGGCCCATAGCCCATAGGGTGTTGAATTTCGCCTCTTTTTCCCTCGTTTGTCACCGGCCGGTAGATATGGTTGTGTGGTGACATCGTTACACTTGGCCACCCGTGTGCAATGGGAACGGTTTCGATGTTGTATAGTAATTCGATTAAGCTAGAAACAGACCTCTTACCGGAACTGGGCAAATGGTTCGAGGTAGAGATGGAGTTTTTGTCTCCAAGCCATTGGCGGAAATTGAGGAAAATCTGCTTCTAACACCTGCGTCCAATTGGAGTTCCTGTGAGTGTTTTCCCCTAAAGAAAATCATTTTGGGACGATTGACTAACTAATCGGACTAACTAAGATTCACTCATTCAAAGGCAAGAAATGAGCATTCCTGTACGATAAACCCCTTCCGGTACACGTTGGCTAAAAGCAACGAAGCGTAATGCTCGGTGCGCAACTGTTTGCGCTATTATTTAACGCATTCTACGCAACACGTGGCACAGCAACGAGAAACGGCTGGCCTAGCGAGACGAACGCAAGACGGAGGAGAGCAATGATCGCACATATATTTTGGTCGGAAAGAAGATTAATGCACACACATACACACACACACACACACACACACAAAGATGTGCACGCAAGATGCCCGATTGAAATGGTCGGTCTACAAAGTGATCAAACAGACATGTCCATGTTTGGTTTGGCTCGTTAAAGCCTTTTATGCTTACCCCAGTTTGGTGGTATGCGCGGCACAGGTACCGTCTCATAATCATGATTTCCTCACGCCAAGAACGTTTCTCTGAGCGATCGAGTGATTGAGTGTTTTCTTTTGGGTAAAAGGTGTTCGTGGTGAAAGAGTGCCGAACTGTTTGTGCTCTTACGATCATTGTTGTGGTGTTTTAACGGAGCGGCAAAGCAATACACAACACCAACAGCATACAGCTTCTCAATCGTGGCTTGAGTAACAAGCCGGGCCCGACCGCGGTACGACCATTTTGATGTGACGTGAAAGAAGTCACATGTGCATGATGTTTTGAAGGGCTTTCAAAGCAAACCACAAATATGAATCCAAGCCATTTGCCGAGAATTTTCACGGCAAAGTGTGAGCAAGGTAATGTGTACTTTGGCTGCCTGTGGCATCTATTACTACAGCCTCAAAAGGGAGCAACTTCTACGCGTAGGTACAGAAATGTAGAACGTTTACTATCGGAAGGGCATAATGTTTTCAAATCAATCGTTGATAGTGACCACCACTGAAACGACTGTTCGTACTGAACCATCTACATCTGGCAATCGGTAAACATTAAACATCATCATTACACTCTGAAGTGGAGACAGGTACGCGATTCATTGGCATTCAATCCTATCAGCCCCATCCCTTACGGGACATCGTAAACAATAACGTTAAAGTGGACTATTATCAGCTCCGCACACTTATCGGCCATCATTATCACCGCATCAGTCGCAAAGCGATAGTGGTAACAATAAAGTTTATGGTTATGGTCTGTAAGTCATCCGACGCCGGCGTCAAACTGTAGCAATAGGAGACGAACCCTTCCCGTGGAGCTGACTTTTCCCACTAGACACTACTTTCATCTCGCGTTGGTGGAAATGTAATCCAAAGATGGCGTTGCATAATGTCCTCACACGTCGCCGATGACACTGAGCATTGCAGCCCGGGGCCCGTCACGATCTACGACAACTTGCGGACGGCAAAGCGCGACATACGCAAACGCAAGCATGCACTTCTAACAGGAGATTGAGACTAATTTTATGCCGTGTGCCAGAACGGGTCTGTGTGGCTACTCCTGAAATCTAGATAAACTTCTGGTGCCCGTCGTTCTCACTGTCCGCGGGACGGGATGCACCAATTGGTTGGTAGTTGTTTTGTTCTGCTTTTCGAAGGAGAGTTTCACACACATCCACACACACTGAGAGGGAGGTAGAGGGTCCAAAGGGTGGGGTTTGAATTTTCAACACCGGTGGAAATGGCTGTGAAAATCTAAAAATAAATCCCCCGTCTACTTGGATCGAGAGCAGGGGAACGTACGATCGACCAAATCACCAAAACGACGACGACGACAACGTGAACCCCGGGGAGGGAAAGGAAAAGTCACGGTCGTGGTAGAACCCGGTTTCTGCTATCACGCCGTGAACGACCACCAGCCGGAAAATGAACGCCTGCCCTCCGGCCCCTTCGGTGGGATGGATTGGGGGGGCATGGCTTTAAATACATTACAACGATCACGACGAAAACAAGTACCAAGCGAGCAAGCGAAACGGTATTGTTTTCCGGCATTTTTCCGTCCATTGCGGTGCTACCTTTTTCACCGATTCTGGGCGTTGAATTTTCGTTAAGCCGATGCTCGATGGACGACAGATTGAGATAGAGAGAGAGAGAGAGATAGGCCGCGGAAGAACGGTACGGCGGAGTCAATGACCGACCGGGTTGGAGAAGCTATCCGTCTATCGGCATTAATATACCCATTCTGTTCCGATTCCAATGGCAACGTGTGTAATTCGGTTCTACCTTTGTGCAGGGCTTTTCGCTTTTCATCTCCGTCTTTTTGCCTCACTTCACGTGCGAGGCAACCCCTCATTGCAGAGCGATGACGGTTTGGTTCGCCAAAAGCCAGCCAGAGAGTTAGTCAGTCGGTGGCGATTTTATCATTAAAATTGTTTCTCTATCTCTCTCTCTCTTTCTCATTTTTTTGTTTTAAATATCTCTTTTATACTCTCCCGTATGAGACGGTACACGATTCACTTGTTTAGTCGGAGATACCCCCATTCCCTTCTGTTTCGAGAGGGTGAAATTAATTTTCCTGTGCGCGATTTTTTCCACCATACGTGTGGCGCAGAGCGTGTGCGCACCGTGTTAGGGGAAGCTCGCTGTTTTTGCTGAAACAGTGAGAATAGCAGCAAACCGGACGAAGGGTGACTTTGGGCCACAATACGATACGGTGCTGCTGCTGCTGCTTCAACGCTTCCGGTCGCCGGTTTCGTCTCGTAGTGCGTGGTGGTTTTTACTGCCATGCTCTGTATTTATTCCCCTCCTGTTGAATCGTTGGGACATTTTTCACCCACTTTCACTGCACTGTGCCGCTTTTCCGAGCGATGGAAAGGGTGTGCGTACGTGCATAGAACACGGTTGACGCACTCACACACACACACACACACGCACACACACAAACGAGAAGAAACCGCCCAATGTGCGGTTCGAACAGTTCTGTGAAGGGGGTGTGTGCAATTTCGGGGTAGGGTTGCGCTTTTTTATGATAATTCCGTCCGTGCAGCGATGATAGTGTGTGGTAACGATGTACCATTACTTTTAAACAGACACACGCACACACACATACACACAGATCAGTTTTTTACCGAGTTGTATGGTACGCACGCGTCCGTATGCACTGTAAACGGGGAGAGAGCGGGGGAAAATCATAGAACCGTAGCAAGTAGAGCTAGACAACGCGGGGAAGATGGTACACGGGGAGAGCCTTCATAAACAACGCAACACAGCACGGGTCACCACGGGGAGGAAAATCTCTTCACTGCCAGTGCACTACCCTTTTCCCGTTGTCCCACGTCCATGTTGCATTTCTAATCAAATTAATTTTTCATCGGTTTATCTCCACAATGCAAAGAGGTTTCTCACACCAAACAAACACACACACACATGCACAACCAGATCAAGTGTGCCATCATTCCGCACGCTTTCGGGCTCGGTGGCACACTTTACCTTCCGTTACTTATTTCTTTTCCCTTCTATTCCAACGCCAACTACGGATCGGAGGCGCGCCCCATATATACCGGGCTGAGCGCGGGGAGGGGCGGAAAGCTGGCTGTGGGATCTTTACGACTCCGCTGGCTAGCTGCCGAAGCGATGATAGTTTATTTCGCTTCCCTTGCCCCCTTCGCTCCGTTCAACGGGACAGCGATGGAAATAATGCGATGAAAAACACAGCCTCAACGCACACACACACACACACACACACACAGAGTTACACAGCGGGAAAGGGGGGCAGTCGTGCGCGTCTTGGCAATAGTTGCGGAAGTAGGAAAATGTTCCACACAAACTACACACACACGCACTTGCGGAATTGCACTATGGGTGGATTAGATGAAAAACGAGCAATATTGGTCGAGGGGCTGTACGACAAGTAGGAGCAGGGAGGGCTGATGATGAAACGTACGCTACAACGGGGGTTGGCTAGAGAGCAGCGCTAGAGAAAGCACGTCCACTCGCGGCGAAGGAAAACAACGAACAGAAAACGCATCGCACGACCGGACCGGGCACGAACCTTCGCGTTCGGAGCGGACCAGCAGTTGAGCGAACCAACGCCGTGCTCACCGTTCTCGCGAGAGCGTATTTGTGTGTTAGCGAAAGAGAGAGAGAGAGACGGAGAGAGCGAAGTTAATCAAAACATAGATTAGATCGGCAAGATAGGAAGAGGCGACGACGCTCCGGTTTGGGGCAGATGGGCCAGCATGTTCCGGCTCCTGGTGGTATTTTTTTAAAACAAAATATTAAATTAAATTAATGACTTTCTGTGTTAAAATTGAGCTTTAATCAGGGGGGAGATAAAACATAACGCAACAAACGGATAAAACACTGGTATCGTAACGCCCGTGCCACTGAGAGATAATTTCGAATATTACCTTATTCGCAATAAAATACATTGCAACACGTTTCATCTTATCGAGCGATTTACCCAAATTGGTTTGCACTGCGCCTTGCTGTTTTTTTTTTTTGCTTTTTCTTTGTTGGTTTGGCAAAGACTAGAGTGTAAAATACAATTAAATTACTGCGAAAACCTATAACCAACGGGCACTGGAGAGAAGCCAATCGGGAATCGGCTACGAACGGTATTTGCGCTACTTAAGATAAAATGTGCGTCGTCCAAGAAGAAGGGACCCCGGGGAGGAAGGGATTAAGCAGTCGGGTGCTACCGAACCAACCCACAACGACACCGACCGCCCGTCCTACTACTCCTTCGCATGGTGATACTTGACGAACGCGATCGCTGCCAGCTCCTTGCAGAACTCCTCCAGCACCACGATCGACTCGAACAGTGGGTCGTTAATTTCGTCCTCCTCCTCCTCGACCGCCGTCCCCGCTGCCGCGGCCTCACCGACGCACCCCGCATCACCCGCCTCCCCGCAGTCTTTGTGGTAGAGGGGCGGATTGGACAGCAACCGGCGGCCCGTATCCTTGATCTTCTCCTGAAACCCGTCCACGCGCGGTATCTCCGACAGCAGCTGGCGGGCAAGAAACTGCATCACCGACCAGAGGGTGGTAGCGCCGGCCGCGACCGGTATCTCCGGGTTGAGCAGTATCTCGTGCAGATACGGGTGCGGGAAGAGCGCCAGCTTGGACAGGATCGCAATCACCGCCAGGTTCAGCTCGTACGGCTGCGTGTTCATCTGCTTGACGTGCGAGAAGAGCAGCTTCAGCAGCGGGCCCTCGTAGAAGCTCTCCTCCGAGATGCCGCTGTCGCCGCAGGTTTGCAGATCGATGGCGTTCGTCTGGCTGCCGTCGGTGGTGTACTTGGGGTTTCGTTGCTTTTTCGGCTGCTTCATCGGGGCCAGCGGAACGACCGTCATTAGCCCGGCGGCGCCGCTAGTGGACAGTGGCGGCTCGACGCTCGTCCCGGCGAGCGGCGACGAATCGCCACTGTCCGGCCAGATTGCCTCGACCGGCCAGCTGAACCCGTGCGTTTTCTTTATCCACGTCTGGTAGTGGCGATTGGCGTCCTGCATGTACTCCTCGTAGCAGATGCCGCCCGCATCGCTTACAATCTGTCTTGGCAGCAGCAACAGGAAGCTGCAGGGGGTTGCAGGGGGAGGAGAAAGCAATCCATTAGAAGGGAAATTGAAAGTCTTTTTCTTTGCTTTGTTTTGCAACAACGTACTGATTGATGACGCGCAAAATATTGCTTGGGGCAAGGGTGCGGGACTTGATCGGATCGTCTGCGCTGCCGCGCCGTCGCTCGCGATTATCCTCCTCGTCCGACCACGACTGGATGGTGTGCGCTGTGCCATCGTAGTAGCCTCTGGTGTTGATGTAGAAGAACAGCATGCCGTGCAGAATCTTTTCGTGTGGATTGTCCAGCAGCGACTGTTGGGAGAAGAATGTCTTTCACTCCGTGTCCGTTTGTTACCCTCCGCGTACCAACACTCACCTCTACGAACTGCAGTGTCGGCAGGAGAATGTCCGTATTTTCGTGCGCATTCTCTACTAAAATCGTAAGCAGACAGTTGTTAATGTCCATCAGTTCATCCTCACCGATGAGCCAGTTTGCAATTTCTGGGAAGAGAACAAACTTAACCATCAATATCATACTCCTCTACCACTGTACGACCCCAGCTGCTCCACCTACCATCCAGCAGTGCTTTCGATTGTGTCTTTTTGATAATTTTGGCCGTCAGCACCAGCATAAAGGGCGCATAGCAGCCGACCAGCGCCGGTTCGATGTAGTTGATCAGCATTTCGTCGCGTACGCGCGGTCCCAGCTCCGGCACCAGCAGTGCGCTCTCCTTCAGCAAGCAATCACAATAGTCCAGCCAGCAGAGAAAGGCCGTCAGCTGGTAGCGGCCGATGTAGTGCGGCTGCTCGGGATCCCGCGGGAACAGCCCCCAGGTTACGTTGGCATCTTCGATATCACCGGTGTCCATATCTTCCGGAATTTGCTGACAGTTTGACGCAAGCCGGCCGGCCATCATCGTTGCGAACCGGCTGATCGTGTTGCGGATCGCCTTGCACGAGGGCTGCAGTGTTGGCAGCGAGGCCAGTATTAGCACGCCTTCGCACGCTCGCACCACTATGGTGCTATCCTGAGGGTGGCAGGGAATAGGTATAGGAATTAGTTTTGTTTGAAGCGAAAAACCGCACTCACCACTTACCGCACTATCCAGATAGCTAACTATCGCATCGAACAGACTAAAGTGATCCTCGTCATCACAATCACAGCTTTCGGATTCTTCTCCACCGTTTGCACCATCGACCGGTGGCAGATGCTGGGCGCTTTCCTCCCTTCCCGCCGACGGCCCCTCGCTCGCCTCCTCCGCCACCAGCGAGATGCGCCGCGAGTCGTACTCAATTTTTGTGCTGACAAACAGCGGATTGTTTACCGGTGCCTTGTTTACGCCCAGCCCCTTCCAGTTGGCCAGCATCTGTGCGGAATGGTGGTGAGACTTGAGGAACAGGTTGACCAGTACCGAGTCCTTGCGCACGAGCCCGGCCACCGTTTCGAGGAACAGTATTTCCTCGCGCTCGTACGGCGAGGCGTACGTGCCGCTGCAAATGTCCACCAGCCGCTGGACGGGCTGGAATATGCTGGCATGCCCGAGCGGTGGACACTTGAGGCAGGACAGGAAGCGTCGCACCCAGTTCAGCACGATGTAGCGCGCACCGGGCGGCGTATCGTTTACCGCGAACTCGATCAGCACGTCCAGCGGCCGTGCGCTTAGCACGAATTCCATACATTCGGCCTTTGGTGGTGATGGTTGGCTTGGTTTCGCTGACACGCTTTCCACGCCGCTGCTCGATGAAGCGTCGGTGTCGGTGTCCGCTTTCGTGGGAACCTCCAGCCGCTGCTGCTCTTCGCGTATCAGTATCTGCAGCATCTGGTCCAGGTGCGATGGAATGTTGGTATCGTTGATGTGTATCTTTGGTACGGTTTTATCGGCGACGTAAAAGTTCTTCACCAGCCGGTAGTGATAGTCAAAGTCCTGCAGGGCTGTGGGGGGTGGTGCGAGCTAGTGGGCAAGCAAAGAAGCAATTAGAAAGAGTAAGAAAGTTGGTAAGGAAAAGCAAATTCTGATAAATTATGTAATTTGAGCGCCAAATTGCTCCATTCCACGTGGAGTCAGCGACATTGGCCGGATAGAACACGGCTGAAAGGTGTTCATTTCAAAGCAAACGCATACACCCGATAAAACCATCTGTACAAGCACAGTGCACTGTAATCAATGTTCGCTTATCGGGCACTTACCACGTCGGCTGCGGTTTGCAAAACTTCCGACAGTTTTCCAAACATTTTTTCGATTTCGGTCAACTTTCGGCAGAGAAACATCAACTTGCGTACGGCGGTTGGGCTCGGCGTGCTTTGTTCACGTAGCAATCGCACCGATTATTGTGTGCGCATGCTTTGGACCGTACGTGGGCACAAACCGCGCACGAAATGAATAATTAAGTACGGCAATTATCACACCAAAACTTTGCAAATTGTACATTTACGCTTTTGCACCCGTTCTGTATTGATGTTTTTCTCGTTGTTTTCGTGTGTTGCTTGTGTTGACAACTGAATGCACTTGGTTTGACATTTGCGATGCAAATCGATGAAGGGGCATCGAAATCGATGAACGCAAATGCAATGATAACAAAAGAATATCACAAACCTGTTTGATTTTTTACTAAATTATTAAAAAAACAACATACTTTTGCAAAACAACATATACTTTTGTTTCGTTCCTCAGAAAAGTGCCGCCAATTTGTGCCCGTTTTCCGCGATTTAATCGAATGCGTGAAATAATCTCACTCGATTTTCTCCACATTTGACAGCGGGCGCTTTGTGCTGGTGTTGGTGTGTTCGTTTGTTGCCGTCAAAATCGATTCCACGTCAAGAAAGTGTTTACATTCTGTATTTTCTTTTTGCCGTAGCAAACGCCGGGCGCTTGATAAAATGGGTAAATATTGCAAAAGGAAATCATTTTCCACGACCGTGCCACAGTTTGTTTTATCGACATCGACCTTTTCTCCGGATTATCTTTGCAGCTGTATCGACCTCGGTTTCGCTAGTGCTGGCGTCGCTGTCGGCGGTGCTCATCTTTTCGGGCATGCAAATGTATCGGCCCCTGTTGGCCTCCTCCCAAATGGCCACAATATTCGGTGGATATCTTGGCTCGTGGCTTTTTATCCTTTCCCTCACGGTAGGTAGCGAGCGTGCGGTGCAATGCGACGGACGGAAGTAGCTCATTCTGATTTGGGTGTTTTTCTTGCAGGCGGTATCAAACCTGGAGGCGGCAGTGCTTGGCTACGGATTTCAGGCCAAGTTCTTTCCGGAGGTTTCCTTCTGTCTCGGCATCGCGCTGTTCGCCTGTGGAATGGTGCATCGTGTCTGTGTGACCTCTTGGTAAGTGTCCACGTGGCATGTACATTATTGTACGATCCGGTTGGTTACTATATAGTTGCTTCCACCTACTTCCAGCATATTGTTCTCCGTCGCCGCTCTGTACTACGTAAATAAAATCTCGCACAAGGTACACAACGTAGCGGTACAGGTGGATAGTTACGCCAGCAAGAAGAAGAAAAAGTGAAACTGTCCATTTGGAGTTTCACGTTGGTGGTGGTGTCCATCATGCGAAGGTCGCAATGCAATTTTGGATTTTCATCACTTAGCTGTAAGAACTAACAAACATACTTCTACTTCTCTCTGCTATTCGTCAGGTCAGTACTCACAATGACAAAAAAAACTGATGAATAAATTACATTCTTAGGCGCTTGCTCTTATGATGGCAAGTGGTTTAATTTAATCATTAAAACTTTTACATCCGTTTTAACAAATGGAGCAATTATCACAGTCAGGCATACATACATGCTGCCTTGCACTTCTGTGGCAACGTATGAGAATGGTTTGAAAGAAACGTTGAAGACAAAATTTGGGCAGTGAAAAGTAAAAGTAAAAGTAAAACATTCTAACTCCTTCACTGCTTATGGCAAATGCATTTTAAACCCCAAAATAAAGGCAATCAAAGGTATCATTAACATGTAATCAATTTCGGATAATTCAATCGCCCCCAACAACACCTTCTAATGGTTGTGTTGTGTTTTAAATATGTTAACTAATTTTATTAGTCAATTATCTAAATGGTTTTTTTTTGTTTGCTTGCTCGGAAACTATCCTTTCCCCAGTGTTTACATTTTGCCGATATTTTTACGCCTCCGTTTTCTGCATTTTGGTCGATTCTTGTGAGTTAGCATAGCCATTGAAACGTGATCAGTTGCACTTACACCATTCCCCCTCCGGAGGTGTAAGGCCTTCCCAATTGTTAGTCGTCTAACAATTTTCTTCTAACAGCAGGTTCGGGGGAAAGGAAAGATCATTATCATATTGTTACCATCAATTTGTCGCCCTATATTTTTGTGGGGTGTTTACTGCCATACTGCCGCAGAGGCGTTGTTTTCTTTCGTCTTTAATTCTTCTCTGTTTTGCATAATTAGTACAACCAGTTCGCATTACGATTATTACCTTCACGATGGTTGTTGCTACTAAAATGGAAGTATTGGGTAACGGCCCTGCAAACAGCGTATCAACCCCTTACTGCTGCTGCTGATCAGTTAGATTTGTTTATGATTTGTTATAAATTTCATACAGGTTTAGCTACTCTACTTTTATGGAAAAACAAATCAAATTAAAACGAAATTGTATGACATTTTTTCGTCGTAATTAAACAACGTTTTAGCTTGCACCCTTTTTGGCCGACCATGGAGCCGTAGAACAAGTCGAACTCTGTGTGTATCTGTTTGTGTTTGTGGAATGGCAACGGAAATTTACGTACATTATTCTCTTTCCTGCAACTTTCTCAACCATCACAAACTAATGGTTTAACAAACAAAAAAAAAAACACTTGTACATATTTACACTGTTACAACATTTGTGTTTGGTTGAAGGCTGACTAGCTGTTATGATAATTTAATAAACAAAAAAGAGAAGATAACAATCGTACGTAGGTAAATTAAGTAAAACAAAAAGCTTGCGATGGAGCATTTCTCCTCGCACGGTTTTTGGTGGAAAATTCATACAATCTGCTCAAACAGCACCACATGACACGATCGTTTGCGGGAAGGAGTTTTCGTAGTTTAGGATTAAGGGTGAGTGTGACGACGCCAGAAACGCACAGCGGTTTAATCAATCGTTCCTCATCGAGGGAGGGTTTTTGCGCAACACAGTGTAAGTGCGTGATCGTTAAGAGCCGTTTGCAATTGCCAATTATTCTATCATTTGTTCTTTCTACTTTCGCGCTCTTACTGTGCTTTGCATACATGCTGCTGCCTTTTTTTTACATTCGATCTCCTTTATCTGTTTTCTCACATCCACACTATTCGTATCGCTTAGACCGCATTTGTAAATTTAAGGGAGCTTTTTTGTGTCGCTTTTGGGGTACAATATACACGCCAGTCTCTTGTCAGTCAAACAACACAACAACAACAATATAGAACAATCCCATTTTAATCGTGAAAAATGATAGGACTGATCAAACAAAAATAGCGGATTAAACCCGAGAAAAAAAAAAAATCAACAATTCTCTTTGTTTTTGGTACACCAGTTAATAAAACTCAACATTGCCATAGCCTGGTCCAAAAGGGCTGACAAAACAAATGCAACCGCGTACACACACACACCCACCCACACACACATCCGATGCATCGATCGGACGCGTGATTGCCTTTCAATGTGCACTCATGTACCGGTAGAAGAATACTTTTTTAAAAACATTCAATTCATAACACCTCTTCTTCCCTTTCCATTTTTGCTCCGTGCAATAATTGTCCCAGGACCTTCTCACCCATCGCGTTATTGTAATCCGCTGCAGTTTTGTGCATTGTGCTCCGAAGCGATCGGTGAGGCCTTTAAGAGATTGGAGTTTTATTGTACATCACACAATAGCGCCACCGCTTCCAACCAATTGAAGCAATCCCATTTTAATCTCTCCTTTTATTCTTCTTTACACAATTGAGCACTATGGAAGCATTTTGTGTGGGTGTGTGTGTCCTTGCAATGGGACCGATTTCATCCCATTTTTAATTTCAATCGAATTAATCGCCCTGTACGCATTTATATGTATATGTGTTGAGCGGTACTTCTTTTACTAAGCTTAAATGCACTTCTCAATGCACCGCGTTCGACGTTTTGTGTGCGTGTGTGATGCTATGCTGTTATCTATAATTATGCTAACATTCACTCCCAATATCGCTTACATAGAAGCATCATTCAAATCCATCGATTTTTGTTTCATGCCCCACACTTAACACTCACTGCCCTCGTTCTCCTCCATCCTTTTCCCCCGCTAAACAACAACACAGTTCAAATTGCTATTAATGTACGCACAGCAACACAAAACACGTTACAAATTTCGATGGCCACATTCACACACCACTCCCCTACCTATGTACAACATCGCGCTAATATCGTTCCCTATTATTGTTGTTATTACTACTGTTATTGTTATTAATGTTATAATTAGGTTTAGTACTGCAGCACGTTGCACAGGCTTTCTGGCTTGTTTCCCACCGTTGATATTGGCCTAACACATACAGAACACATGTTTTTTTGTTTGTATTATTATCATATGATTGCAAACGTTTCCCACAGTGTCTACGAAAAGCCAGCCAGCCGTTTGCTTGCTGGTAGAGTATTTTTGAATTTTGTCCTATTTTCTCTCTCTCTCTCGAACGGGCTCGAAGGCGCCATCAGCGAGGGAACTAATCGGGTAGTATCAATTGCAGCTAATTAATTTGTAACATTGCTCACGAAACACTAAACCGAAAACATTACCAAACTATCTAAAACAAAAAAAAAGAAACCCGCTCATGAAACAAATGGAACTAACGCTGCACCAACTGTGAGCGGAACCGGTTTAAAAGAGTGTATTGGAAGCTTTGTATCGCTACAGTTCCAGCAACATGATGTGGCCGGGCCTCCTTATATGCCGCACGCACAATAACGCTTCAACGAAATAAGTTACTTGGTTTTGTGGTCCTTAATAT
Source organism: Anopheles gambiae (assembly GCF_943734735.2). Classification (NCBI taxonomy): domain Eukaryota; kingdom Metazoa; phylum Arthropoda; class Insecta; order Diptera; family Culicidae; genus Anopheles; species Anopheles gambiae. The sequence goes on from NC_064601.1 coordinate 32,724,422, forward strand.
TATTGTAAGCTTACAGCAGATACACTCATCTTCGCACTTGGTTCTGTTCGGTGTTAGCACGCACCGCCTGTTGGAGTGCGCCTGAGCATTTGCTAGTTCTCTAGAGAGTGTCTCCACTCGATAGCAATGATGAGCATGTGTTGCAGGGGATATGATGGGTTTCTTCCAAATATATGTAGGTTTTAACACACGCTTAGCGAAAAGGTGGAAGTGAAAGCGAAACAGCGAGGTAACTGAAGTATCATCGCCCTTGTTTCATTCTCACTTTCACTTGATCGCTTAACGCCCCGCGTTCGCGATATGGATGATCGATATGGATCGAACTGGTTCACATACAGACACAATTCTCCCGAGCCAGTGTGATATGGTGAGATGTTTGCTTGCTGGAATGGGTATCTCTAACGTAATGCACCTGCCCTAGCAGTGTGCATTGCCTTAACCACTATATTAACAACCTTCGTTTTTTTACTCTCCTAAAAGTCACCCTAATTAGTTTCTCTCCCCTACTACAGTCCCTTCCTCATCCTGCTGCTGCTGCTAGGGAGAAAATACGCGCAAACTTCGCAGCAGCGTCGCGAGCACATTCGCCAAACACTCCGCATTGAGGGCGAGCTGACCTGCCCCGCCCGGACCCACGCGCACGCAGGCCAGCTCCCGGAAGCTGGACGCCACGTCGTGTATCTTCAGCACGATGTTGCGCGTCTGCAGCGGTGCCGACGTAGTGCGCGTCAGGTCCTGCGCCAGCTCGGTGATGCGCCGCAGCGCCGACAGGCAGGCGGTCAGATGCTCGGGCAGGTGGGTCAGGTTCGCGTCGGACATCGACACGACCAGATGCTTCGAGGCGGTCACCAGATGCAGCGCCTGGTCGGTCAGCTCGTCGCGGGCCTGCTGGAAGCGGTCCTCGTCGATGGCGCTGCCACCGCCTGCCGTTTGGGCGGCGGAGCAGGCCGCCGCCACCTGGTCCAGCTTGACCAGCAGGCCCGCCATCGCCACGTCCGTCTTGGCCATCAGCGTGTCGACGTTCAGCACGTGCCCGTTCCTGTTCGACAGGATCGGACTGCCCGGGTTGCTGAAGGTGATGCCGACCAGCGCCGGCGACGCGCCGCTGGTCGGCAGGGACGTTTTGCGGGACAGCTGGGGCGAGCAGAGCAGCGTCAGCTGGGCCCTACTGTCCGGCGGCGGGTTCTTCAGACAGACCGGCGGGCAGTCGCTGTGCGACCGCTGGTGGCCGGCGGCTGGGTTCGCCGGTGCGGGCAGGCTCTTCCCCTTGTCCGGCTGGGGGTCGTCCGCTGCGTGGTGATTGAACGCCCGCTCGATCTCCCTGTAACAGTTCGGATTGCGGTGAAGATGGGGCGACCCGATGCCGGCCGTCCGGACGGGGGAGGAGTTGGCGGACAGGGACACTACACCCGCCGGATGGTGCAGATGGTGCTGCAGGTGATGGTGCGGCAGCGGCGGCACCGGGGGTGATGACTGGTGGTGATGGTGAAACTGGTGCACATGGTTCAAGGTGTTGGTGGTGTTGGTGGTGGTGGCTGAGGTGGCGTGCGGACTGTTCTTCAGTATCGGGACCGGGCTGCGCAGGATGCAGGGCTTGATGGGTACCGGAGGTAGGGGCGGTTTCTTCGGTGGTAACGTGGCCAGCAGCGGCACCGCCGGTGGAGGTGACTGCTCGAAGCGGGGCGGTAGCGAGGGGGGATCGGCTGGACCGAGCTCGTAGTAGTTGCCGTTCGTTCGCCCCGCCCCATACTGCCCTGCGGTGGTGGTGGTGGATGGAGGCGAGCGGGCAGGCGAACCGAGCCGCAGCTGCAGCTCCGCACTCTTGGGTGGTCGCTGCGGGGGACTCGGCTGGTTGGTGGAGGTGGCCGTGTGCGGACAGGGTTTCGGTGGAAGTGCCAGCGGAGGGACGGTGTCGGTGGCAGCGGCGCGTTGCTGCTCTTGTTCTGTGTCGCCGTTCTGTTTGTCCTTCGATTTGGACTTGGCGCAGCACGAGAACGGACCTTTCCGATCGACGGTAGGATACTCGATGACATGGCCATTCGATGCACCATTACTACCACCACCACCGGCATTACCATTCATCATACCCTTGGGGTCATGGGTGCCGTTCGCCGTTTTGGGTTCGTTCGCCGCGCCGGAAGCGGCCACCGCTGCCGCACTGTTGCTGTAAAGATCGTACTCCGCCGTGTCGGTGGTGGTAGTGTTGGTGGGGCCCTCCGTCGGTGGGTAGTACACCTCGAACCGCGTCGGATCGTACGCATACTTCGCGAGCAGCGCACTCGCGATCACACCGTTCGCAACGGTCGACGGAATCGACGGGCCGCCGTTGGTGGTGCCGGTGCGCGGCCGCGGCACCGGCTGGTGGTCCGCCTCGTAGTTCAGGTTCTTCAGCGTGTTTATGTTATTGTTCGTGCTGACCGCGGCATTCGGCTTGGGAGGGGTGGTATGGTTGGGCCGCCGGCCGACCGGGGAATGGTGGGTCGGGTCGGATGGCGGGTGCAGGGGTCCCGGCTCGGTCCGATCGCTCAGCCCGGGCGGCGGTGGGATAATGTACGAAAGGATCTCCTCCGGCGTCAGCTCGACGGCCGGCGTAATCTTTTGGGTCGGGGGCTCTATCGTTACCTGCTTGAGAAACTCTTCCAAATCGCCGGTGGTGGTGGTGGTGGTGGCCGCTGCCGCGCTGCTACTCGCCTTACTGGCCGCACTCGCTGGAGTGGTCCGGCCTGGAGGCGCCTTGTTTGCACCCGTGCCATCGTCAAACCCGGTCGGCGGCACGCTCAGCACGTTCAGATTGTCCAGCTCGTCGGGCGTCTGGGGCGGTGGGATCGAGCGAAGATCGATAATGTCCGGATCGGTTTCGATGATCGACTCATCGCCGAGCAGCTCGTACCCGTACAGGTCGGCCAGCTTCTTCGCTGCCAGATCGGTACCGTCCGAGCCGAGTTCGCTGGCCGTGCTCGCCTCCTTCAGCTGGCGCAGATAGTCCTTCAGGCTCGTGTCCCGTCCCTCGTTGCCACTGTCCGGGCTGTGCAGCCCGAAGCTGGTGCGGATGGTTTTGTTGCGCGCATTCGCGCCGCCGGCACTGTTTGTGGCCCCGTGCAGTGCCAAGGGTAGCGTCTGCTGTGCGTTGTGCTGCATTGCGAGGCTGCTGGTGGAGCTTTGCGTCGTTTTGTGGATGGGCGAGCTGTTCGGGGTGTACAGCGACTCGGAGTCACTTTCGCTCTGCGACAGATCGTTGCCGAGCGCCTGCAGATCGCTCAGTATCTGGCTCAGGCCGGACACTTTGCGCTGGGTTTTGGGTGTGTTCTGGGCCGACGAGCCGACCGGCCCTTCCAGCTTACCGTTCAGCTCGGCGAACGGGGCGGTGTAGATCGAGCTCAGACCCTTCGCGATCCCATCCAACCCCTGGTTGATGGTTTCCGTCAGCAGGGTCAGTGAGTCGCTGTGCTTCAGCACACCGGGACCGTCCTCGTTCGAGCTTTGCTTGCTGCTGTTGAGGCTTTCGCAGTCACTCTCGTCCACGTCGACCGAGGTTTCGCGCCAGAAGTTAAGCTTGCCGACCGGTTTTACGTCAAACTCGTGCCCATAGTCGCCGTGCTCGTTCAGGTAGCGTTCCGAGCTTTCGACCATCTTCTGCATCTCGGCGACGCGGCGCAGTACCTCCTCGTTGCGCGCTTCCGAGACGGCCATCGGGATGCCGCCGATCTTGCCGCCTGGTGCCACTGTCCCATCCTTGGACAGGCGCATGGTATCCTTGCCGTTCGCTTCGAAATCGTACTCCTGCAGGCTGGGCCGGGTGTTCTTGTTCGAGATGCGAGCGCTGTTCGCGTTGCGATCGCACTCATCCGACCGGCTGGACGAGCTGATCGAGCCGGTGGCACTGCGGAACCCGGTTGAATGGTAGGGCGGTGGCATCAGGAATGCTATGCTGTGCGTTGGTTTCTCGGTGGGCAGATAGCTCCAGCCATTGCTGACGACCGTGTGCTGCGACAGGTACGGGGGCGCAATGTCCTCGATCTGGGTGTCGCGCTCCTGCTCCAGCGGCAGTTCTTTTCCTGTGAATGAAGCCGGCGATACAGTTGTTAGAAAGAGGTTTGAATTTTAGAGGACGCAAGAGGGCTTCACGCTTACCGGCCATCAGTCGATAGTAGCCCGCCAGTACTATCGCAAACTCGGACGCGTCGCGATCTTCCATCGCGAAGTGTATGACACGATCGGGACTTATAAACACGGTCACCGTGTTGGAGACGTCATCGTCGCGCGTGACCACCACACGGATTAGTTCCTCAAGATTGCAGATCGGTTGAGGCTGGGGATGAAGAAGTTAAGAGGAGTAAATTAGAACTGTTTAGATTGTGAATGTCCAAGAAGTAAGAGGTTGTTTGGGGAGAACTGCTTCCTCAGAATATAGAATAACCGGTTGGCAGTCAATGTCCTTGCGTGTAACTCAACTACATGCTGTTGTAGTTGTTGACCTTTGACCCGAGAGTTGCGAAATTTTGAACGACTTCAAAAGAGTGTTTAGTACTCGTACGTCAGTGGTGGTGGTGTTACCATCAGTTTAGTCTTTGCCTTGTTTCCCATGTCTTCTGGCTCGATAGGAGACTCGCAGACCAACGTATGCGTATGCCAAGATATGGGTTGAATCAAAGAAGGTGGTCTCAACTCTCGCAATCCCACCCGCAAGAGGTAAACCCCTGGCGTTAAATCATTGATGGTAGCAAAAGTATCAGGAATTCTTCATCCACTTTCAAAGTCAATGTTAATACATTTAGCAGTTTGGTCGGTATTTTAAAATAGGTTATTGCGTCATATTTTTTTGTATATGCTGCTATGAAAACTATGAAGGTATGGTAGGCGGTCATGTATGTATTCTGTCATCTTCTCCAAAATCCAATATTTTCAATTCACTTTCCCATAACTCAGTAATAATTGAAGAATTGATGGATTTCAATTTCTAGTATACGAATACGAAATTGAGGTGTCAAGAGAGAGTGGAGGCATATTGCATGCATATTCACACCCACCTCCAGCAGTCTTTTCATTAATGAGCCTTTGATGATAAGCCTTTGGTAGACCTCTGAACCAGCCACGATAAATCTTAAAAAATAACTACAATATGAAACTGCGGCCAGTAATTATGGACAACCTTATGGCTTGGATTTCTCTTTTGCCAAGTCTAGTTAACACAGAAGCACTATAACGATAGTAACTGAACCATGATCGAAGATCCATTAGACGACCATGTTTATCGTCTTCCGATAAGCTCGTTACATCAAACTTATCCCACCGAGTCTTATCGAAACACAGGTACACGTAACAAGACTTTTGCAGATAGTTTATCTTCCCCCAAATCTATGCAACCGCTTCACACCGATGCATCCATCCTCATTAATAGCACGACAAGCAAACAAAGTTGTACAACCGCTGGCCATGCGGGAACGGTAGAAAAGAAGCAACAACAAGAAAGATCATCCTCCTGAACAACCCCAAACTTTGCGCTTGCTGTACCCTCAAGAAAATGAGGAAGTAAGACCAAAACTCCAGGCAAAAGGAGAGAAAGCGAAGCTCAACGAGATAAATGAGGTGTCAGCCGTTGAAGCTAGCTTTGCCGCTTAGCTGCTTTTAACGCAAATTATCCTGCCACTGAAACAAACTCATCCAGAAACGCGCAAAGATTTTCCAAGAATCAATCATGCTCCACCCCTCTGTAGGTTTTTTTGTGTGGAGGGGAATTTTGTTGGAAACATTTTTTCCGGGGGAGCGGTGTGGAAAAGTTTCGCTTCTGCGGATCGTTTGTATCATTCTCCTTCCATACCCGGCAAGATGCCAGAAACGGTCCCTGTGCCTGAGATCCTTTCGGAAGTAGTTGAACTTGCGGCAATGAATATGAGTATGCATACAGGGAAATTCACCTATAAGCACAGAAACTCACACAGCTTGATATCTCGTCTGTCTATGGCCAAATTGATTCAATCCATTCACCGTAAAGCCTACCCACTTCAAGGTACTGGGAAAGATTCTATTTGAGGGGGGGGGGATGTTTTTCGTCTGCCGGAGATATATTTTTCAGCAGGTGGTACTGTATGTTCTCTCTCTCTCTTTCTCTCTCTCTCTCTCTCTCTCCCTCTCTCTCTCTCTCTCTCTCTCTCTCTCTCTCTCTCTCTCTTGTTCTCTGCCTTTTCAACACTCAACCGCCAACCGGGGCACGATGGAAGCAACAGCATCCAGCCAAGCACAGGAACTCATTCTTTCGCTATAATCGGAAAACTTTTAAAACATCCGGTACACTGTAGAACTATTTCCCTGTGCGCGTACGTTTACGTTTCACTTCGAATCATAGTTAAGTGGGGTAGCAGAGTAGACAGAGGGAGAGAGAGAGAGCGAAAAAAGAGAGAAAGATAGGGACAGAGTATGGAACTTTCGGTATTATCCCAAATGGTTCAACGTGGTAAAAGCAGTTGCGAAGTAATAAGGTTATGAGGGGAACTGCTTGGAAAGATTTGTTCACACCGCAACCTGAGGCGGGTGAGGGGGAGCTGGGGCACTAGAATCAGTCTTTCGCAAATCTTTTCGCAGTATAAGCATTCATTATGAATGGGGGTTGGTGTGCTGAGCAAAGTTTACTTTTTGCATCAAAAGCTTCCTGGCGTTCCAAGATTGGGCTGGAAGTGTTACTAATTCCTTTTTTGTTCTTCAATTGAGGCGATTTAAGCTCATTCCGTTCAGCACTGTGTACCTTCATCTAGTTTTTTTCGAACTTTTGGGGTTCATTTCATGAATTTAATGAAGCAATTGAAAGTTTTTCTGTTTATATTGGACGGTTTAAGTTAAACTTAACAAAATCACATTCTTCACATTCACTCACAACACTGTCAAAAGGGCAAAAAGTTGACTAGTTAAAAGGAAAAGATTGACGCTACTCCCGAAACTACAATAAAGCTTCCAGAGCAAGCAAAACCGATTTGTAAGAAGCTCATAATGGAAAATTGGATTCACAACGATGAATGGGGGGTAAATTACTGGCCCTGAAAACCTGAATAGAGCAAGAAGGGCCCCCTGATTAGCACCACCATCATCACGATCAATCGTAGATCGTCACCTCTCCCCGGAGTAATCTGTAATTACCATCCATTTCCAAGACTAATGCCTCGGCAAACAGCATTTTATAAAAGCCAAACAAATCACGCTTCCGGTTCGAGCTGGTCGTCACCGTCCTGATCAATCTTGCTGGAGTTACTGGCCCAGCAGGAGTTACTGGGTCGTGAAGACTGCTTGCCCTCTCCAGGAGCACGCGGGAGGGAGAGAGAGAGCGAGTCAAAATTAAACAGCGGCCACCGTGAAACCGTGCGAACGAAGAAAAAATGTGCGAATCTTTTTGGCGCAAAGATTGGCGCACCGTTTTGCAAGTTGTAAGGTTGATCGTTATGCCGGTTACGTGGCTATACGGGGATACTACCGCTACACACACATCACAGTACCAAGCGGTTGCGCTGTTAGGGCGAAGGTGCGTGCGCGTGCGGGTGGATAATAAATTCTCATTAAATATTTGCCCTAGATTTTCGTTAACAGATCTCACGGGCGGAGTTGGTTGTTGCTTTCATTCCGTCCCGTCGTCCCATTCGGAGGCACTAAATTTCCGTCCTCTTAAATGGGTGGAGGGCGACTGGTTCCTCGAACCGTCCCTTGAAAGTTTTCTTGGGAAATTGTTGACCAAGAGGTGAAAGGGACCCGAGGGATTGCGGAGAGGAGCAGCAAGCGTGAACCGTGATTTTCGGAAGATTGGTGCTTAATTACAGCTCGCGGGCAAATTAGCTGCCTCTCGAGGGTGTGTATGTGTGGGAAGCAACTTTGGCCTCGTTTCCCCCCCCCCTTTTAGGAGTGGAAGTGTATTGGGCAAAAGTTTGCAGCAACAGTTTTCCGGTTCAGTAGCAGTACAGGATGTTGTTTCCTGCCCTTCTTTGTATATATGACAGTAGTCTGCTTCCGTAGGCTGCGAATTGCTGCTTTTCATGTACGCCGCGCGCTCGCGATTGTGGTTTAACCGTTTTAATCGAAAGAAAATAAAATTTAAAGCACCGAGAGCAGTAGAGGGGGCCCAGTTTACTTACCACCGTGTTGCGTACGCCAGCAATTTGGCTCAACCCGAACCGGGGGCTAACGAGCAGGACCCGCTCTACACCGTCGCGCTGGTTCGTGCTGAAACACTTCGCACCGTAGCTCGGCAGGCCGGAGATGATGTCGAGATAGTGGATTTTAGCCTGCAACGAGAGGCACAAACCGTACTTGGATGACTGCTGTTAAATGGACCGGTGGGGACCGGGGAAGCCAACACATACCTGCAGCTGGGTAAGCATTTTCGTAGACGAACCGGTCATCTGGGAGTTGAGCTTCAGGAAGTGACCGAGCAGCCGTCGCAGCTCCTTCCGTTTCATTCCTTCGATCAGCGAAGCAGGCACAAAGCGATCCAGTCCAAACTCTCGTCTAGTCGCGGTTCGGGGGAGTAAAAGCGGGGAAGGGGCGGCAGAGGAAAGAAATTTGATTAATATTAATTACAAAAGTGCGAAAGAAAACGGAGGAATTCTGGCACGCCACGAAATTAAATCAAATGACCCCAAAATGTCAGCACACTGTATATGAGTGAAGCTCACGTTTGACCCGTGGCTTCGTGCAGCGGAGAGCGAGGAATAGGAGAATGGAAATAAGTCAGCGAAACTTTCCATGCGCACATTGTTTTACATGCTGCGAAGTAGCTTTCGGTTGTGAATAAATTCTTCGCTCGGGAAACTTGTACGTACGCCCTTCGAGGCGTACTTGCCCCGCCGCGTGGTTGCAAACACGAAAGGAAAATCTCTACATTAAACACGAAAGAAAAACTCTCGCACCGCCGAAAACTTTTCCTTCGTAAGTATCTAAACCACACACACACACACACACACACTCTTTGCTTGGTCCCTTCCATCTTGCCATCCCGGCCGCACGAAACTGCACTGCAATTGCACAAATATGTGTCACCTAGTAGGCAAGCAGGATGGAGGAGATGGCGGTTCGTTGCCACTTCGGCCCAGACAAATCCGGATACTTAGCGCAGTAGTGTTGAACGGTAAGCAATCCAGCCAAACTTTCCACCGGCTTCCATTTTCCCGGACTGGAGGACGGTTGGTGTGAGTGGGTGGCAGAAGAAAATATCCGAAATGCCGGAACACTTTGCACAAATTGAACTAATTGCATGGCAAGGCGGAAGCGATGGGTTTGCATTGTCATTGTCTTAAGTTGAACGTCGCGAGTTGGGAATGCTTTGAAACACTAGCGCCGCAACCAGGCCCAACATGGCCCTGTAAAAAACAGGGATGAGGGACAGGAGAAGGATAGTTTGGAACAACTTTTCACTTGCCATGGAGTCGTTTGTGTTTTTCTTTTTATTAAGTTCCCGGCAGCTTTCTGCTAAGGGTACAGTGACTTTGGGCAAACGATCCGTTTCATGTGTGGCTAACGGGGTAGAAGCATGTGTGTGTGTGTGTGAGGGTGATAAAATATTTGACAAAAAAAAACAACCGAATAAAAGCGAACACGGAAATGCTCCAAAAGTCTTGCAAGTTTTGCGTCGGCAAGAAAAGCACGCATTGTCTTTCGAAAGCGCTGTGATTGCGTGGACCCATCGTTTGTAGCGAATGTTTTTTTATACAGTTTTTATTCTTCATTTTGTGTGTCTTTTCCGTGCATGTCCCTCCCACCTTCCACCTTCCGTGTACTTACTCAACAGTTTTTACAGTCAGTTTTGCGGGCGAAATGTTGTTTGCCAGCGCGTGCTGGTGCATGTGCAGCGCCGCCAGGCGTAGGGCCACCTCGGGCTGCAGCTCCGGTGCGAACCGCTCCTGCGTGACATCGTTGCAGCACTGCAGGAACAGATAGTCGAGCGCGTTGAGGTCCTTTTGCGCGAGGGCGGCGGCTGACACGGGCACGAACGTTACCCGGAACAGGCAGCGCAGCTTGTGCGCACCGGGCCGTGCCGCTATCTGTTGGAAAGGAAAAATGAGGCCCGATGTCGAGACGTTGTGTTAAGGTGAGTTTGACTACAGAGAAGAGGATACAGCAGTGTACAGTGCCACACAATAAGGATGTACAGATTTCTTTCCTTTACTTGCTTTTTCGATTTGACAGAAAGTTACCCTCATTAAAAAAAAGTTGCTTTACTAGTATGGTAAACCTAAACTGGTGGGTTTTTAGTGAAAATAGGTCAAATCGAAAGGGGAGAATGCAATCCTACATTCAAATTAAACGTTACATCTTGAGCAAGAATCGAATATTTCATTTTGTTTTGCAAGAAAATAATAAAATAAAATTATAAGATAAAACAATGAAAATATAATTTCAGTTGTTAGCTATTGTAACAAAAAAACAACTCTGTAAATACATAAACCATTAACTAAATTGCTTACTTATTGCAATAAAACGTAGTACGTTCAACTATTCCATGATCTCATAACAAACAATATAGGCTTAATTTAATAGATAGCACAGCAAAAGTACACTTTGCAGTTCGTGTTTTAAATAATTTATTGCAATGAATCTATTTTTGTTTTTTTAGTCTACTTTTTTAATAGAATATGTTTTCTTTAGGTTTTGATGAACTTCTCTCCCATACTATGTCAAGTCAAGCTTACAGGGAGCTTACTTTTTGTATCCAGCTCCTTAAAAGTGGTAAAACAAGTTTTAAACAACGAACAAACTCTTTCCTACACGAGGGGAAATGTAATCGCTTTTCAATTAGTGATTGGCATTCCATCGATTTCCATCATTTCCTAATCCTTAGACTCCCCCAAAACCGAAAAGATTGATGAGCGCACAAAACTTCCGACGCTTGCGTATCCATCTGTACATGTGTTTGTGTGCCGCAGCAGTGGCTGTAGAAGCTGTACACCCTTCACACCCCTTTCCACTTACCCGTGCTACGGTTTCCTGCGGGTCCAGCAGGGTCAGCTTGTTCCGCTTCAAACTTTTCACATGCTCCACCACGAGACTAAAGTGCTCACCGGCGGTTAGGCATAACTTATCGCGTAACGAAGTAACAACATTCTGTGGAAGGGCAAGGAGAAAACCACGACACGAGCAACAGGTAGGGAGGTAGGGAAGAGAAAAGAAATGAAAGGAACAAAGATGTAGAATGATTAGTGAGGGTATTGGCAATTGAAATGCTGCTTCAAAAAAGGCGCAAAAGGTTTGCTTTTACAGAATCTCATTATGCTGGGCGCGCGCGTCGCTTACGGGAAGTTTTTGGAAGCAGTGGAAGATGGAATGGCAATACATACCTGTACAGTGGTGGTCGAGTCGTACTTGAACGATTTGGTTTGACCGTTCTCGAGGAACACTTTCAGCACGTTTGCCATCGGCGGCACGCACAGATCGCCGAGGGAAAAGGCAGATGGCTGTAATGAGATAGGCGAGAAAAAGAGAGAAAAAGAGAGTGAGAGAGAGAAAGCGAGATGTGAAACAGAGAACACACGATAAGAAGGCTACACAAATGGGGCAAAATAATTACAAGATTTCCTTTTTGGGATGAAATTTTGCATTCCCTTTGAAAGATAATTCCATAACCGCTTCCGGCCAGAGCGTTTCATTATCCTGACGCTTTAAAGTCGGGGCAAAAAAATAAATAAAAATAAATAAATGGAAGGCAAAAATTCCAACCGACAAAATGAGTGTAGAATTTCCGGTTTATCTGATTTGCGTGTGAATTATTCAGTACAGTAACAACGCCCAGAAACGGCCATTATCTTATGAAACATTTTAAGCACACACAAAAAAAAAACAGAAACATTAAAATCTCCCCCCCTCGACTGCATTGGCACGGGAAATTAATTAATCTCCGGAAAGAAAGATCTTTCCTGTCTTGTGGGAAATATGGAAAAAAATGTGTACGAAACAACCATTTTTCTTGTGCAAACACCACCGCAAAGATCTGGCCGAAGCAATTGGTCAAACAGTGCAGGGATATGGAATGAGTGAGTTGTTGAAGTTGGGATTGGGTTTTCCTGTTTCCAATCCTCCGTCGTGTGCCATCATGCATTGTTACAGGGCAACATTAACAACAACAACAGCAACAACAACAGTACCAGAAACAGCAGCATCGTCAGGAGGCATTTCATTCGGGCTGGATTTAAAATATTGCCCAAAGCCTCCGAGTCGTTGCCAAGGCAGGAGACGCAGCCTTGTGTTGTGAGAATGGAGCTTCCCATCCAGCCAGCCCCGACTGGTTCATCCCGTAAGCCCGGTCTGAGGAAGTGCTGATAACATTGTTTCGTTGCATTTATTCCTCACAACCGGGTTGCCCGCTTCTATAATCCCCCGGCCCACCGCTCCTTGCTTCCTCCGCGGTGTCAAAGTCAACCGTTGGTGGTTGGAAAAGTAGTCATCGGAAAGCTTTTCGGGGGAAAGTTTTCTCTCCGTCCTCTGTGGTTGGAAGACTCCGTTCTCTCCCTGTTTGCTCTAGACCCCCCCAACACTTGACCTACAGCAGTGCAAAGGGGGCCAGACAGGGGAGGGTCGAGTGTAGTTGCCGGATTTTCCAAGGATAATACTGTGGGCAGAAATTTGCCAGATTAATTATTCAGTAAGCGACGCTCCTGGCGTCCGACGTTTGGCGGGTGCGGTAAAGCGCCGGGTTTTGGCAGGGTACAAAACTGCAATCGGGCGACTGGTGTAGTGCGGACACTACGGAACTATGGATAGTTCCGCACCGAACGTTGGGCAAGCTTCAACTGCAACGCAGGACTTTTTCAAGCGTGCTCGACTGAAGTGAGCAGATATGTGTATGTGAGTCGCTGGGGGAGCGCTTTTGCAGTGGAAGATTGAAGGAAGGGTTGGGAAGTGGTGGCATTTAAAAGCTGGATGTGGTGAAATGTGTGGTTTTTAAATATTTATTTACTAACAAGGGTTATGATGCCAACAGGCAGGAACGGCGCGCTGGGAAATAGTTTTACCGAATAGCCGGCAGGATTGCATGATGGAGAAATAATAACGAGTTTTGAAGAACGGACTTTTCTTTTCGATTGATATGTTTTATATTTGACATGCTTGGTATGAAGCAAATACAAAATAGGGTAATTCTGAACAAATAAAAAATACTATATAAAATGTTTTTTTCATGACTTATTTCTATAAACATGTATAGTTTCTGTACTTTTTATGGTACTATCATGAAATGCTATCGTAAAAGAGTTTAGATATTATTGCCAAAATATAATGAATTTGAATAATTCAATCAAATTAATCATAATAGTTATGGTAAAACAAACTTCTTTTCTGCTTCTTCTTATTTAGCCAGAAAGGTTTTATCCAGTGCGGCAAAATGTCACTTTCAATGACGTAAAAAAAATGACTGAAACAAAATCCATGTCAGCATCACGTACTCAATTGTGATCATCAGAGATGATACCCAAAACTATTGATGTGATAATTTCATGACATTTTTGCGACCAACGCTTGGGCAGTCACTATGCCATGACTTTTTTTTTACTGTGATCAGTTCTGCAAAATGTCACTGACATAGTCATGAAAAATTCCGGCTAAATCAAAATAATGTCAGCGTTACGAGCTCTATTGTGATGATCAGAGGTGAGACTCGAACAGTTATTGCGACCATCACATACTTGGTGACATTGTGTGCAACCAACTCTTGGTCAGTCACTTGGTCGCGACATGGGAGATATGCTGTGCTTGCGAGTGGTTACAAGAAACAAGAACCATCATGGCTTCTCGCTCTGTTTGACCCGACAGACAGACAGAGTCAAAGCAGACAGAGCGAGAAAGAATGCTCATTTTGCTGCTTGGGACCACACGCTAAGTATATTAAAAGATTATCGTGATTATCACCGTCAGAAAATGTCATGGTCAAGAGCATGACCAACAGTTGAGTTCTAATCAAAATGTCACTCAGCATTTAATTTTATCCTTCAACTGTTTGAGTCTCATCACTGATCATCTCAGTTGTGTACAGGAGAAATACCCTTTTGTATTTCTTAACTTAATTTATTCTTAACTTATTTGTTATGGTGTTTGTTTATGTGAGGCGGTATCAATCTGAGGTTTGCCTTAAAAAAACATTATGAGTGACCTTTTCACCTTTTAACTTTTGATTGTGAATAAGAGTTAAGTTAAGAGATAAATAATTTATCACATGGAACATATTTTACACTATAACATACACATTTTACATTTTACACTATAACATTGACATTTTACATTTTACACTATAACATTACATATATAGTGTAAATAGTGTTTACATGTATTGCACGTTACAAAAATGTTTTGTTTAAGTTATTACTAATCATAAATAGGTTTCCAGTAGCTTGCAGAAAAATTAATTATTTACTTTAATTTTGCTTTTCAAACTCGTTACAGTGGAACAATCATTAGAGAGCAATAAAAATGTTGAAAATATACCAAATATTCATTTATTTATTCATTTATAAATTACTTTCCCTTGATTTTTTTTATTTTTACACAATATTTGCTGGTTTCATAATCAGCATTTTAAATGCAAGCAAAGTTTCTAACGCACCATTTTCAACTCAAATTACCAGCACATATTCATTATCATTTATGGGGAAATCGCGAACGTGCTTCGAATAGGTGAGCCACAATCAAAGGTGCTACAAACAAGGCTCCGACACACCTTCAATCACCAACGCCAATGTGGTTCAACGAGTTGTGTAGGTCCCTATGAAGTGGGGGAAGAAGAAGAAAAAAAAACTAACACCAAAGTTACACCGCTACAACATTGCCATGATTTAAATATGCTAATGCTACCACACATCATGGCCCCGGTTAAATCAGGACAATTTTTTACCCACCCCCGGGGGGCGTGATTTCAGCAACATCGATAACCACCGCCACCACACACACACACACCTATACACCCTCACACATACGGGCACACCGTGGAATACCGTGGAGTAAAAGGTGGGCCAATGACATGATCGGGACCGCGGGCCGGAATAATCGGAAACATGATAAGGGTTTCAACATTTCCTCCCTCCCCTCGCCCCTGCTCGCCTCACCATGTCGCTCCATTACCGGCACACAGTCAACAGAGCTTGTAATGGAGGCAAAAAAAAGGAGCAAAACGAGGGTGTGTGAGCACGAAACAGAAAGACCGAGTGTGTTACGGGTCAAACAACGGTACATATACATAACCTCACACACACATACACACACATCGGAATCATGTATCATTTTCCACCGTCTGGCGGTGTTCCAGCACACGCCAGGAATATGTAGATGTTGCACTTTCTTTATGAAAAACGATCAGGAAAAGGGCTCGCGAAAGGGAAAAGTAGGTGAAAGATAGAGAGAGAGCAAGCGAGAACGACAGAGCAAATGTGAGTAGGTGTAGATAGGAATTGGCAGCTCAAATGGATGCTGGAAGGGTTAAATAAAAGATAGATTGCGGTCGGTCGCAAAAGTATTATCGGCTAAAGTGGTTCAGCGAGTTAAAGGCTGGCAAACACACATCGTGCACGGCGAGGCTGGCGATGTCGATGGCAAATGAGCATAGGAAACATGGGGAATTGAAGGAATCTTCTTAAAAATTAATTCCACAGCACCGAACGTATGTTGGGTACAAGCTTTTAAAGATTTAGGCTAGATAAGGAATTTACTTTAAAAATGAAATATGTTGTCCAATCCTGCAACATTGCCAGCTCGTGGCATTCCCACCCCCTTTTCAACACTCTTCACCGCTCCGTCCCGCATCGAGCGTAACCCCTCCCTGTTGCCGCAGCTCGGAAGGAACACATTCGGGGGCGGTGAGCGTAAGAACAGTTCCTTCGCCCGATAAGGACGGCAACAAACAAGCGAGCGATAAGAAACAGGCTGCCAACAAGATGGTGTATTTGCGCTTGGCAAGGAGCAACATAACTGGCGACATGTAGCCGGATGCGCAAACATGTTGCTCCGGCAAATGGTGGAAGATTTGCCGCCCAAAGTCGCACATGTTCCCGGCACGAACGGGGGGTGGCGGAGGGCCGGCTCGAGGAACGGGGGCAACGCGAACCGGGAATGAACGCAAGATGAGCAAACAAGGCGTACTCTGCCGGTTGCGCAGAGATATCATGTCATAAGGCACACACAATCCGCAGACTAAATATTTGGATTGTTAGCGGTGGTGGTGGTGGCGACAGGGGCGGGCAAAGCAAGGAATAATGCCAACCCAGCTAACCGGAATGGAATGCAAACGAATGAGCGGACGGGATGTGCTACAGTTTTCCGTTGTCATATTTCCTTCCCTTTTTTGCTATTCTCTTCAACTTCTTTCTGAAGGATAACGCTCAGTGCAATATCTGGCTAGCGCAGATAAATTCCGAGAGCAGGTATTATCTGATCCAGTGCCCCTTTTCCGCGCCGACTTGTGGGATGTCTGCATGTGTCTCGTTGTCTGACGCCCCCCCTTGTCCAAGTTTTTATTCGCTGTGAAACGGGCCTTCGTCCCAGCATCAGCTCGAGCGAGGGTTTATGATTCCCTTTCGCCGTTTTCTGATTGACGTTTCGCCGTTTTCATTGCGCGGAGTTTTTAAAATCGAAGTGGAATGAAAAATCGAATCAGCGAAAGCAAATCGTTCGGTACGAAGGCGCAACCCACCGATGATCAAGGGGAGAGAGGGGTGAATCAAATTTTCCATCATTATGCTGAAACAATTCAAAACGGTGCGGGCAGGCAGCAGCAGTTTTGGCTCTGGCAGGATTTTGCGTTGGCATAAGTGACGGGCCAGAATTCAATCACGCCCGTTGCCACCGCGGGCAGATTTTGGGCGAAAGTAATCATTGAAGAGATTTGCGTTGGAGTGTACTGAACGTTGCCATGAGAAAGAAGCCGCTTGATTGGGCCTCAAGAATCGGTGCGCTTATACACTGATGCTATAATTTACTGTGATTGATATTGTTGGTTGAACGGCCAAGTGTGCTTTTAAAAATGTTGCAACTTCCAACAACAAATCGCCCTTTATTCTTCGTTCGTGGTTGGTAATAACTGTCAGATCAGTCAAAGGTGGAAATGCGATCACTGTGGTTTTACATTGCCAGATTGAGTGGCATACTATTCAAACTGTATGAAGACCAGGTGGTCTCGTCCCATACAAATTGACAACTAATTTCGGAATCAAAAAAAGCTCATTTTGACAGAATGGGTGAAATGAATTTCCATAGGAACCGTTCGCTTTGTTCTTAGCAACACATACGTAGTGCACATTGGTGTCCTCATCGACGGCATTATTTGGATCCAAAAATGGATTTTAATTAGTTCAGAATTGGTTTAGCTTACAATAACAAATATTTTGAGTGCTTTTTAAGATATTTCAGTGCAAATAACGAAGATTCTAAGATTTTTTGTGTATTAGGAAAGTCGTCAAAAAGCTTGTTTGGGGAAATGTTTTCACCCATGCTGTCAAAAAGTGACGTTCAACTTTTCCTATGAAAAACAGGCTATAAGCGAAAGGCCACGGGAGTGACAAAATGCTGACAAATTTTTCAAAATGTGAGCTTTTGTCACTTTTTTGAGCTTTTGTCAAAATTTTGTGACCTGGAGCAGCCAGGAAACAAAGTTGACAAAAGTTGACAAAATTTGACGTTCGTGAAAAAGCGTAAACAAACAGCTATTCGGCGCAGTTGTGACCCATTGTTATGATAATAATGCTAAAATGCATGATTCTAATTGATTTATGTACCTAGTTAGTGTTTCTTAAACAAAATATCGATGATATTCAGATGTTGGAGCTTTTTGTCGCTTTTGTGTATGTTTTTGGTGCGGCCACGAGAAAAGCTCTTTTTTGCAGTTGACAAGCAATTTTGACAAAGTTGAAAAAATTTTCAACATTTTTTCAGCTCCGTGGCCACGCGCTATATGAGACCACCTGATCTTCATACACTTTGATACTACTGTTGGCTGTCTTTGCAGACGTACTTCGAGGAGAGCTAACGGCTTATTGTATCAAGCATCCAGGATCTTCCTAACATCCAGTGTCAAATATTCGATCATTCACCGCTGTTGAAAAATGAAATGGGAAGGAAATGGATAAAGAGTGGCTATTAGCATGCTTGACTGCACCAATAAGTCCAACTTGGGAGCGCTTCAGCCACCAAACATATCAGCAACGATTGGTGACAATTTTCTTCAAGTGGTGCTAAGATGCCAAACGGATGCCGTTGGTTTCTTTTCTTTGATTTGACAAAATGTGCCAAAGTGTCGGGGTTAGACGGATGGATTTTGAAAGGTTTTAGCATCATTATATGATATGTGATGTCAGAAACATTTTTGATGTCAGAAACTGAGCCGCTTGTTTGAAAATAATCGAAAGAAATGACAGTTATTTGGATTATTTGCTTCAAACTCTCCACCTTGTATCGTAATAAAGTACCTAAAATACATATCCTCCCGTTCCCGCTTGTTTGCTGTTCATAATTGGGTAGCTTTGGCGCATAATCCAAAATTATTTCCCTAAACATATTTTTGCCAGCTTCCAACCTATTAAAAGAATGTCGGCAACAATGTCGGCCACGCAAGTAAAGTTAACGTAACATTGAAATCTCCAAAAGAGGTTCAACAAATTCTTCCTCAAGTGCCGAGATAAACAACTCCTCCGGAGAAAAGCGCAATAAACTGCTTTGTGGGATGGTGTGACACGGGACGGGAAGGTGTATGGTTGTTTTGTTGGCGCGAGCAATATTCAACATTCTTAAGCGAAGGGCCCCAACAGTTGTTGCCGTCGGAATTGTTGTCGGTGGCAGGTCGGTAGCTTTAAAGCATACCATTTTTGTGTCCCACCGGGGGCAGTCGGGAGGGCTGCTAGTAAAAAGGTAAATCTAAACTTTCGGGTTTTTTTTAATCAATTTTTGTACCTACCAGGGGTGCTGCAACAGGGGGGGGGGGGGGGGATAAAGGTTGATTCGCTTTGAAGCGAAATGTGGGTTGATGAATTTTTCCGGATTCCGGATTGATGGACTGGCGGTGCGCGCACACCAAACCAACACACACACACACCGTGAAAAACACATCATTAGCAGAGACGGTTTTGGCTACCTTTTTGCTACGCAGCTTCTCTAATCCGCATGCCAACCAGTTTGCCGTGCACAGGGGGGAACGAGTGGTTGGTTGCACAGCCTGCGAGCATTATTAAAATACCATAAATCATATATTTAAACCCTCTCCTTGCCCATTCGCAAGATCTCCGTTTTGAACATACCCCCAGCCACAGTGGCTGTGTGGTTTTGTTTGGTTTGGAAAGAATGGAACGGAAGGTAGCAAAAGGGATGGGCGGGAGGAGTTTGGAGGTTGCACTTGCCCCACGAGTTGGAAAGAATTTGATGCCGACCGGAAATTATGAGTTATTGCCGAAGGACCCGGGAAGGGGCAACAGGGAATGATTACATATTTATTTATGGATTAGGTACAAACCCAGAGGGGGGGGGGGGGAAACAAGAGGGAAAAAGGTAGCACACAATCAATAAAGGCGATGCGTGGAGCCCTTTGTTTTTCTTGCCTTTGATTATTGGTGACGTGCTTGACGAGCAAAAGCAGAGAAATTTATTATTCATTAACCACATGATAACAGCACGAACAGAAGAAACCCAGAGTTTGATGCTCTGCCCGTAGTAATAATTTGTTAAACACATAAAAACAATACATTTTCACGAAAAATACAATCATTCAAGTCGATGGTGCACCATCAACTGTGTTACACGGTACAAGGCTCCTTTCCAAGATGGAGCGCAATCACAATGGCTTGTGTACATAAATTGGAAGTTATTATGCTCAACAATGTTCCCCGATTTCACTTCATCCCATTATATCCGCCATTACGGTACCGAGTTGTGATTTGCTTCTGCCAGGCCAGGCCGTGAATCCCGTTTCCCCCCGCAGTAGTAGCCCACGGAACTTTCGGTCCATTTCGGTGTGCGGACGGAGTTTTTGTCACCATCACAAATTGCCACTTAAACCCTTCCGGAATCCGGACCAGCAACAGAAAAATGTGTGCGACCCCTCCAGAAAAAAAGGGGTTTTGCTCACAATCGAAATGGTGGCAAAACCGGTCGTCTTGCGCCTTTGCAATTTGCGGTACCCAGTGATTACATTCATCGCATCCCTTCCCTTCCTTTTGGGGCTGGTTTAGCGAAGAGAAGGAGGGTTTTTTCCCACCTAACCTTCTGGAACCTTCTACTGGTAAGAGGCTGTGGGTGAGGGCCCGATACAACGTCGTCAAGATTTGTCGTACAATGTGGAAGGGCGCACTGGCCAGAGAAACATTACCTCCGACAGCTTCCCGGGGTGGGCATACAAAGCTGCTCCGAAGGGAAAAAGAAAAGTCAAAGAAGGACACAACAAAAAAGGATGCTAATCTTAAGGTGCCCGAATCATCATCTGGCCACTGTGGCTCGAGTGCCAATGACGATCATCCATCCCGCGTGATGATGATCCCGGACCGGAAAGCAAAGTTCCACCAGCCGTGTGCGAGGCAGAATGTTTCGCAACACGACACAATGGCAATAAGCATCGGGACGGGTCGGAAAGCTGCACACCAGGCCACTCCCGACGGGCACTAGTAAAGTGGTAAAGGTGGTGGTGTAAGTAAGTCACAGCCAACAGCAAAAAAAAAGAGAAAATAGCAACAACACCAAAAAACCCTTCGACCAGCCACTGTGTTTTATCTTTTCCAAGAAGAAGGCTGACTACCACTTTCGGTTCAACTTTATTAAGACCCTGCCCCCCCCCCATGCTGCCATGCTTTCGCTCCGTTTGCTCCGGTGACCATTTAGGACCGGGCAAATTGCCAAACCACTGCCATTTGCCAGGCGTAGATGGCAGCTGAGTAGCCGTAGTGTGCCGTGTTAACTCTTTTCCTGTGCCCCGAGTTCCCGTCTGGCGAACAACCTAATCAGCGGAGTAGTTTCGGGGCAGCTTTTGCCTTGGGTTGCTTTCTGCTCGAAGACGCCGTCCAACGATGTTAGGGTTGGCGAAGCGTTTACGGGCTTCCGAGAAAATATTGCGGAGAGAAAATTGTATCGAAAATGGATCTATTTATAAATAAGTAAGAAGGAAGCGCGCACCGGTGCTGGGCCCGGACCAGTTGGGCACTTCCGGCTGTGGATGACAAAAATCCGTTATTTCCGATGTGTTGCTACGTGTTCTGGGTCTGGGTCGGTGGGCCACACGGTGGGATTGTGTGTAGATGCAATGAAAGTTTATATAACACGATAAAATTAAATTTCACTTTGCTTTGGTAAGCTTTGTGACTTGGCTTGTTCTTTTTGTGTTTTTTGTTGTCCAAAAAGCCCATAATATTGACCGATAAGGGTTTAACGGTCGAGTGAGAGACGTTTGGCGAGTAGTTTGTACATTCTTATTAGATTAACAATTTGCGTTTTTGCGAAGTGATTTGTCTCCTCGAACAGTCATTTGAAGCGAAAAAAGCATATTGAACGTAAAGCTCCAAACATACACACGCATAAGCTTTCACCAAACCACAACTGCAAGATGGAAGCAACCGACAGAGATAAGCATTGGGTTCGTCTTCGGGGGTTCATTACTAAAGGGTCCCGATAGAGCTTCTATCTAGCTAAAATGACATCGCTACTGCCGACAGCTGATCCTGCTGACGGTGTTGCTCTTGCCCTGCCCAACACGCACCACACATCCATTCAGCCATTGCCATTTGTCGGCCACCGGGCTGGGATGAAATATTCCGGGCAACTTTTTTCACTTAATGTCAACTGTAAATTATTACGGTTTACACAGGGACAGTGGGTCAAGAACCGCCTTGGGTGCAAAGAAACCCCTGGTCTCCCCTAACCACGAAGGCAAGAGAAACCACTCATCGCTAAACCCCCAAAAACGGGCTGCGAACCATTTTATTTTCTAATCCTTACGTCGGGTAAGAGTTCGTGACCTCTTTGAGAGCAGCACGAACACCTCCTCTTTCCAGCGTGAGGTGGTTGTGGTTTAACATCTGAAATAATTTCGTGTTTCACGTGAATAATCATCAGCATCCTTTTTTTTCTTTTCTTTTTGGAGGGATTGCCTTCTTTTTGTTTGACTTTTGCTCACTCGCAGCAAACGTACAGGCGAGGCGGTTTTGCGGGCCGTCGGATTTGTTTGGAGTGAAATATGATAATTTATATAGGACTGGGCAAGTAAATTCTAATCCCGCCGGCGCTTCGGACCGGTTTCAAAGTCAGCGAAGGATTAAACGAATTTGGTTAATGTTTTTGGTTTAGTTTTGCGCGGCAATGCGGGGAGGTAACGGCCTTACGCAGATGGCTGGAAGGTAATGGCCGGGGGAAAGCAAAGACGATGATGAGAAGCTTCGGCGTGACTCGTTGCAAGTGATTTGTACTCAATTATCATATGACTTATACAATCTAAAAATCGCTACTACAATTTTTACATCAGACTTGTCCACATATTAGTGGTGTTTTGTCATTGGCTATTTATGAGGTTCTTTCCTTTTGTATTATTTTGCATATGTAGTATTTACTGTATTTTACCTAATTTACTGCATGTTTGATCCCTTTATTTTTTTGTGCAAAATCCTTTTCCCCTGCAAATTAAACGAGCTAAAACGGGTCTAGCTGACAGCAGCTAAATTAACATCAACACGCAAGGACGCAAGGAGCGTGTGCCGATAAAAATGTTATAGAAACGAGTTTACTTAAGATCAAACGGAAGATATAGACCAACAGCAACAACAGCAAAAAAAGGTAAACATTCACTGGCATTTCTTTCGCGATCCGGCGTCCGGCAGCCCAACCGAACGAACTAATTAATTTCTGTGTCAACAGAAAACTGTCATCAAGCTAACTAGCAGTTAATGTGGCCCGGGGCGCAACCTGACCGAACGCCGCCCGAAGCTGGGTTGGTACTTTTTTTTACTCTGCACACAAAATAAATGGCCCTATTGGATGACTGACCGGTCATTTCATCAGGCAAGAGAAAGAGAAAAGGAGAGAGAGAGAGAGAGAGAGAGAGAGAAGGAGGAAGAGAGAGAAAAAAGAGGACCACAACTTGTACAGTAAGGAAGGTAAAAGATTGGGCAACAAAAAATAAACCCATTTTCATGCGTTTCAGTTTAAATCAGTGTACTCTTCAGTGAGTGAAGCTGGTCCTCTTATGATCCCTCCTTTCGTTGCCTCCGCTCTTCCGCAGCGCACTTTAGCGCAAAACGGTTTACCCGGCATAAAATGGGTCTAATTATGTTCCGGCATGATGGGTTTGGAGTGATTTTCCTGCCCTTGTCGCCATAAAGTGGGCTCATAAAGCAAAAGCGGGAAAAACAGCATGCATGCCTGCCCACTTTTCCGCTCTCTACGCACCGGGTTTGCACAATTTATCCTTGGTAGTATGGCAAGTTTTTGCAAACGAAGTGAAACACCAACACAAAAAAAAAACTAAGAGACAAAAGTTAATCTGAAACGTAACTAAAACATGCATAAGCAACCGAGCAAAGTGTTTTGCGGTGGTTAGTTGAGCTCTGTAGGTCGTAAATGTTGTTAGCACAAACTCATTTCCACCGAGACGTGATTAGCCGCTGGATCGAGCTAGCCAAATCGAGGGTGCTAATTTTGTGCCACTGCCACGCGTTTAAAACCATGACCTGGGCCTGGAAATGAGCTACTTTCGTTAATTTCCTCCGGCAGGGATTACTTCGACGGAGCGATCAGCAGATTAACGGGATGCTCTCGCTCTCGGTTGCGTTTTCGATTTATTTCGATTAAACTGTTGGCAAGCTAAGCTGGTGGGGATGGTGTATCAGTCGTAGTGAATCATTCACCGGCTAGCTCTGAGCCAAAGTGATGGAACATTAATTGAAACGATACAGCAATTATTAAAGTAGTTAAGCCTTTAATACTACAGACACACAAAAAAGTTTAAACAGTCCGGTCTAATACGTATAGTACATCAATAGGTTTAGGTGCATTAATTTTATTCATTATACGCAATGAACATTTAACGCAAACTGTAATTTTCCTTGTTCTTTTTTTATGTTACCGATCGTTGCCCTTTTTATGAAGCATCGACGTAAAAAACTATACCCAAGAGCTGGTTCTACCAAGCAGATGCTACGTGACGCAGGAATGATGCAGGAAAGTGTGTGTGTGCCATCGACAATAAGTACCGATCGATTATTATCTTAAAATGATTAATTATGATGAAGAACCAATGAACACACCGAGAAGCGGCTACTCGTTGCGGTAATTGTTAACAACCATCCTCTTTGGGTACATTTTTTTTTTTTGCACTGTAGTTGTTCTACACCATCACGGCACCGCCGGCGCCATCAGCAGCTCTGTGACTTTCTGCTTCTGGTTTTCCTGTTTTTTTTTAACGCAAAATCGATGAGTGAAGTTAAGAGTCGCTCTCGGAACGTCACGTACTCGCACGGGCGCACAAAGTACCGTGCGCCTCCATCGAAGCCGACTGTGCGAAACAAGCAGTGGGGCGCGCGCGGTATTGCAGCGAGGTACGATGGGGATGTTGGCGTAACAAAAAAAAAAAAAGCTTTATAAATTCCACTCATCCTTCCAGTGCATGAAAATACGCGAGCGTGCCATCGTGGTTCCAGAGGGCATGCATCATTATCGTCATCGTGATTAACGATTTTCTGGCCGTGGGAGAGTGAAATGGCTGCGACAAAAGTGTGGCGCTTTCCCCGGCCGCCCTTCCGCGACAATGGCGTGTGCGTTCTGGCAAATCTTTCGCGTTGCTAACGAGTCGTTCTGTGACGGTGGCTGTGCTTTCTTGCAGGCTTTTCTACGAGTTTATTATTTGACTGATGATGACAGCATGACGGTAAAATGGAACGCAACAGTTTCGTCAAAGGCGACGCAACAAAAAAAGACGTGCCCCGTGGAAAAAATGGGCAATCATCTCCAACCCCCCCCCCTCCCCATTTCCACCTTCATCAGCTTGCGGCACGACACAGCACGAGCCAGGAGAAAGATGTAAGCTACTCCGGCCTCCGGCACTCCATGTCATCGAAATTATTATGATTAATTTAATTTTGAAATTTTATTATCATTCAAACAGGCTTCATTGGTTGCGACGAGAGAGAGAGAGACAGCGAGCAGGCAATTCGGCAGCACTGCAAAATGTGCCGCGGAACTAGGTGGCCGGATGCGTCGGGGCCGGGGGCGGAACTTTGGCAATTTGTTGTGATAAATGATTTTACGGTGGGTGTGAAAGCGGAAACCGCCCGATTAGATCGCTAGTTGACGGCTGAGCACAATATCCTACAACCCTTTTGCCCGACAAACCGCTCCCCCCCCCCCCCTCTCTCAATGGTGTCGAAAAAAGGATGTTTTGCGTGTCGATCGGTAGCAGGGTGCCCTCCGCAAGGGGAAAGGAAAAAGTTGATCAGGAAGTTTGAAGGAAAACAATGGAAAACAACACTGCTGAGCGTACGGCGGCCTGTTGTTTGACGCAGCAACGATGGCAGGCAACCCATTTGCGATAAGTCGGCGCAAATCTCAAGTGTTGATGGCAACAACAAAACCCGATTGAAATACAATAGGACGATTACGGTTGATGTGTAGCTAACCACACTTCCTATCTACAAAGGCTAAATATATTTTTATACACGCGCGCAACAATCAATGCTCGACGTCGCTCTTCGCCTTAGTCAATGATTGTGTATTATGATTTTTTATGTATGTTCAGATAATTATTTCAATTGCATGTAGCAAAACTTGTCTGTTGCAGGTACGATCGGATGAACAATGAACAGCGGTTAACAAGAGAGACCTGATCTATGATTCGCCTTATCAAAAAGCTTCAAACCCAATAAAAATACGAAAAAACTCGTCGTTCTAGTTCTTCAAAACGAAACGATTTTCCCATTTCTATACCAAACCACATAAAATAAAACGTCAAAACCAAACCACCAGCATATGTCACTAAACTTTGGCGGTGGTGGAAAAAAAATCCATACGAAGGAAAGAAAAGTAAACCATTTTTCTAAATTTTTATCGCTAAGTGTCTGTTTGCAATGGAACAAATTTGTGCAAATCATGGCTAACGCGCACAGCACGAGTTCACACGGTAGCTTTTTCGTCCAGGGCTGCTAAAGTACAGCAACAAAAAAAACGGTTAAACAGACCGATACACTAAAAGGAGCCGCCACTTCAGGTGCCGAAAAGAAGTGGTCCACCTGTCTCGTAAATTCACCTCTTAACTAGCCCACCTCCCCAGGTACCATGGGCCAATGGGACGCATCGTCTGATGAAGCACCAGGGAAGAGTTGGTCCGTAAGGGACTTGTTTAAATTTAATTAGTTCCGTCCGTTCAACCGTTTCCATGCCTGCTGGGGTTGAGTTTCCGCCCTACTACCGTGTGTTGTAGGGTGTGTGGCGATGGTTGAAGAAATTGGCAAACTTGTCCACCTTTGGAAAATGGGGTTGGTCCATGTCTACCTCAGCCCATCTGCGTGCGTCCCGTTCTTGGGCACCGTCTTTTTTTCACTGCCTCTTTGTGCAGTTCGTGTGGCGTAAAACACTGCCAACGGAAGAATAGAGTAAGTAATACACACACGCACACACACACACACTCAGGAACGGGGCGAACCGGAAGCATAAAATATAACCCTTGCACTGACAAAAAAAAACCGTAGCACTGGGTGGTCCTGCCGCGCCCGAGCAAGCCACTGCACACATGCGGGGAAATTAAGTGAATGAAATGGAAAAGAAAACGAAAAAATGCACACACACACACACACAGCCATTGTCGGTGGTTGAATGTCTTTCGTGTACTTACCGGAAATAATGGCGCCCCGTTAACGCAGACACTCTCGGCAAACCGGACGCGGATTGGGCGTGATTTCAGCTTCGCCTTCTTGCCCGCCGACAGCAGGGTCGATTTGCGGCCGACCGCATTGTAGAGCTGCGGCTGGCATACCAGCAGCGTGACGGAGGTTTCACAATTTCTAACTAATTGTATCACATGGTCCCGGGGTGCGTCTTTGACGTCCTCACCGTTTACAGCTAATATTTGGTCACCTGGCTCGAGCTAAAAAAGGGAACGGAAACGGGGTGGCCAAAATTAGGCTCGGAAGCACGGTAAAGAATGTTTTAACTTTTAAAGCAAAGTGGCTAGCTAAAGCTCTGTGAGTGTTGAGTTTTTGCAGTGTGTTTGACTTTAGATAATAATTTCAGATGTTTTAATGTACACTTCCTTAAATATAGCAACACTTTTAAAACTGGTTTTGCCGTTATTGTTGTTGCCCATACTCCTCCGCTTTGCAACCACAATTAAGCGCAATGACTACCTACCTTATTTACACTAGGGCCACCTTCCGTGACGAAACGCACGATCACAGGCTTTTCGCTGCCGGCCACGAACCCGAACCCGAGCGTGGGGCTCCGCTGCAGTACGACGACACGCGGTTCGGGCGGTGCGTCATTGCCATGATGCCGTATCGGTTCCTCATAGGTGGTGGTTTTGTTTAGGTGGCTACAAAACAAATAAGAAAACGAAGCGGTACGACGGTTAGCCGTGAGTAAATCAAACGCTTAGCCGTGCATTGATCCCCGATTCTACTCACTTTATGTAATACGGTTGTCCCTTTTGGTCGATTGCCTTTTCCCAACCGTACGGCAGGTCGTTTGTCTGCACCCAGTTCTCGATGGGCGGTAGCCAGCCAGCCGTGCGCGTTATGTGACTGAAAAAGTGGTAGCGAAAA
The DNA here is from genome assembly GCF_943734735.2 of Anopheles gambiae. Classification (NCBI taxonomy): domain Eukaryota; kingdom Metazoa; phylum Arthropoda; class Insecta; order Diptera; family Culicidae; genus Anopheles; species Anopheles gambiae. Next base: position 32,752,144 of record NC_064601.1, read on the forward strand.
AAAAAAAGAAAGGACAGAAAAACAGTGGTGATTAATAAATCAACTTGAAAGTAATCATTACAGTGAAACGGTTCTCTAGTGGGGCGGCCAGGTGGCGATGGCAATAATCATAAATTAGTATGCAACAGTTGCTCGTTACGACGTTGGTTTGAAATCGTTGCGATTTGTTCTCGGTGGAATGTTGATTTTGCTAGCTCCCGATTCGCATAAAAAATGCTAAAATTTTAATCACGTTTTATTGTATATTGATTGTTTTGCTGCGGTGCCATTTTTGGTTCAATAAATCTTAAACGCGATTTACAAAGGCAGTTTTTGAGCAAATCATACTTAGAAGGTGCATTAAATTATCAAATGAATCGATTTCACAAGATACACTTGGTCGTACAACGGACAATTAGCATGATTTAGCTACCATCACAGCAAACCATTCACCGTGTACACGTTTATTTAATTTCCAATTGGAAACAAAGGCACAAAATCATCAAGCTTGTAGAGGTTAATATCTCGCATTTCCACCTAACGCACGCTTGGGGTGTGGAATTACGATCAATACGGTTTAGTTGCTAATTAAAATTATATTTTTCCACCAGATTGGAGAACATTCGGATTACCGGTGCCACCGTACTGTGTTGCAGCACAATACCTAACGAGCACTTGTAATGAGATGGGCTGCGCGTTGAGTGGTAATTTGATTTCCAAATTTAGAATCGCGCATTATTGGTCCGCGCGGTGTAGAGTTCGGACCGGGGCAAGTGGCTGGAAAGGAAAGGTTCACCCACTGGTCGATTCCATTCGCGAAAAGGATGAGGGTGGCTCCATTCGCTATACGTAAACCGAAATCTGTATCAGAGCGCAATTCGAATCAACGCGTGGTTTCATGGAATGAAATGAAATTGAGTTCTGTGGCATTTTCAACATGCAATGGTTATAGGTAGATTTTCTAAAGAATTTATGCGTGAATATGATTAATGAAGAATAAATGAATAAAATTAGTTACAAAAATAGACAAGTTTCCTGCGCAACTGAATGTACAATGTTGCTTTAATTTACTGGAAGAGTGCAAATTTCTATGCTTTATCAAACAGCAACCCCCAACCTAGCCATTAATTACGATTAAACGTTCTTCTTCCACTGCATAAACACATTAAATCACAAATATCAACGAACGATTAGCTCGTAGAAAGGTTACAGTTACATGTGGCTGAAGATAGCTAAGATTGAGATATTTACCAGGATTGGTTGCTAACGAGGATCGACACGTCAAACGAGCCCACCCAAGACGGCAAGAGTGGCATATAATGAATTTAATTTGGCATGCTGAAGATGAAGTTATTTATTCAAATACCGCGCTGCTAAACCGTTTAGAAGCCGCCTTGGTAATGTGCGCATACCCTCGAGCCAAACGAAGCGCCCTGATAGAATGCGAGCAGAAACTGGCGCCTACAATGTGGAATAGAGCAGCGACACAGACACGCCTGCGAACACTAGGAGGGAAAGCCACTGAATGAACGAAGCGCCCGTGCAAAAATTAATTTAAATCCCGTACCTTTCACACCAGGATCTTTTGTGTTCTAAAGCGGGCCGTGCGCCGAGCATGAGAAGGAGTAAACGCTTGGTGTAATTTGATTACTGCACACCGGCAACCCACACACGTGATACAGCGGAGAATAAAAGCGCCGCGTATTACAGCGGCATGGTCGTGAACATTGACGTGTACACAACCGAACCGTAAATATTTTTTGTGACAACCGTGCTTTGTATGGCGAGAAACTATTTTACCGCGTTTACGGTGCGCGTCAAGCACCATGCGCCTCCATGGCGTCGGCGGCAGATGGAGACGCCTGGTGGGTCCCTTTTAGTGCGATAATTGTATCAGTGAGGATACGTTGTGTGCTGATAGATTGAAGCACACACAAACTTTCAGTGCATCACCAAAGTTTGGTACAGCATTTTCGTTTGTTTCTGTTATTATGTTATAAGTTTCACGAAACATCCATGTTATAGGCATGAAAGTCGTCATGCGCATAAAGTAAATAAAATAATCAATACACGCTTTTGTAAACAACCACAAATGGTCGTGCTCTGTAAAGCGATCCCATGAAATCGATATGAAATGAATTTAAAATTCAATTACCCTGTTGGAACGGCACCTACCACGAGGGCGTGACACAGCGTGGTGTGCCACATGAAAACAACCATCAATTCCGCAGCAATCAAATCTCACTCACGATTCAATTTGCCGTTCAATTTTACTCACACAAAACCGCCCCCAATCACTTCCCATCACATCAAACCAAAATGCACAACCAACCAACACGAAGTGTCAGTTAAAACTTTTAATTTGTCTGCGAAAAAAAAAAAAAAACATTGAACCATTTGACGAGAGGGTGAACGGATACTGGCATGTTGATCTTTGCCTGCCAGAAACATTACACACACACACACGCGCGCGCACACCGTATATGTCGTTCAAAACAGCGCGGTAAGGTGATAAAAATTTTATGACCCTACGTCGCTTTGCCATTCGTGGTGCTCAATTCGTGCTCCAGAGAAAAAAAAGTGTTGATTGGTTGCCACTGTGTGGCAACTCGTCGCAGTTTTGTAACCTTACCGCGGGTAACCGTTTCCAGTATGTGCAACACGAACGAATGCGGAAGGATTTGGTAGCTCATAAAGCGTTTCGTTTCAGCGCCGATGAGCGCACCGCGCCCACGCCAGAAACCGGCCTCATTCTAAGTGTTTGAGATTGTTCGAGGAAGTGTCGTTTGGTAGTGCCGTTTGGTCCATTACAACACACGTCGTAATATGGTTACCGTTTATCCCTTGTCACTGTACACACACACACACATGGGGTGTACAGAGTTGATGGAAGGACAGCAAGGGAGCAATGTAAACGGCCGTGTACGAGGTAACATTATTTTTCGTTTGAACCGGTGGTTCATGCTAAAGGCATTTAAATCCCATGCGAATTGATATAAACGATGTTTACAGCTTGTCATCCGGAACGGGTTTTACGGGCGCGGTACTACACTGTTAAGCGTGAAGGATTGTATGTAAAAAGCACAAACACACACAAAACAAAACAACGGCAACGGCATATCCCCATCGAGCTGCTAACTGTTATCGACGTCGAAGCTTTATGTTGGATTTTGTTTATTACTTCCGTTCTGGTGGCAGCACACCCCGACCTACCCCCAGTGGATTGTACATTTGATTGAAAATTGCTTGCTCTCGCGAAACCGCGAATATTTGTTCGCACATCGTTGTAGTTGCTATTTGGTTTGTAAAATAAAGAGCCTCTTTGATGTACTGACATGATTTCGATTTTTTTTTATGTTGTAAAACAATGCTGTTGTGTACTGTTGCTTTCATTTATTAAAAAGGTTGTAATTGTTGAAACCCAGATTACACCACGCCACATTATACATGCATTGTAATGTTTTCTTTTTTCCCATGCCTTGTTTCCCTTCTATTTATTTCCACAATGAAATTTCAAGCAATCCATTTCAAAATAGTACTGCACCAAACGTTTAATTAGCACGAGCTTTAAAATTTATTTTATTACCATAAGGCACACCACACTTTTCTTCTCTGTGTTGTTCTTCCCGTAAAAATTGAATGAAAACGATGCTCGACTGCACGAGATCTACGCGGAAAATGATAATTTTTCATTAATTTCGCTCTCCTGCGCAGTGGGCGAGAAAATATTTACTACCCCTTAAGCTGTACCGTTTAATGGGTGCGGCGGTTCCGGGGCACATCAACGCTGCATCCTTTCCACCCGCCAGGAAGTCAGTAACATCATTTACGGACGGTAATTGAATCTGATAAAACGAAACAAAAAAAACACATTCGTTCCCACGAATTTTCGGTCGTGTATGGCTCCCCGTCCTGTTTACCGGCCGTTTGCTGTGGTACTTGTGAACGCTAATATGCCATTGGTACTTTCTCTGTGGAGGTTACTTGCCACAAACAGCCGTGCCGTGGTAGAATTTGCGCTTTGCCTTTCCTTTGCCTTTACTGAACAATTTCACCTGAGGATAAAATCGACATCATTTGACCAGTATAACCCTTCGCTTCAATTTTTCGGGAAAATGTGTGATGAGGTATGCCGAAACACTACAAAGTAAATCAACACAGGAATGGATTAAAAACAGTACAATTACAGCGAACGAAAGTCAATTACGCGGTGCGCGCAGGGTTAATAAAACAGAATGCAATCAAAACTTCCCTTCCTGCCCAGTTTGGCAAGAATCACAGCCACCATTTATGTACCAAGCCCCTTCAAAGTTTCGTTTGGGTTAGTTTTTTTCTTCCTCCCTCGAAACCTCAATACGTAGTTTAAAGGTAGCGGAAAAAGGAAGCTGACAGGTGGGAAGAGTTTACACTTTTTGTACCAAACCATAATGCGATCATCTCCAGTTAACCTGCTAAGGGGAGTTTACAAAGCTTCGCTAGAAGAGCTAGAGAAAAAATGGCCCAGAATACGATATCTCTCTACCGGTATACACTGCGCAGGTTGCTGTATAGAACGGTGGTACGATTGGAGCGGAGAAACTTACTGTGCGGTAAGTTATGCACAGTTTCACCCAACCCCTTGCCACCTGACCAGAAAATCAACACACGAACGACGGAATGGCTCGAACGAGCAGTGAATAGATGGAGAGTGTAATAAATTGCGCTAATTTAATCGCTCGTTATCTGGCGGTACGTTTCAGCTTCCGACGAGATTTTTTTCCTTTCTTCTGTGAAAATCCGGGGTGCTTACTTTTCGCTCGGATCATTTCCCACTCAAAACTAGGGTGTGGTCTGATATCAACTAAAACAACAAAACAAAAACAAATGCACTGAAGTGACAACTCGTTGATTGCAATCACAAGAGCACTTGACCGTGTTGGTAGCATACTGTTGTGATTGTTTTACCAATTTTGAAAGTGCGAGCAAGTTCGTTTCGAATAATGCGGAAAGAAATTCAATTTTTCATTTCAATCAAATAAAAATCACGTTAGCGATTAAATTACAACAAAAAATTTAGAAAAATATTTTACTTTTTCATGCAGGATTTTACAAGTCATAGCGGAATTTGGGGCAAGTGTGCCATACGGGGCAAGAGTGCCACCAAGCATTTTTTCCTTAAAAACTTTAATTAAATGATCAATTGTGTATACAGTTGGTTGCTTTCCAATGACTAGGTATACTGAGCCGAATTTCATATAGACCAATCGATATTTCCCATTGTTTTGAACTGATTTATATTGAGTTTAAAAAATTGAGCAGAATATTATAATTTTTTAATCCAACCAAATAAGCTCTGAAAAATCATGCGAACAATCAACCGGGAAAATATTTACAGCACCGTATAGCTGAGAAAACGTGAAATTTTGTGTGGGGTTAGTTTGAAAAAAACTTTCTTTTTGTCACTGAAAAATTCAATTAAAAAAAAGTTACAATTTTTGGGGCAAAAGAGCCATCTCTATTTGGGGCAAGTGTGCCACCATCTTTCATAGGCGCGAGCTGTCAAAAAATGTAAACATTGTTGTAGCGTTCAGCGGTATGGTGCGCTTTTACGAGCAAATTCTACTCCGGAAAAACAGACCAGCAACAACCCATATTGCGATATAGTTTGTGATGAAAAGGGGTTCATTGGTGACTCAAGACATGTAGGAATACATACACTAGTGCCACAAGCGTAATTATTTCGAATTATCTAAGAAATACGTTTATTTTAACCAGGTGGCCGTCTTGCCCCATGCGAGTGGCACTCTTGCCCCATAGCCTAAAACACAACGTCTTTTTGGACCCTTTTTAAAACGCTTCAAAAACTGTTTTGTTTGCACGTTTTTCAAGCGAAACTCATTTATAAGTGAGGAAATAGATGTAAAATGGTTGTGAAATTTAAATCGGCTTTTGAAAAACACGTTTTAGTGAGTTTTAACTTAAAATGCTTAAGGGTGCACCCTTGCCCCAAATTCCGCTATTTCAATGTGCGCTGCATATTGTATCGCTCATGAAATTTACTTTGACTCCTAGTACGTACTTGGACTGGTCCAATGTTAATTTGATCCCTTCCAAATTTAATTTTGACATCCCTATCGAGGTGCCGGTTTTGCCTATGTTTTCTACATTATTTTACACATGCAGTGCATTTCGAAATGCTTTTTACTTAGTAAATAAAACGAGTGATCGATCAAACGGAACATCGTTTTAAAGCTTAAGTTTTCTTATTTCCATTTTTGTGCATGAAATGTGTCAAAATGTGTTAAATAATGTAGAAAACACAGGCATAGGTAAAAAAGAAAACACATTTTTCAATCACTGTTCAAGCTAACCAATAAAATAACATTTTTAGTACAATTTCTATGTTGATTTAAACCAATGTGTGTGCAAAAAAGGCATAACTTGAAACGACCAATATTGATTTATTTTGCAGTTTTCACAAATTTGTCACAAAAAAGTCATCAAACGTTCCACCGTTCAAACCATACATTTAAAATCTGACATGGTGAAAAGAGCTGCAAACATAAATTGCCTAACGAGGGCGAACCCATTACGCCGGGGCGCATTAACCAAACAACGGCAGGCGGAAACTCCTTTGCCCTTCTAATGGAAAAAGAGATTGCTTAGTGGGCAGCATTTAATTCCGGCTCCGATCGCCGAACGACAATACCATTTACACACTCTGTTTACCGTAATTGCTCACCACGGAGATCATAAAATCGGAGGCTCTAGCACTCCCCGGCGCCTCCTTAAGACTAAATGACCCGTTTGAAATTGTGCTTATCGTTCGCATTTAGCTAGAGGACGCTACGCTGCCGCCTGCCTGTGCATAAATCATACCATCTCCGGCTCCTTAAAAGAGCTGATCTGTGCGCCCTGCTGCCATTCGACCTGCTGGCGTAAATCAGCAGATGGGTAAGAGCTAGGACGTAAGCCATTCTTGCCCAGACCAAGCGGTAAGACAGCACTCCAGCAGGCTCGAGGGCATCGCAGTATGGTTAAGCATGTCTCACTTTTCGGCAGACAGGAGGGGGGGAAAGCGTCACAGTAAACAAATCAGTTGCCGCTTAAGAAGGGCTTTGGTCGACTGCGCTCTCGTCGTAGCCGTACGTCTCGGAATGCTAGTGTAGATGGAGTCTTTTTCGGCTGTTGTGTTTTGTAAGCACGATATTTTAAACACAACCTTCCTGGGATGGTTCTGCGGTCGTTTGCACGTTTGTAGTTAATTTAGCAAAGCTTGAAGCCGATATGATGAATGTACTTCCTGTCATGTGAACCAACTGTGGCTTCCTGTTCGCTGAGCTGGAAGTGCTGCCAGTGGTAAAACGCACCGTGTGCTGCGTTTGATTTGTCGCAAACGCAAACAAAATCATGCTCGTTACGTGGTTATCAAGTTCACATTAATTATGTTTGTGTAGCGACGACTGTGTGCTTGTGCTTCCTTCGGCAAGTGATAAATATTTGCTCGATGTGTCAGTGGGTGGCGCAGCAGCCGGATCAATACGGATGTGACGACGAGCGCTCAGCGGAATGGAGGTCTCTTTCTGTGAAACAACATTAATGTGCCGTAGGGAGAGTAAGAATTATCAAACACATTATTGATTTTTTTTCTTTTATTCTTTACTCTCTTGAATCCCACTAACCAAAGCTAAACATTGACGTACTTTTGTACACAAAGACGCTCATGGCAGTAACAGTAAAATAAACATCAGCTCTTTACAGCACCATTTTGTTGCGCTTAAGAGTAATCGCAGACCTTACTACAGAGTGGTACGCTAAGCACGTTTGTAGCAAGCGCGAAAGAACGACGCAACGATGCAGCGACTTAGCCCGGTGCTCGCATTAATTAGAAGGGAAATTTATTCTGTTTATGCTAGTGTTTTGTCACCTAATCGAGAATTGCAGATGGTAACAGCTCCCCATCCCTCCGCCCATCGTTAGGCGCATAAGTAAGTACACACACACACTGTATCGTTACCTGGTTCTCCGGTTTTTCTCTGCAAGGAAACCATAAACCATACGGTTTAATGAATGAACGCTTGGTCCTCCATTCGCTAACAGCAGCAGCATCGCTAACACAGCACTGGCAGATGAGGTGTTGAAGGGTGAAGAGTTTTGTAATTTGCACACCGAAGAAATAGTTCGCACGTACCGCACTCCCTCCCGGGCAGCAGTGGGTATACATTGTGCTGCATGTTAGTGTCAGTGAAACGAACGAAAAACAGGGCCTCAGAATCGTTTCGTTCAGTGCGGATGCTAAAGGATGATAGGCGGAGGCGAAGAAGCGTTGAAAGAATGTTGCTCTCCATTTCTTATCCTTGTCTGGTTGGCCGGATTTGTCTGCCGCAACAGCGAGGCAAAAAGTGTCTGAATGAAGCTGACTTTCAAAGGAATGACAATTCCGGTTGTTTCCTGCAGCATATGGCAGCAGCAGCCACCGCACACCGGATACGTCCGGATACACAGCACGCGGACGGCACCGGCAACGTCACCGTGTCATGGGTGATGTGTAAATACTTTAACAGCGGTTTTCTTAGTGCAAATGTTGCCTACCTGCGAACCAAACAGCAGCTCTGCTTGGTAGAAAAGTCAACTCCTATCCGACCGAGGGATGTGCGCTTGTCTATGATGGTACGATCTTTAAAGGTTCATGTTACGGCAACACGGGACACATTGAGAAAACCACAGTGACGCTTAGGGCTCGTCCCACGAAAGATACTGACGGAGGAGCTATCGAGCCGTTCCGTATCGGTCCTTTGTGCTAACGCTTTTGCAAACCATCGTACCATCGTGCAACATGCTCACTCGTCTCGTTCGATTTCAGCATGTGCTGTTGCCTAAAAGCAAAGGCGTATAGAACAAAAAAAAACGAAAATGATGCATCGAGACCGTGCGATGTATCGTTGCTGAAAAATAGTTTAGAGTCCAACACCCATCGCTAGCAAATGGTTGTTTGTTAAGGGCAAACTAAATGGGAAGAATTCTTACAGCATACGTTTGCAGGAGAACTTTTGCTCTGCCTACAGACAGATGAGTTTCTGCTCGAATGTAGCCGTGCAAATCTGTTCGACCCTGTTGCAGTAGGAATCACAATAGATTTCACTCACGTAGTGTATCAGATTCACACAGCAGAGGTGTCTAGGAAATGCAACAAATAGCAATACCATCCATCATACTGCCAACGGAGACGAGATACGGTAGAGTCGAGAAGACGTGCAGTTGCACAAAATCATTAAACCTTTTTCTATTGTACTTTGCGGAGAGGGTGAATGATGTTTATGTGGTAGTTCCCCTTTAAGCTGGACAGCATAATTACGCAGTGATTGGCAAATCCCTACACTGATAAATTACTTTTCCACATATTTCTCTATGATAGCTTTGAACATTTCAACGAATAATTCAACCAACTAATGTAAAATGAACAAACCAATTAAATAGATTGGTTCGCAAAAATGCATTGCTGCAGTGCACGGCTGCCGGGAGCGGTTCATGGGAATCAGTTTCATAAATGGTTGCACGTGCAAACATTCCCGCTCGGTTCCGAAAAAGACGGAACGCTAGCCTACGTACTGACGAGACCTGATGACTGCGTGGAGCTTACACATCAATGAGATGTTTCACCCTTCAGACATGCCATTTAGTAATTGGTTTGCATACCACAAAAACTGCCATCACACACCTCGACCACACACAGTTTGTCAGTTCCCGCTGTGTCAGTTCGAGGAAAAATCTCTCATTCATGTGCTCAGCATCAACACATGCTTTTATGCATCGATCTGACTTTGAGCTTAACGCATGTTATGATAACAAACTTTCAATATCTACGCCTAGACAGTTTTTAATGGCTGTGTGTGTATTTGTAAGTAATGGCATCAAAACCCGTTGGTATCTTCTTAGCTCTTTTTTTAAAGCATTCCTTTCACTTAGCCTAAAAAAGCAATTTCCAGGTTCATAGGATTTCAGACAATATCTAGAAAGACAAGTTTAAGGCAACATAATTAAAACTGACCAAACTGACTTTCCTGCATGCCATGTATTAGCTTTGCTTCTTTAATGTCTCGAAACATATTAGGACTTAAAAAATATTTTTTTTCAATTTAGAATCAGAATTTCTTCAATACTCGGCAGATTTAAGAAAAAAAAAAAACAAAACATTTTAAACTTTTCTGCAATTTTGGATTTTTATCACAACTTTTTTCATGCATTTTTTCATAAATGGGGCCCTTTCCGTTGTAAGCTCGTAGGTTGAAATTTCAGCCTGTCAGCTGTTTGTATTGTATAACAGTTTTCGAGCAGCTATCTAAGTGAGTATAATATACAGGTGGGCTTATGCCAAAGTGTATAAATTTAGAAGACAGATTTTTATCGCTTCTGCTTGTGAATGAAGATTTTAAGAGTGTTTTGAGTATTCGTCAAGAATCAAGAAAGCTTGTTTGAACAAAAGTTTGCACCCATCCTGTGACCTGCACTACATACACTTTGATTCTAGATTCCACCACGTGATCTCTTTAATGCACCTTGGGGTAAATGTAAATAACACCGTGTTTTCGAGCAGGTACTCGAATCTAATTCTAGCTTTGAGGCTAGAATAATCTAGACTGAAAATTGCAGGCTAGTTTTTTGTGTGGTTTTGTATGGAGTGTTTACATGATTTCAGCCTCCAACTGTCAGACTCCATATAAAAAAACTGACTAGAATTATGAAGGGCCCCAATAACAGAATGATTTCCATAAAGAAGTACACGTATAGCAATAAAAAAGACCAGCTTTGAACAATAAACACTACTGTAATCATTCGAAAAGCTTTGTAATGCATTCGGGCTTTTCATAAAGAAGTACTCGTATGGAAATAAAAAAAAAACAAAAATATAACAAAAAAGACCAGTTTCATCAATAAACAACACTGTAATCAACCGAAAACCTTTGTAGTGTGCTCGAGCTAAAATAGTATTGATCTCTGAAGATGAAAAACAAGCCGTTAATTGATACTGACACACTATTTATAGTGCATTATAAAGAGCTAGCGCAGCGCATCCAACGAACCGGGCGCGAGAACAGAACAAAACATAACAAACAAAAAACTCCACAATACCTTTGATGACGATATCAAAAACACTACAAAAGCGCGGGTGACATAAAAGCCCACCGTTCTGATGCTACCACGTTTTTTTTTCTTCTACCACGTTTCGTTTTTTTTCCTCGTGCACGTGCCCGAACGATGCACTTTCCGGAAAAAGTCGAACCACCGAGTGACACTCACTTAGAGCGCGACTCATTTGACTGAGCACTACTACATTCTGCCTGCCGAGCGCTGTTGCTTTTGTCGCTCTAGTGGTGCAGAAACGTGGGACGGACAAAAAAAAAAAAGAACTGGGGGAAACACCCAACCAGCAAGCTGAAAAACACGCTGATGGACGATACAGAAAAAAGCACTCTCAGCGGTGTGGCTCACGGCATCGGCTGCTGAAATTGACCCATTCTGCAAGTTATGGGCGCTCGTTTCATTGCATTTGGTACGCCCTGGGTTTCCCGCAGCACGGGACACCGTAATTCGCGAACGTGATTATGTTTTAGCGCATCATCAGCGATCTCCACTCCCGTCAACAGGAGCGCTTGTTTCCCCGCGAAACCGGAGCGCTTCGTTGGTGGCTCGCTGGTGCATGATCCGGAGGTTGGTTGGTTGGTTTCTCTTTCTTTTAGGTTGTTTTTTTGTTATCGTTCTGGGTTCTTTTGCTCTTTCGTATAGCGGGCGGAAGGATTTCGTTTATAAAAAAAACCCTATTCGTTAACATCATTTGCACCAGAACGTTCGCGATAGTTTTTCATCATACCGTTCTGATTCTTTGCCGTCCAGCGATACTGGAGGGCTCCGGGCGCATCGTGGACGTGCGGCTGCACCGGCGGTATATGGAGGTCTTGTTAGTAAGCGACTGCCTAATCCTACCGGTGGCAATGATGCTTGTCCGGTGCGCCAGTGCCAGAGCCAGCACAGCATATTCGGTGCTGACGTCCGAGTAGTTGTCGTGCTTTTCCCTTTGTGTGTATGTGTTTGTGTGGCAAGTGCTTATTTTCAAACCAGCGTGTGTAGCTTCCACTTTGCATGATCATTCACCGGTTTGTTCGAGCGGTAATCTATCTACGGCGAGCGCGCGCGCCCTTTGTCTTGCTCCTTCCGTGTGCAAAAGCATGACAACTTTTCCATCACTCCACAGCACACGGCACAAAGAAGCTTCGCGGAATTTTCCTATGAGTGGATTATTTTCTGTCCCGGTGGTTTTGTTCCTGTGCTGCCATGGTTTTCGAAGGCTATTTTTAATCATCCCACAGTGTTGCTGCTGGACCGGATAATGGGTTTGTCCTTGGTGTTGCGTTTGTCAAGTTTACAGCGACATCGGATTATGAGACGTTGTGTTTCTCAAACTTTTCTCAGTGAAATGCATCCATCATAATTTAACGTATCAAGCGCTATGGAGATACCGTCAATCGAGAAGGGAAAATATATCCTCCGCTAGGTAGGCTTACACGTTAATGGTTTGTTTAATGCTGCTGGTTCAGGGGAAGCTTTTTCCATTTTCCTTTCCAAGCAAAACGGAAACAAAATCAACCCACAATCAAACTGCTCCCCATAAAGTGGTTTTTAAGCTTGAACTGTTCTTGGAAATGCAATAATGATCCCGCACTAAACCCAAACGGTATGGCCGCAGTCTCCGCCACTTTGATGGATGACGCGAATAAAGCCGCTAAGGAAACTAGAGCCAGTGAATGGGAGACGACGGGGAGCAGCATCCGACGGTGTAATCCTTCCCCGAAATAGACACCAGTATTGAAAGCATTGGAGGGATACCACTTCCTGGACACTCCACCCTTCCCTCCCCCTTCTGCTTCGTAACCGATAGATACTGTTGCAGTGGTGTTACTAAAACACACACACACACACCAACAACCAACCAAGCTGCGATGGTTTTTTTGTGGGGTGAAAATCAAAATGATGGATTTAACGTTGGTTTCTCCCCCATTCCGTGTGCTGTGTGATGCGATTTTTCCAAATTCCAAAGCATTCCTTTGCGTCCGTCGGAGCTTCTTTTTCCCGTTTTTCGCCAGCCACTGCCGAAAGCCGATAGCTTACGGTCGGTTTGCTTTAAAACAGCTTCCCGAGCGTCTCGGCTCGGCCCGGACGGGATTTAGGCGAAGATTCGGTTTTTACCACACGAGAGAAGGAGCATCCACTCAGTTCTTCCATTACATTTTTACAGCCATTTGCTTTTGCATTTTACATTCCTGTTATTTTTAACTTTTTTTGGTGAAAGTTCTACCGTTGGTGTGCCACCAAAAAACGAGCCCCGTGTTTTTGGCTGTTTGGTGCTACATTTTGACGGCACTTTGGTTTGCTAGTCAGCGCTAGACGCGCCCTCAGCTTGCCAGTGATGCCGGGTCTTTCCCGACCATAAGGTTAGAAAAACTCACAAACACACACACACACACACATCTCCATTGGCAGGATTTCTTCCTTTTCGCGTCAAAGTGAGGAACGTGACGTGCCCACCGCATGCAGCGCCAAGCAGCTATTTGGTTCCGTTTTTCTTTCTTTTCCTCTTCAAGTGCGCCTATCCATCCGTCATTCGTCAAAGCTTGCGCGCTGACACGCCGTGATCCTTTAACGCGATGAAAAGGATGACGATGGTTATAAATGTAATCCGTAATTGACCCAATTTTCGCCTATCTATAGGCGTTCCTGCGGTGCGTGCCGCGTTACGTAGGAGCTTTCTGTTTTTCGCATCACCAGCTCTCTATTATGTACCCCTTTTTTTAGATCTTTTAAGTTTTTGACACACTCTCAGTACAGTACAGTACAACAAACATACACTCCCCTATTTTTTTATTCTAAGAAGCGCAGTGTCTTCAGTACCAAACGATCTTGGAGCACACCCGGCAAGCCACAGGACGACCCTTCCCAAAGCCAACGAAAGCAACAAAAGAGGGCCATTTGTATGCAAAAGGAAGCATTCCACATTAATGTTTATGTATACAAGTACTGTTTACCGAGCGTCGAATGGGAGCAGGCGTACTGGCCGAGATGTGGGAACGACCACTGTGGGATCTCACAGTGCATTAAACTTTAATACGGGGAGGGGTGATACTTTGTACAACCCGTTACAACATTCAACTCTGTCGTACCTCTCCCCCATTTTTCCTTGTACGCCGAAGGGAGCTCAACCGAGGGGATGTTGTAGAACATAAATCGTTGAATCATGTATTTTAGAGCATAACCTGAGGCGACCCGCGGTAGTTGACGGAAGGTGAAATCGATTCACATGCCAGGGAAACTGTGGAAAAGGGCATGTATATCAAAGAAAAAAGAGGTAACAAAGTAAAGTGCGATTGATGAGCAACGAGGGCTTACTATCATAAAAAAACGCACGTACGAACGGATAATGAAACGCAATGTTAAATGGGTACGCAAATATTGAACATTATAACAAAAACGCACCTACACGCACCTACACAATAAAATAAACGCTACAGCGATTATTCGTTCAATGAGTGCGTGCTGTCATCAATCGCATGCTTTCTATTTTCTTTCCACGAATTTATTGTAGTTCAATTGAAAGCCCTAATGAGTGACATGCGCCATTAGCGTGCAATGTATGCATATTGTAATTCTTCATAATTCATGATTGGCTAACGAAAAAAAGGGCAATTTCTATGAATGTTTTGTTTGAGCAAGTGATTTGCTCTTTTGTCGCGTGAGTTCGTTTTACAAAAGAGTATCGAGTTTATTTAGATGCTTGCAGTGCTCACAATATAAAGTGCGTGTACAACAAGAATAGGAATGAAACGCCACATGCATTAAAATAAAAAGATTTCCATTGTGCAATTCAACTCGTATACAAACGTTTATTCAACAACCAACATGCAAAGGGCACCGCAAAACACATTCACGTAATGGTAGTAATTTGGGTGGCGAACTTTTTCGACCCAGTTGCCGAACATTCGTGTGCAGTTGGCTCACAGTTTAGCCACGTTCGGACCACCACCAAAAACAGCGCAAAGAATCCATTGAAAGCCAGCACAACCACCGCACAAATATCCGGCGAGCTCCACAGCGTCAGCAGCAGCCCAAAGAACGCGTATGGCTGCAGGTTAATTAGTGCAAAGGTAAGTCCCAGCACAGCCACTGCATTGTGCACCAGTCCATAAAGCGTTAGCAGCTGCTCGAGTCCAGTTGCAACGGCGAAGCTGTTCGTAATCAGCGCAAACCGAGCAGCAATCGGTTCCTCCAGATAGAGGTAGAGCACGCCGGCAAGAAACTGACTTCCGAAGGATGCCACCATCAGATCTGCCGTTCGCAGGTATATCAGCAGAAACCCGAACGTGGAAAATACAGCCGCCACGTAGAACAGCTGCCAAAACACGCCGAACAGATCGTCGGAGCTGAGAAACGGTAGAAATGGCCGGAGTAAGGTTGAGTTGTCTGTAAGAAACCTGTAATTGAATAGGGCGTTGATGAGTCAATTTCCAATGCGATATGTGTCCACTAAATTACCATTGGAAAAGGATGCTATTTAAAGCAACGGTCGCTATCAGAATCACCACCGTGAATTGGTTGAGCAAAGCGTAGCTTAACTTTTGCGCTGAATTGGTTGCGGCGCTGTCGCAACTGACGCAAGTGCCACAGAACAGCATTGGCTGACAGATGCCCACTTGTAGCAACGCAATGGCCAAATTGAGCGTGTACTGTGACAAAGCAGGATAGATTGTTCCCAGTTCCGCAACGAACGGTTGTGTTGCCGAACCGAGGCTCAACACTAAGGCGCCCGCGATCAGATAGTAAAGCCGTTCGGCTTTCGGCGAGCACACCACCAGCTGGCAAAGGTACAGCACCAGCTTCGCTGACCAAAACAGCTCCGAAAGGCAGCCAATGTACCGCAGCTCGTAGGATAGGAAGTCGGGAATGTGAAGAAGCGCGTACAGCAGCGCAATCACTGGATGCGCAAAGTGTACGATCTTCGCCAGCAGCTCGATCGACACTTTCTGCGGAGCGACAGCCAGCAGCAGCACCGCCAACACTCGCGGTACGTACAGCAGCAGGTGGTAGTGTATTTCGATGTCCTCCTCGCCCGGATCGTCCTGCTCGGGATCATGGTAATGGGACGCCACACTCAGCAGCACACCGTCGTCGTCCTCTGCCAGGGCGAGCTGCTCGAGCTCCCGCTCTCGCAGGTAGGGATCGTACCCGTAGGAGGTCAAAAACAGGGCCACCATTGTCAAGTGCAGCACCCACTGTCGGCCCCATGACCGACATCTCGCACCACTGTCACTGTCACTTTCGCGACCTTCGGAGCCGCCCGGTCGATAGCGCGGATCACTACTACTACCACTGCCACCGTGGTGCATGATGTGCAAGTTGCAACTGACAGGCTCGGGTCGGCTGGGCCCACACACAAACTCCGTTCGTCAATCGTCATTCCGGTTTAACCGTGCCGGGCTCATCAGGGTGGCGCCACCGAACGGTTGCATGCCGCGGAGCTGGAGCGCCGTTGCTCCGGGTTACACCCGACGCGCGCAACGGGCGGAAAAGTGCAGTTTGTTGGTTCGATAGTGACTTCCGCGATAATGATCCTTGAAATGAGCGGGCAAGCGGGAGGGTTTCATGGCGTGGGGCTAACAGCGCCAACAACAACTAAAAACTTTGCTTCCGGGAAAATGTTCGTTTTTTTTTCACCTTCCGTACACCAATTTCTACCATTGTGTGAACTTTGGGGCATAACGAAACGTACAGGTCATGAAAGCTTTCTAGAATTGAAACGCTTGTTTATGATCCCATTAGAATTCCAGTACAGGTGCAGCTTAAGCAAAAGCTTTTGTTCACATTCGAACTAGCCAAGTAAAATAAAAAAACCTGTAGCGTGTCACTGTTAAACTGTTGAACAAATGGGTTATGTGAATGTTTTTTCTTTATTAAATGAGTAACTAAAGGCATTATGTTTTTAATGTCGCACGGTATAGTTTTTTTTTAAATTAAATTAATTAGAAAAGACATATATTTTCACCTTAGCTTGAATATAGTAAAACGAAACTGTATTTGAAATAAACTGCCCTCTCACTCTAATATCAATTTAGTTTTCAATTAACCGATTCAGTGATACGATTCAGAAATAATGCTGACCACGCAATACTCCCATACACTTTCCTCGATCGGCAACTGTGAAAATCAATTCAATAGATTTGTTTTCATTTCGCTTCACCGAATGCGAAGTTTTCTTATTCGACTCCTTTGAGGCTGTGTCGGCTTTTGTTCACACGCTATCCAAGGACGGGCGGCGAGAATTACTGTCGAATCAAATTTTGGCACACCGCCCCTCTCTTTGCGTATACGCTTCTCGCGCTCTCTCCATCCGGTGTATTGTTGTGGTTATTATTTTTTTGCACACACACATACACATCATTGACGTGCCCGATCACCACAAATCCATCACGTTTCAGTGAACAAATCATTGCTGTTCGATTTTCTGTGCCGAATAGTGTAGGCTGGTCGTCTTTTTTGAACCAGAAAAATGAAAATGCCACCGACGATGAGGCTTAAGGCGCGTTGCGTATTGTTGCAGTAATAGAAATCTGTCACGGGAAATCGCCTGTCATCGGAAACAAGCGGAAGCAATTGACGGAAATTTGGGTTCGCTCTATTGATATATAGCAGCCAGCATGAAGCCGTGTTGGCACAAGTCGAAGAACAGTTCGGGTCAAGCACGTACAAATGGACCAATTTCTTGATAACTTGATAAGTTATTGCACATATAGCAATTGTTAAGGTCTTTTGAATTTGAGGTTTGCATCAAGATACAATAAAAAAGATTGTGTTCTATATTTCACCCCAACAACATGGCGAGCAACACTAAACCCATGCCCAAAGAACCATTTCACACGTGGTAAAGACTACATCGCAACGTTGCCACTACTCTGCAACAAGGGACGATAGTTTTCAAAGTACGAGCTGCGGTTTCAGCACGCAAAAGTAAATGGTTCAAAACTTTTGATCAGAACTCAATTTTTGCCCGGCCCCGGCTGGACCGATGCTCATCAAGTAATATTGCCGACGTCATGCTGCTTTTGCGTAAAGCTGGCCACAAGGATTCACTCAACCATTGAAACCACATCGCACACACTTTCATCAATTCCCTGTTAAGTCGATCAATGGCAAACTTTTCATCGGACGGTTTCGGAAAATAATCCAGATGAAGGTGTATATGGCAGAACGTCTCGTTGAAACTTTCTACTAACGGGAAGATTAAAACCACATGGCGACAAAGCATTTGAGCGTTTCTTTTATGCTGTATGACGTGTTAAACTTTAACTAACTTTCGGTACACGTTTTGGAGCATAAATGAAAAAATCAATCTGTACAGTTCTTTGCTAAGCTTTTCACAGTGCATGGAGCTCTGGTAACGAAATATGAACAATTGTTTCCAAACGAGCTGTTAGTACAGCACAGGACGAACGCCTAACAACGAACCTTTACTCAGCTCAAGAGGACGAACCAAAAAAACTTTAGCCATTAATGAGGGTTCAAAATTCATTCAACCTTTATGAAAATTATTGCTAGCTCCAGCAACGATGCATTGTGTTCAGCAGACCCAATGACTGAAATGAACATGGTTCTGGAGCAATCAAACTTAATCACTTTCTATTTTGATAATTGTGCTGGAGTTGAGTGCACACTGGTATAGCCATACCACTAGCATGGGAAAGGGTATTATGTGTTCATGTTCAATGGTGATAGTTTCTTTTACTGAAACTGTAACATCCCTGCCGTTAATGTACTTTACGAATATTGCTACACTGCCCTAAGAGTACAGCTACATTACCGACAACGTGAGCAGAATTTGCTATTTTTCAGATGTAGAGGTCTCTTTTCGGAACATGCAACAAATGAAAATGTGTCGAGTATTTAATATTGGAGTGTAAACTAAATCCCATTCCATGTTTGGTTTAAAATAACATCAACGGGGCCCTTTCCGTTGTAAGCTTGTAGGCTGATATTTCAGCCTGTCAGCTGTTTGCATTGTATAGCAGTTTTCGAGCAGCTATCTAAGTGAGTATAATATACAGGTGGGCTTATGCCAAAGTGTATGAATTTAGAAGACAGATTTTTATCGCTTCTGCTTCTGAATGAAGATTTTAAGAGTGTTTTGAGTATTCGTCAAGCCTCCAAAAAGCTCGTTTGAAAAAAAGTTTGCACCCATCCTGTCAAAGAGTGATATTCAAATTTGGTTATAAAAACAAGCTATGAGAGCACCTGGACTACATACACTTTGATTCCAGATTCCATCACCTGATCTCTTCAATGCACCTTGGGATAAATGTAAACAACACCGTGTTTTCGAGCAGGTACTCGAATCTAATTCTAGCTTTGAGGCTAGAATAATCTAGACTGAAAATTGCAGGCTAGTTTTATGTGTGGTTTTGTATGGAGTGTTTACATGATTTCAGCCTCCAAATGTCAAACTCCATAAAAAAACTGACTATAATCGTGAAGGGCCCCAATATTCGTTGTTTTTAATCATACAAAATCAACAATCTGCTGTAAACATTATTTTGCAAACGTATCAATCATGGCAAGAATTAATAAATTCCAGCTCATCTACATATCGTTAGGTTCGATTTTGATGATTTAAGGATGTCATTTTCTGAAACCTTAAAACTCAATCGATCAACTATTGGATGTATTATAGGTCTGCCCCTTGCCATGGTTAACACGCAGTTAGATGAAGCTTTTGTGTATAAACACATCTAAAACCAGGGCCAAGGACAACACCCATAACTTTTACATCTTCGTTACATTACCGATGATCCTAAATCAACATGGTTGGTCCAAACGTGAGGGTTCGGAATTGAAAGATTTATGCAAAGGACGATATGTAAACATCCGAGTTCCGAGAATTTTTGTTCAGGCTCGATGATGACGCTATGTGTGTAAGAATAAAGATATTGATGGCAAAATGGTCAAGAGTGTAGATCAATACTCTAGCTCTTCACAACGCGTTCTGCATGGTTCTAACAAAACAGTTTTAATAAAACGGCCATATTAAAGGAAATATTTGCATATTTTTTAATTATTTAAAAATAGTCTATAGGAACAGCATGATGTACAGCAAGTGTCTTTTTACCCTAATCGCACATAGCACACAAATTGAAACAGCTGTTGTGGTGCATATTACTTCCAATTGGTTTCACAATCTTATGTATTTTCAACCGGGCAACTTTATACCGTTCCTGTTATCGGAACAGTCGTATGCTGAGAGTGTATGTGTGGACTCAATTGCGTGTACTGTAAATGATATTTGGCACGTCGTGTGTAGTGGATCATAAAACAAACGAAGGATAGATATGTGGATAAGCATCCAAGAGTGCAATTTAATTTTACTATCATTGTATTCAAACGATTAAATGACCCTAATGACATGTCGTCCACGTCATGAGACAGCTGAAACGCTTAGAAGACTTCTTGAATAAAAGACAAACACAAATTTACAAATATATAGCGAATGCAAAAGAAAAAAAAAACACATTTATAAAACCAACCAAACACACCAGCAATTGTTGCTCGAGGCCAATATATTAGACTTTACGTTTCAATCGTTTTGTGCTAGTGCTAGTGCCTTTGTCATTGAAAGCAAGCACGATAAACATTATCCTCAGACACGAGTAACGGAAAAGCTAGGGCGATAAATTTCACCCGAACCAAATCCTTAAAATCCCTTGCTTAATGCAGTCTGGCTTGTCCCGGTCTGGTCGGATGGCTTTTTCCAAGCATCACTACAGCACACCCAGGATTGGAGGACTGCCTGCCTGCCGCCCGCCTTGCTACTCGGATACTCTCGGGTAGCAGCAATCAATTTAGTTTTTGTGTCCGCCGCTCGTGCAATGGTTGCGAAAACTCCAATGAAGCATGTTGTTTATGGATTAAAGGCTTTTAACGAACGGTTCCAACTGAAATGTGTGCACTTGACTGGATGCAATGTGTGAACATGATGTAGGGTCAATAGCAAAGCATATAATATTGGCACCCTGTGCATGAACTTTATGCGTCTGCACGTTCATGTTAGCGCGGAAACTGATTATCAAAAACATGTCAACAATTTTTAGCAGTATTTTAAACAAATTAAAATCCATTGGAAGTTAACACAACCAACGATGAACTGTGGTACTTTCATTCTAATGAGAAAAAAGCACCTTCCCATACTCTCCACGCTTTAACAACACAGAAAATGCTGCGCTGTGAAAGGACGGAATGAACGGCTATTGATTTTCGTTTCGCGCTTTATCGATTGCTCTGAAGCGTATTGGGTGGCGCACCCTGTTCCTTCCAATGCTCGAGCATGGCCGACTTGGGAGGCGGATTATTGAAACGCACCGAAGCGGAATCTTTTTCACTCTCTTCTATACCCTGTGGAAAGTGGAGTCACTCTTCAATGGCAACGCGACACTAACTGCCAATATAGACGATATTTTATCCATTTATCGTGTCGTCCCTGTCGTCAGCCAATCAAACGCCACGTTAGGCGGGCACTATCGGCAAGTCGGAACCGGCGGATGCCGCGAAGGTATGGACCGATGGAACGACACCCTCCAGTGGCAGTGATTGATTGAAAATAATGCTTGCGTTGCACGGGAGTTCTTTGTATGTGGTAAACCATACGTTTACGTTTTGTTTTCTTATATCGATGGCGCCATATTAAGTGAAGTAAGCTTTAAAATATTGTGTGTTTTTCCAATTGTGTGTGTTTTTTTTCAAAACCGTAACCAGATTCAAAAAGTTCTGGCCGACCGTTATACATCTGCACTTCTGGATTTCAAATACCTGTCAACTTCACTCTCCTTATCAGTCTTTCCCTATTGTGTAATATTCTCCATAGATACTCACCTGAAATGAAAAGAAATAACAATTTCAACAAATTAAGTAATGCAACAATATTTTCTATAACCAAAAATGCCCTTACGGTTACGATTATGGTCCTTCTATTGTGTCTGATGTATGAAAAAAGCAGTGCTTTACAGCTCTCAAATGTAATACATTGCAAATGTAATGGATGTATATTGCAGTTCAGTGGAACACTCTCACTGTAATACAGCAGTAAGCACCGAACATGCGAGTCACGTTTTAATTGAACATTGATTTCCGCGAACCAGGCAAACAGGCATTCCGAGCCGCGTCTAGCTACCGCAGCAAGCACGATACACACCTTTACCACCAGTCGCACAGTGGAGACCGTAAGCGATAGTATGGCTTTCCCTTGCATATCGCACAATCGCTGATGCACAGAATCTCTCGAAACGTGACTGTGGATGGGTTTGTGAGTAGCGAAGTGGTGAAGAAATAGTGATAACTTCTGTACATCCATTCGAATGCAGGTGGCTGCAGACGATGCAAACGTCGCACGTACAATGAGCTATAACCGCAAATATCATCCTGAATGTTGCGTACGACTGGGCGGACGGTAACTGTCAACTGTCAGTTCGATTCGCTTAGACCAGGGTCCTCCAAACTTTTCAGCTCGCGGGCCGCATTGTTTCAAAAATAACTATGTCGAGGGCCATTTGACGCTAGCTTTATCTGATGAGTGAACGTTTAAATCTCGTTTTTACTACAAAATACTAACGATACTTCTACAGTTTCGTGTTACTAAAGCTTGATTTTTGTCTAAGAAAAGTAAAAAATACATTTTTATTTGAAAAAGTCATAATAACGTAATATTTATATTAACTCTGGCAAAGTCATCGTGGGCCGCATTATAAGCTCTTGAGGGCCGCATGCGGCCCGCGGGCCGTAGTTTGGAGACCCCTGGCTTAGACGGAACGCATTGAGGGCGTAATGGATGATGATTACATGCGGAGACGAAATGTTCTTTCCACGCAGCATACAGCCAGAGACAGAGGTACTCTACGGGATTTATCTCCCCCGAGCTGAATCCAAAATGTGTGTACCTATTTCGCATGAGAATATGACATGGTTTTAATTTCCTGCCCAGGCCATAGCCACGTGCACATGAATTATGAGCCTGATGTTAATTGTACGACTCTGTATGACTCTGTATGACTTGGTGCTCATGTTTGCAACCCTCTTCCATAAATAGCACACACAAAAATCAGAAACCTCAAATTTGCCTTCACCTCGCCGGTCCGAAGATAGGTCAATCCTCATGAGGGAAAGGAGAGAGAGAGAGAAGGTAAGGTAGTGTCCACAAGGTCTGTAGTTGACACTTCGTCACGGTGATTCCCGCGGTAGAAGTGCAAACTGCTGCTCTTTCGGCCACAGCAGACGAACACACGCGAACGGAGCGCTGAAATAAACACAGACGCGTTCCGGATGTTGATGACGACAGCTCGAAAAAGGTGCTAATAGGTAATCAATTAGTGGTATTGATGGAATCCGCACTCGCCCACTATAAACTAGCGGCCGGGTTGCACAGGAGGCTCCCAGTACCGCTTGTGCTTTCGAACCGCGCGCACGCTCATGCAGCGCCTTACCGTTTTTGCTGAACCTGATTTTCCTCCCATCCGGTGGCTGCTAACGCGCGTTCGTTGTGATTGATTTGTGAGGTTAGCTTACCCAGTCAAAACTGCATCCCTTTGCGATTGTGCATCAATATTCAGCGTGGTGCTTAGCGCAACGAGAAGATGGCAAAATCGGTGCTGGTGTTTATGGCGACCGGCGTTCTGCTGGTGCCAGTTCTGTGCTATTTTGCGGCTCAGGCCACACCCGGCCGCCCTTACGGTGGTGCTGGCGCACCGGTCTACGTGGGTGGTGGTGTTCGACCAGTCATAGCACGACCTGGGTAAGTGTGTGTGTGTGTGAGTGTGCATTATTTTTTGCACACTGTTCCATTTCCACTGAACCATAATGCTCATTAAAAACTTTTGTTCTTTTGTGTGCTGCGCTGTTTTTTTTTGTTTTGTTTTCTGCTTTGCATCTCCCTTTTAACAGCATTTATCGTGCGCCTGTTATTTACCGACCGCCGGTTGTGGTGCAGAAAGTAATTCAACCGGTAATCATAGCCCGCCCGGTCACACCAATTTTGGCTGGTTGATGAGCGAGAATCTCACGGTTGGTGTGGACTAACACCAATCAAAATGGCCGAACCAATGGTGTCTTTTGTTAGAATTAATTTGCACATTTACTTGTTGCTGTAATGTACTATAAAATAAACAAAATAAACAAGTTATGCCAACAAAACAATTCAGCAACTTTAACCAAGAACTGATCTTTCGCACTCCGCACAAACGTGGTGATAAAGATGGTGCGTCATCACGTTGGTCACTGCCGGCTCAGCGGCCACTTTACTCGCAGAAAAACGATGATTCCAGCGAATGTGACTTCATTTTCATAAGCTCTCTCGCATGTTGAACATCATTTCCGGTAGGCTTTTGTGCTGCGGTGCTGGAAATCTCTATATGTGCTCCAAACGTTAGCATCGGAGCACCGTTTAACAGCTCGCGGCAGGAGTGGAGCCTGGAGCGAATGGAGCACAGTGAACCGTGCCTTGCAATCAACAACGTACCCGTACCCGAACAAAAGACCGCTGCAGCAGCCAAAGCACGTTTAGAGGATTTGATTTAGAGGGATGCAAGCGATGCAGCATTGCTTCACAAAAGCCTGCCCCTCCGCTACAACACCACACGGTCACCTCATCATAAACAGCCGGTCACACACAGTCGAAGGAGGCCTGCACGGTGTGCGATAGCTGATGGCTGTAGCTAATTTATTGCACTTTCACGTCCAGTGCACCGTGCTCCGTGGAGAAAGGAGTGCAAGGATGAACATGTCGAAGTGTGTGTATGTGTGTGTATGGTTGTGTGGGTGCAGTGCAGCGACAAGATGATTTTAACGTTTACTATTATTCGGTACGGCAAGCGCACGGTGAAGATGGCGGAAGATCACGGTAGACGAAGACGTTCGCTTGTTCGTTGGTTGGTATTATTTTTAATTTCCCATTAACAGTTTGTCGGGCAAGGGTTTAAGATTAATTAGATGTCATTCAAACGGCGCACCGTGGCTGAGATACTGAACCACCCGATGGCAAACGCCCCAGCAGGAATGCGGGAAAGGAGTAGCGGACCCATCCGGGTGCGGTAATTGTCTGGAGCCGGTTGACATCGGTGACAACGTTGCCACGTGAGCCATGCTAGTGTGTGCTAGATGTGCACGGCTCATTTACGACGGCCAGGGATGTGGTACGCAGGTGTGTGCAAGCTGTTACGGAGCGAAAATAGAGTTTAATCCTGGCCTTGGTGGAGTGTTTAAGCACCACATGGCACTATAAAATCGAGGTAGCAGATGGTACACCATATAGGTCCGATTAGCAGCAAAGCGCGATTGATGAAGTTTAGCTGGATAAATACATTACTATGGTAGTACGAATGAAAAGCAATAAACATGACTGTTTGCAAACTGATTACAGGACAAGCAGGATTTTTTTCAATTGTAACAAGTTATAAAGCAGCAAGGTGCATGGCCAACATTTTAATATGGTCCTAGGTTAATTAAGTTATTCCAGTAAAGTAGATCAAATACATCCATTCATGACACAAATCATTGCTATGTTATCTATCATAGTTAATGCCATTTGTGGGATAACAGCTAAAATTCATCATCCTATCAAGCAAATGTTACGAGCCAAGCGATTAGCTCATCATCATCGCATAGGGAAGCTTTTGCACAAACACTTCCGGTATTCAGCCTCCGCCAACACGAAGGAGGAGTTAAGGGACAAAGTGAAAAAACCAGCTGCAAACACTTTTTCCGTCATGTCATTCGCTAATTGACATCCACGGTCCTGCTGATGTCCTTCTGGAGAAATGAAAAGTTCATCTCGCACCTTCAGCTACCACCGTTGTTCAATTTCTAATCTTGGCACGGTTGAAGACACGACACATAGCCGTCGTAAGATATTCATAGGCAGAACATTGGTTTTGCTGTTTGCCTGCCTGCTTTCGGTGCTTTGCCTTTGCCCACCGAGCTCTGTCGTTCCGGAGACGAAATTAATTAATTGAAAATGTTTGAATTTCATTAGTCCGCGCCGCCTAGCGACCAAATTTCCGGTCAAAGTTCGGCACAGCATTTCCCACCACCATTAGACCGCAACGAAATGTGTCCATGTGTTTGGGGCTTAGGGTTTTGCTCTCTTTTGTTTCTATTCGTCCTGGGCCGTTCGTTTCTATCCTTCACCGACTATTTCACACTTTTGTCAGAGCTTTACATGCATCTTTAGCTTCCGATAAGGTCAGAAAGATAAGCAGCGTCACACATCCACCGGCTCAAAGGACTACGCACCACCGGGCCTGGTAGAAAGAGCGCACGTAATCTCATTAAATTTACATGAGGCTGATCAAAATCTAATTACGAGATCGAACCGTATCTTGGGATCGAGCGGCCGTCGTCGAAACTGTGTGGTCACACGGTAGCGAATCGGTTGTTAGATTTTTTTCTTTAGTGCCTCCGGAAAGCGAACAACTCGTCCTGGGAGTACCCGAACGAACGAACGAGCCTAATCGACACCGACCGGGAGGATGGATTTAAAAATTCAAGACCAATGATTTTTCAATCGTGTCCGGTAGCTATTTTTTGTGCCGTTTGCCGATTTTTGTCCTAAGTTGGGATCATTTTTATGTCTCAGACGTGTTTTTTCTCCTTTTTTAGTTCTTTGGTCCTTTTCATTTTCATTTTCCTTTTTTTCCGGTGCATGGAGTGTGGCGGGGCAATCAACAACAGCACACACAAAAAAACCGACCGGATGGCTTTTTTTCATTGGAAAACGGAAAAACCAAAAACAAAAATCAGCACACGCACACAAACGCCTCAACAAAAATGGATGGTTTAATCAACGGAAGTACGCCATTACTGATTCGGATTGAAGGGAGCTGATTTCAATTCAGGGCTACCCGAGGTTCGCCGCCATCCGGCCAGCCCGACGACGACGAGGAGCTCGCTCTGTTCGCTTCATATTTATCGATTTTGCTAATTTTAGTGAAATTCTGGGTAGTGGTACCACCGTTGGTGCCGGAGCAATGGTAACCGAGCCAGAATGGTAGGGGTGGTAGGCATGGTTCATCAGTAGAATGATGATGGATAGAGTAGAGTTTGGGATTTGGGAACGATTTATGCTGGCCAATGATTACTTCCGAAAGTCGGGAATTTTCATGCGAAAGGGTTTACTTTGGTATTTCATACCGACGGGGATGAATAATCTTTGCATCGACTTATTTCTTATATTAGCGACACGAGTGGCTAACGAGAAGACTGGTGATACAAATAAACGGTTATAATTATGAGACCAACTGTAATTATTCAACATTATATACTGATAGTCGGCATTTAATTGTTTTTGTTCGCAGTTGTATATAATGTTTCAACATTTTCATCACAAATCAACACTCGCCGTCGCTCACAATAAAGATCAAAGTTAGTATTTTACTTATTCTACAATAATTTATGCACCATTGACTGTGTAGAATTCTAGGTTTCATACAATTTTGCGGGTCCATTAAAAGCATTGTTGGTGCCTCCTATTGTTATTCTCTTCACAAAACCGATGATGCTCTTTGTTCAGCTGTTCCTCTCATTTACGCAAGCGTATCTTCTGCAATGTATGATTAAACTTTCGACAGAATGATGGCTAATGCGACAGGATGCGATAGAATGATGCCAATTCAGAGGAAATGAATCTATAGAAAGATTTATTATTAGACGAAATCAGCAACATTCATAAAGGATCATATCAATGCTTTCGAAAGCCGCCGTTCATTGACACAGCGCTCAGTACTCAACTAGGAACAGAGGATTTATGAATAACTAGTTAGCTTGCAGATGCAGTTAGTTCATAAGCGACTAGCCGCACGACCTCATAACCGTACGGGCAGTGCAAGGGAGTAACCAAAGTATCATATATTTGAATTGATGAAAACTGCTGTCATGAGGAAGTACGAGCAAATGGCATAGTGAGTGATTGTGGCATAGATATTGAATGACACACAATCACATATACCAAGGCAATATATAAATATTGAACGACTGATTATTTTTCAAATTAATTTGTTAAATCGAGATCTATACCAATCTTAACTAAGTCGACATACCCAACTTGTTATCAAGCATTGGGTTTGTTTGCAAAAAAATGCTTCAAACTTCAGTATACAAAAAAAAGATAACTATCCCACGCCTGATGAGTAAGTAAGTAAACTACTAACTAAGAAGCTGTAATATACCATCGTAGATTTATTATCCATCGACTTGGTATATTGTTCCATGATAAACAGTAATTCGATACTACCATTCCATTAGAGGTGAAGTGGTAGTCATAAAGTTCGTAATCAAATCTCGTTCCCATCGCTCCACTTTAACCACTGCCATTCGAAGACAGTAATTGTATCAATCTGCACACTGCATGCAGAGGCAAAGCGGGGATCTGTGAGCTGCTGCTCGTTGTAACTGATCAACATCAGCAACCATGAACCATGGTATCATCTTTCCCCGACCGTCTTTGCTCGTTTCTTTCTGGGTAAAGTTTTTGCATTGACATAGTTCTTGCCTTACCATCCGCCGCGTTGCACTTGATGGAAAAGCAAAGAAACGGAACGTAGTTTGTCAGCTATAAATACGATGTACATCTTAGTTCTCCTCAGTCACGAGTACGACACTTCAACATCGAAAGCGTGCTCGAACCAAATTGTCGTATCGTACAACCACAACTTCTGTAAAATTCATTTAAAAATGAAGCTCTTCCAAGTGGTGAGTGGCTTGCCGCTTAAATTTGCTTCGGTGTTTGAAAATGACCACCAAAACCTTAATTCCTTTTCTCTGCGTGCTTCATCTGTTACAGTTTCTAATCCTGTGCGGTTTAATTGCATCCACACTGGCCGTCCCGGGACCTCTGCTGCTAAAGAAAGTGATTGTCAAACAGCCAATATTCGTGAAACCCGCCCCCGTCATCGTCCATCGACCGATTGTGGTGAGAAAATTCGCCTCCCGTGGTGGATGGTGGTAATGCGGATGGGAAGCTACAGGGCCCATTGAACTTCTCACACTTCGGTACACCGATGGAGCAAACAAATCTTATTATCGGTCTCCTGGCTGACTTTTACCATTCCTATTGCCGCCACTCTCACAAATCCTCCTGGTGAAGCATTCCAAATCACTGCATCGATGACATGATCCAATTAGAATTGTTACCGTGTTACCGAATGAAGGGCGTTTTATATGCATTCGCACATACCCAGAAATTGCTTCAATTAGACGAAAAGCAGTCCACTCAGCAGCAGGGCAAGCGTAAAACTGACGAGAGCGTACAATAAATCGATTAACAGGAAAGTTCCTGGCAATCCGTTACGGTTACTACCCTGTTAAACGGCTTGTTGAAGTGTTTCCTGCATCAGTGTGAGCCCCTTTTCCATCTGTGTCTGTGCGTACGTTCCGTATGTGTGCCCAATTTCCATGGTTGATTTTTCCACATGCATGTTCCCTTCGATTGCGCCGAGCATGTGAAGCAAATGAAAAACGCCTGCTGTAATCCATCCCAAAACGAGAGTGTTAATGGTCCCGATATCCCGAACGTCCATCCGTGCTGCTCTGCATATCATGAATTGTATCGTTCCGCTTGAATGGGGCGCTGGCGGAGGGTGGTCAAAAGTGTGGCAAACCAGCCCTTTGCAAGGACACACCGGAAATTTAGCAGCAGCAATCCTCCCATTTGCAACAGCATCTAGGGCAACATTGAACCAAACCGAACACCGGAAGAAAGTCCTTGGATTTGGGTATGGTTTCAGCTTCAATGATGAGGACACTCGTAAAATCCAGTCATTATCGTAAAACTATATACGCTCTGCCCTTTCTGGTGGAAGAAGAAATGGTCGGACAGAGGAAGAAAAGAAAAACAACAGGAACAAAACGGTTGGGAGTTCCCAATTTCATTTCTCGTCGTTGCTCCACAGCCACCGCTGCTGGATGAAGCCGTTTGGGAAGCGCGCTGGGCAAGACGGTACCACCTATCCAGACCGGATTAGTACCGGTCGGGTACGGGTTGCACGGGATTTATCTGGGCGGAACTTACTTACCAGTAAATGACCGGTTGGCAGGTTGTTTGGTCCTTGGTGAACGATTAGTGCCAATTGAATTACCTGTCCCTGAAGGAACGCTTCCCCAGCACGGCTCGTGCGCACAAAAACCTAGCACGGTGGATAACAAGACGAACAGCATCAAAACGACACCAAGCGACGAGAACGTAGGGATCTCTGGTGGGGACTTGGCCCACATGAAACAAGCACTGTTGGGTGAAGTTGTGGATTGAATGCCATGCGTTTATGCAGAAGCCAGTTTCGATTCACGTGTGCTGGAAGTGGGATGACATGGGTCCGTGGGTTGGTAAATGAAATTATACAAACCGATGCCTCTACTCCTTGGAACAGAAACCTTTACACACGGTACGGTACACCCAGACCGGTACATCGTTTCAATCTGGCAGAAATTATACTCCTGATCCTTCGAGAAGCAGATTTTTGATGATTGCTCATCCAAAAATGCTTCAATTAACTTTGTGGCAAACGAATATTTACCATCTATTTCCTGATTTCCAGTCCCCCCTTGTTATAGAATGCGCTGTGGAATTGTATATTACACATAAAGGAAAGTTTGATCTCCAGACAGCTAGATTAGTAAAACAATTGCTCATCTCACACTGAAACAGTGTGCGTGTCACTGTTAACACTGAGCCGGGTAAACACATGTCACGTCGCACGTCAGCAACCGTCCAAACCACTGTCGATTGGATTGGAGCTAATTTACGTGTTTCCTTTCAACGTGTAAAGTGAACGGAAAACAGGAGGAGCTAAAGTCAATGCAGCTCTACTACTCTACGGCACGGGCACAGCCATCAAACACACCAGATGGCATTGTTTTGACGAGCAAACAGATATCCCAATCCTTGCGTTTCCCCGTTTCCTTTTGCTGGTTCATATAAATAACGTTCATCACTTTCTCAAGTGCCAAGCAAACATGGCGAATAGAATGCAGGGCGAGACCAATCAATCCCTGAAGGTTTGTAACATTGTACTTAATTAGAGGCGAGTGTTGCTTTCTGCTGTGATGCTATGGAATGTAACTGAAGCGTTATGCACGAATGGGTGAAGCGTTTTGCAGCAGCCCGGTGGATGTGTTTCCAAACATTTCAACCTTAGTTACCAAAAATTTCCTGAAGTATTACCTTTAAAAATTACCTAAGGGAAACAGATTCATTCTAAATGAAACAAGATATTTTACCGGCGTTGTAGACTGTTCTATATTGCATTCCTGGCGGTAAGGTTCAAATTCAACCTGGTACCTATTTCTACAAAACATTTCTGTATCTACTTAAATGTTTTCTGCTTTTTGGATTTCTTTTGAATTTATTACTTTTTTATATTATCTTGGTGCCATTACCAAGTGTAGACCTCCCACCAATAATTGAGTCTTTCATGAGCCACCAAAGTGAAGAATCAATTGGTGACCGTTGTTACAGAACCGGGCAAGATGGTTTAATTAACAATTTGCGAGCAATTGATGGGCTGGAGCAGATCAATGTTTGATTGTGTTCTTCTCCATCAAGAGACAGACAGACAGACCATGATTACACTTATCTCTAAGTAGGACAATGATGGACCGGAACCAATTCAACGGAGTGGTACTTGACGCTCGATGGGAAACGCTAGCATCGTACAGTGGAACAAAATGAGCCACAAACACATCACCGCTCAGCGTAAGCCAAACCGAGAAGTTCACATTCGTACCGGGTAGAAGTTGGATAGAGGTTATAGTTTTCATAGAAGGTAGTACAATAGCATAACCTTTATTTAACGATACCGGCAGTCTTTGTCCAGTCTATTGTTTTGGTTTTGTGACACAAAAGCCGAATATATTTTCTAGAACAAAGAATCAATTATAAACGGTACGTGATCTCTTAGAGTGACAGTGGCAAAGTGTCAGCGACAACATCAAGATGTAGCATGTTGAACCCGTGTAACCGGATCGATTATTGCAC
Organism: Anopheles gambiae; assembly: GCF_943734735.2. Lineage (NCBI taxonomy): Eukaryota > Metazoa > Arthropoda > Insecta > Diptera > Culicidae > Anopheles > Anopheles gambiae. The sequence goes on from NC_064601.1 coordinate 32,784,203, forward strand.
ATTTTAAGATTGACGACTTCAGAAAAGGACGTTACTCGAAGGAACATGCTGCCTTTCTCTATCTCTCTACAACGGCTGAGATGGTACCAAAAGATGGCAAGGGAGAAGCGAAATCCAAGCCCCAGAAGCTCTCTGGGGAGCCTCCGTGGGAAGGACCGGCATTCTTCACGTGCCGTTCGTATTATCCTAGCTACTTGAGCAGAAAATTGCTCGTCATATTTGTGCTATTAGCGCAACGGAAAATTGATTGTCAAGCGTACGCACGAAGCCTCCCGCCGGGAGATCTTTTCCGCGGAAGATGTTATTGCTTTTGAGTGGGCCAAAAAAAAACGACGATACACATTCATGATCCGTCCCGGAATGTAGGAGTCGAGCCGTTGTCATTGCCTCTGTTGCCACTTTACCATAAGTTTCGCCATTACTGCGTTTAATGAATATATTGATGGATTGTTTCAATTTCACAGTGCTGAGCATTGGAATAAGAAATCAATGATGGCACGAGGATGAAGCTGCGTGTGTATGATAGCGAGGGACTGGTTTTTGTAGTCTTTATAAAGCTGATTCAATGGATAAGATTCAAATAACTTTAAAAATGAAAAAGCACTTCATTGTGTTTCGTATGACATTACAAAGATGTATAATTGAAAGTAAATAGTAAAGTACTTTGAAGTAAATTAAATTAAATATAATTTTAGGTAAATAAATAGTAAATTTAAAGTCCTCGTTACACGCAAGTTCATCAAAACCCCAAAACTCGAAGTCTAAATATGAGTCCTTTTACATATTGCTTCATATTCACGATTTTAAAAAAAAATTAAGAAAGAAAACATTGCTGCTTATACAAGCAACTATTTTTAACAGTTGCCCCCTAACAACACACGTGCTACAATCATGTTGAACATCTACATTCCAGGATGTGAAGTTGTGTACGTTTTTTTTTTTGTATTATTTTTTACTTTGGCGGTCGTCATAAAAACAGTATCCGAAGACACATTTCCAGGAATGCTGCACAAGATGAGATTTTTTTTCCACCCTCATATGCAAAATATCAAACCCCTCGCACCACGAAACGCGTTACGAACGGGAAGGAGCTTTCCCTACTGCCATCCCTCTGCTCCGGTGTCTACTGCTAGAGTCGCCTGAGTGCGTAGTTTTGTGTGCGGAAGGAAAATTAAATTGAAAGAGTTTTATAAATTGAGTTTTGTTGTCAGGTTCGCTGCATGCAAGTATTACATTCTCGACTTCGCGAACCGAGCAGCGATGGAGACGCCACAGTCGCTTGGCTGCCGGTTGAGCGGTTGGTTAGTTCCCTCCGTGCACCAGCAGTCAGCCAGCCGATCGGAATGAACGAGCTCGCTCTGTACGAAGTTTTCGCTCGGTACCATAGGGTGTACTTGCGCAAAAAAGATGACTGAAGCTCTTACGGTTGGGTGAAGTGAATGGGAATGAAATTTCTATTTGTGCAGGAAATGCGCTTAAGCGTGGAGAACGTAACATCGCGTGCCCGCGCGATGGGACAATCAACGTTTGTTATCTTTTTTTTTACTGTCGCTCTATTTTTGCATTTCATTTCATTAAAAACGTTCCTTCCAGGAAAGCGTTTCTTCGCACGAGTAATGAATGAAAAACGGTTTCTATATTTTTCCAAAGAAACGCACAGTCTGGTTGACAAAATTAATTAAATAAAACATTTAATTTTCAGCAAAAAATACAACCAATTGGGACTGGTAAAGAGCTGAGAAGATTTACGATATGATCCACTGCCGTCCAATTTGGTGCGTTAGATATAAGTATTAATGTTCCCTTTTCACATAACCCTCGAACGGGACAGCAACGGGCTGACAAATGTATCCGATAAACATGGATAGCTCTATTAAATTGGGTCCGACAGTCCTACCCACCCGAGCCAACCAAGGGACACTACTATCGCCGGGGACAGATCTCGCCGTTTGTGTTTCGCTCCAGTACTTACTTGCAGTAGTAAAGACGGCCATCCTTGGCCGTGTGGGCCGTCCAGCCTTCCTTCAGCTGCTCCTGAAGCGTCTCCAGATAGCGGCTCACGTCCTGGATCGGCGGTGTCGACGAGGCACTGGAGGAGGAGGTCAGTGACGAGGGTTGCTGGGCCGAAAGTAGGTTCGGTGCATGTTGCTGAAATTGGTGCGGCTGCTGGTGCTGCTGCTGCTGCTGCTGCGACTGCTGCTGATGTTCGGTGCTAAGCGTTGGCCCGGGTTGCAGGAGCATTCTGCTGCGGTCGACGTCCCGGCAACGACGTTCGACGTCGTTATCGGAGCGAAAGCAGAAACCAAAGGACTATCTGTTGTTGCAGGCAAAACGGGGAAGAGATAAGGGGAACAAGAACGTAAAAGAAAGTTAGAACGTGAAATGGGCTGAGCGGTACAATTAATAGATAATGATCAGACCAATTAAAGGCTAATAAACAGATTGCAGAAGAGAAAAGCCGTTAAAGCTAAATTTAGCTGATTTAATCCAGAAGAGTGTTTGTCTCTATTTCATGTTAAATAAAGCACAGTTCCTGACAAATTACACACAGGAGTGACAGTGTCAGAAAGTCTTCACTTTGGTTCAGATTACTAGATGGTTTCACTCAAATTCCCACACGAGTCGAAGGAAATCGATCAAATTAAATCACAAACATATGTATCATTAAACACATTCCAATCTGTGGCATAATACTGCCATACGGAGTACGTGTGTATTGTTCTAGCGAGCGCTTATCAGCTCACCGCGTGGAACACACCATGTCACAAGAAAGGTTCGCCAAACGATGCGAGACTAGTGAGCGCACCACTCACCACCAGAGTCTGAATAACAACCGAGCTGTACCTAATCTTTCAAACACAATCAGCCCAGTTGCCAGCCACACGTCCTGTCACAAATCGTTAAGCAGACAACGACCTGGTATGAAAATTGAATGTGGCATTCATGGCCGACGTTTGGGTGGGCATTTCCCTTCAAACGTAGATCTCTTTCTCATTCACCGTCTGTCTTGTGTGTGCCATTGAACCGTGCGCATTGAATGCAGCCGCATCACAAGCGGCCCAAGTGAGAGAACTGTTTATGACAATCATAATTGCAATGTCTTCATAGTGCCGCGCGCTTGATGAAACCTTCGACCGTCTTTGCTTTTGCTAAAACAAATGCGACAGAAACAGCCATTTCAAAAGCAAAGAAAAGCTTTGCGCTTGAGAATTATTTCATTGTTTTTTTCTGGTTATGCTTCTCGTGTACTATAACTCTTTGACAGCAGCATCACATAGAAGGTGAAAATAATGGCAAACCATGTGGTTGGTAGAGCGTTAAAGCAGAAGGACACTTCAACTATCCATATCGTTTTTCATTAACCCTTCGGTGATGAGTGATTAGAATAAGATTTATTTTCTTTTGTAACAAAACATTGAATTCTCAACAGAAACTTCTGAGATGAGTATGTCTGTGTAGAGTTTAAAATTTATCGCATAATGGTACAATAAATAGTGTAAAACTATTGCTGCAAGTGTGTTAAACAACACTTCCAGCAGCCCACAGCAGCAGGGTTAAACCCAGCGACGTGCATTGCACAAATAAATTATGGTTGAGCGTTGATGACGAAGACATAAATACTGGAATGTTGAGTCTTCAGAAAACTGTAGAAAAAAAAACACACACTAACACGAAGCAGAGCGTGCTTGCCAGCAGGATCTACTGGATGTCTGTCTTCATAATTGAATTCTAGCGCATACCAGCCGGACAACGAACGCTTTTCCGGCATCTTCCATCCACTCGCATAGGACGTTTTTCTTGCCTTAATGGCAGTGTCTTCGGCTACATAGCACAAACTGTTTTCTCCCACGCCTCTGTGTGTGTGTGTGGGTTATCGGGTGCAGAAGAGTGAAAGGATACAGCCCCCCACAGCTGAAGCCTTTTAGCTTCGAAACGGGCGAAGCAATTGAGTTTTGTGCAACAGCTGCGCTTCACAGCCGCTGTCAGTCACACTCACGCCCTGCAACGCAACCAGCACCAGCTCTCGTCCGTGCGATGGTGATGGATGAGTTTCAACCTCCTGCCGGGCGCAACTTTCATGTTTAATGCTTTTTAAAGAAAGGCTCGAGTGTTGCGAAGATGAGAGATTGTTTCCGACTATTTGGCGAGCTTCTTGCCCATATTGCTGCTTTCTCAATGCACATTCGCACAAGGGTTGGCCACTTCATGGCAAACCGCAAACCAGTCAGACGAGAAAATGCATTTTGTAGGAATTGCGTTGGTTTTCACAGAGCTTTTATTCATTACGCCAAGTGGTTAATATGCAATATGGTGTGGTAGACGTTGAAATTGTTGTTATCAATACCTATTGTTGAGAAAATGGTACTACAATTGAAAAGTGTGCAACATCATTTATGGAAAAAAAATATTCGTCCAATATGCGGGCGGTTTTCAACAGAATAAACAATCGTTACTGTACATTGTTTTCAAGTCAGTTTAACTTGGAATATGACTGTAATAGTCGGCCCTGCGTATCGGGCAGCCGGTTCAAATCAAGATCGTTAAACGTTCGGTGCGTCGCATTCGCGTAGATCCGGCAAGGGATTATTTAGAATAAAAGAATATCTTTTCTTTCTTCGATTGACCCTTCATTCCCATGGATTGTGGTTTCGTCTGGTGCCCACATCCCACTACAACAATTACGCTTTTGTTTATCCATTCAAATGAGCGAAATGATTGCGATGATGATTACGCTGATAATGACGCTAATGTTGATGATAGTACTCAGTAAATAAATGCGGCTAGAAATGTGAACAACAAGTTCAACATGTTTGTTAGCAAGCAACCGGAGTGAAAGTCCTGATTTTCTTCATGACAAAGCACATTGTACATGAAAATAAACATCGCTTTGTTGGTTGAAATTGTGATGCAATGCGGTTTTTAAATTCATGCTCTAGAATTTGCTTGCAACCTTGACGCCTAAAATCATAAAATCAATGACCGAAAGCACGGCATCCAATAACTGCGGTTATTTGTAGCTTGACTTGAAAGAAGTGGTTGCTAAATCGAAATCGAGTTTTGACAAGTACATTTTCCTACGTCCATTTACCAACGACATTCCAGCGAATTCTAGTGTACAGAGAGTCACCGCACAGCACCGATGGGATTTCAATTTCCGATCAAGTTGGTCTGCCGTCAAGTACGAGGACATGTTTAGTATGAAAAGCGTATTATGCAATGTTGTACAGGATAAGACTATGGGATACCGATATAAAAAATACAAGATAATTGAACAGCATTCTCAAACCGAATTGAAACTTGTATGGTAATTAAAATCTAGGTACTATGAATATATATTTTAAAAATAATAATGTTAGGTGGCTTTTATGATGTTAGCCACCTGTGATAAATGGAGTTTGACACTGGGCAGCCAAGTCAAACTAGCATCAGTAATTCAGCCTAGTTTATTTCATCCTGAAAAATATGCTCATGCAATAAAAATTGTTTTGTTCGATTTTTTAAGTTCAATAAACAATGTTAAGTACAAATAAATAGCAATACGGCCTTTATGGACCATTCCTCTTGAACAAAAAAAGAACAAATAAACGAAATCAAATCAAACGCAAACTTAACAAGACCGAAAGTGTAATCTTATTTAATACAAGAAAAATAAAATTGACCGTTGATTATTTTTTTCCGACAATAGCCAATCTCAAAAAGTAAAACTGCATTGCACCCATCAAAACCATGCTTGGCTAACGGTAGCAGTATTGTGGAGAAATCAACATTTAATGGCTACATGCAGCATTCCTCGTTAAGCTATTGGAAAAATTCATTCCTTAAGTTTTCCTCGAATCCGGCAATTACTTACATCTCTCTGGTCTGATGACATTTAGCGAAGAATTTTCGGAACATTTTGGGATGCAGTGCGATAGTAGGCGCTCTCTTTGAACGCATGAAATGAGCACAAGTTTCTGCATCATCGGCGAGTTATTTTCGTAACAACGTTCGCAAACGGTACCATCTCATGATTGTGATGTGCATAAGCAATCGCAAGCCTCTCGGAACACATGAATATTCAATCAACCGCTATCAACTTTACTGGCATAATTTGATGTGTGAGCCGTCGTTTGGGGAATTAATTGAATTTCTTTCATTACTTCATTCATTAGTTCCGATGAATGAATTCTTCGAATTATTATGACATGTTTTTTGTGTTCTGGATATTCTTACCAACATAATATTGATATGAGGTTTTAAAAGGATTAAAAGATTTGAAGGATTCTAACAGGTTGATGTTAAGATCTTGCATTTTGGAAGCTAAATTGGTCATATAAATCCGGTAAACATTGATCAATCCTTAACCCGATAACTACACAATGTAAAATTTAGGACTTATTGACTGAATAACGTGTATACAACAAGAACCGACACCAAAGTTTGGAAATAAATAGCCAAAATTTTTCAAATACATAAATCGAGCCTCCCATATTGACCTTAGCCAAAATTGACAGCATAGAGTGTTTTCTAGACGAAAAAGTACAAAAAAAAGATTGCCTATCTAGGGGCTAAATATTGCTCACCAAGGAGCTCCAAAAGTTTCCCTCCTAACAACCTGTATCACTTAACATTTTGTCGCACGAAAGGCTCCCATCGCGACGACGCGATGACATTCAATTAAAGCATCTCTTAGCCCCCCAGGGGGCAAGGCAGGCCAGGTGTTTTACGGAGTTTCTTGTAGTTGGTTGCCGTTGTTTTTTTTTGTTGGGTACTTTGTTATAGCTCCAAAAACTTTTCCAGCCCGCCCGGCAGATATAAGTCACGCTGGATGTGCGATCCTATTAATAAACGCTTCCCGGCTCTGGGTAGTGTGGTGCCACCGGTGCTCCAACAGTGGGAAAAGCTTTTCCTCCCGACATGACATTGTTCGGCCGAACTTCCGCCCGTCGGTGGCGATGGAGATACGCACGAAGCTGCCGTAGGTGCCATGCCGAAAACTTTTACAGAAATTCCACACGGCAGCCTGAAGACGACGGCGACCATGAGGATGAATTCGACAGTGAGCTTTAGCTGCGCTCGACTCCGATGAAGATGCCTCCAAAGCCGCACATCATCTTCGTGACGCGCTGCAAAGTCCTGTCTTTCCCGCAGGGTGGCACATTCAAACGTGTCATGTTCGAATTTTCCGATCCATCAAAAGGGGCTCCAACACCGAGGGGAAGAGGGGGGGGGGGGGGGGGTTTACCAAACCACCACCGCCGCGTGCTGTCGCAAAACGGAGCCAAACGAAAACTTTGCGTAAGGATATTAATTCACCGTCGCGAACAAACCACCAGCACGACGAACGAGGAATGTACAAAGTTTCGTTCGTTTAGCTAAGAATTTAAAGTTCGCAGATGTGTGACGAGGCCGAGACGCGCAGATGTGCGGTGGAAGCCGTACGTGTCCGGCAGCATGAGCGAAAGTCGTTGAAAGTCCTTTCTAGGCCCGCGCCTTGGCGGACAACTCTATCACGAAACAGCGAACATTCTAAATTTTCCCTGTCGAAAACATTCGCTTTCCGTGGGTGGTGCATATGTGTGTGCGAGTAAGAGACAGAGAGAGAGAGAGAGAGAGAGAGAGAGAGAGAGAGAAAGAGAGGGAGAGCGTGAGAGAGAGATAAAGAGAGCGTGAGAGAGAGAGAGAAAGAGAGTGAGAAAGAGAAGGACAAAGACAGACAGAGAGAGTGTAGGGCCGTATTTGAACCTTTGTTGAATATAAGTGCAAAGTTCATTGGATAGGAATTTATGTGCTCTTTTACGAGTTCGCAATGTTTGGCATTTAGATCTCAAGAATTGGTCGAGCAATATGTTCCCCAATCGTGCGCTACAGTACAATGAAGATCTATAGCATAAAAGCAAAGCTTCATGACAAGCATGTTTTGTGGAGATTGTGGTGGATCCTGTTTCATTTCGGGTATTTATAGCATTTACATGAATTATTATTGTACGTGTAACTTGACACAGCGAAAAAAAATAGCACTACAAGAAGATATAGGCTAATGTATCGGCAGGATGTAATTATGGAGTAAATAAAAAGTAACGTATTGTAAGGCTTTCGCAGTAGTCCTAATAAGACGCATGATTTCGGCAGAAATAGTACAAGACACCATGAAGCTGAGCATGTATGTCTCCACCCAAGGTACGTTTGCTCTTCCTTGAAACATACGACACTTGATGCAATGTAACAATCAAAGAATGTTACATTAGTGTCGCGTATGCGTATGCGAGTATAAATTTCGTTTTAAATTTCCAACAAACACTTTAGCGAAACATTTTCCTCCCAACGATCGGCCATGGATCCTACATTCCTAAGTAAGGCCACAGCCAGTTTACCAAACCATTGGCTGATTGGCGTTTCAGAATTCCACATAGCATTAGAGAGTAAGTGAGATACACATAGGACAGAGGGCACAATAAGACCGGAGCAATCCTGCCTGTCGGATCAAATGTCAACAACCATACGCTTACGAAACTGGTGCTAAGCCGCCGAAAGAGTCGACCTGATATGCCGGCACAGTTTTCGGTGCGCTACACGCCAGCTAATCCCACCGTCGTAATCTTCTGATCCCATCGCCGTGCCATTTGAACGGTGAGCTTTCTGAATTCTCTCCCATCCCGCACGCCATATTCCTCCCAGCATTCTTCCGGATGGCAAATGTCAAATCCTGTCCGATTGGAGCACGGCGGGGCAGTTGGAAAAAGTTCTCCCATCGAGCATCGCGCATACTTCCGTCCCCATTCAGCGGAAGGCATACACGCTAACAAGACCATGGTGCTGCTGCTGCTGCTGCGGCGCAATGTAGTTCACTGCAGGCGTCATTTGGGGTGAACCTTTTTTCTTTTCGTTACCTTTCGTCATTTCGCCCCCCGCATCGCCGGTTCCGGATGTACGGAAGTATCGAATGTGAACCGAATCGGATTCTTCCACAACAGTATTTTGTGGGATTGTTTATGGTAGACGGCTGCTGCTGACACGGCCGTAATCGAGCCGTGCGCCGTTGGTTTGGCGGGAGGAGATTGAGAACATAAAAGATTTTTTATTTTTTAATAATGAATGTGGTAAAGCCGTTTCGTAAGGTTTGTGCGCGTCCCCAGGCAAGCACAATATGGTCTGGCACTGTTCGGTTTTACGGTTTCGGATGAAGTTGAAAATACTTCAAACGATATTTTATTCCAAAAATAAAATATTACATGAAAACATGTGAAATATAATCTAAATCAGACATACTAAAACACCATTCACGTGCAATTTCAATGTTACGTCAAATTTGAGTACGCAGGTTCTGTACACCGTAGCGCAGCAGCAAAGTTACCTTACTTCGAAACATTCGCAAAAGTAATTTTAAACATCTAATTGCGACTAAATCAAAACTTGAACTCCGTTACAGGTCGTCACGCAGCTACGCAGCGAAAGGAAAGTTTGCTTCTTTGAAAACTCTTTGACACTGACACGCTCCGCTGGTCGTTTGCCTTCGGCAATTTACAATAACCACTTCGTTACGGCTTTTCACCTCCCAATATCTAACACAATCTTCTTGCTCTCCGCTGAAATGATTTACATCGCCGCACCAGATTCGCCGCATCCGATTGCTTAGCTAACCATGCGAAAGGAGAAAAATCACCTCCCACTTCATCAACGTTCCACCATTCCGGCGCTTCGTTTTTCGGCCGTTAGTACAAATTGTACCGAAGTTGTGTTGGAAGTCGGCACATTTATTACGCTTAGCTATCGTCCTGAGCGAGCTAGGGAGGTCCTTGTGACGTTTCAGAATGACAACGAAACATTAATTATTTAGTGATAAAGCGATCGAAAGCGGTATTTGGACAATCTCAACAGATTCGAGGCAACAAGATTACAACCAAAGTAAGGACTAGTATATTCTTCGATTAGTTGTCCTATTTGAATTTATAGACTTTATATTTTTACATTACTATATATTTTATTAACAACTAAGAAAAGTATTTCACGATCTTCAAGCGTCGTAAAAAAAAAGTCTTAACAAATTGTTACGAGTCAAAAATTACACAAATCACTAAGCCACTCCCAATGACATATATCATTCGGTGTAAGGAAATCATTAGCAATCGGAGAGATTTGTTTTTCTAAGTAACTAGAAGCTTCTGTGCACCAAGCGAAATGTCAGCGGATAATCTACTTCTCAGGAACATGCTATAACCAGACTTACTAGGAGTTGTACGTCCCACTTAAAAGTTTCGACAAAATGAAAACGACAGAACGAAACGATCTACAACAACACACACCTGACGACTGCATGGCAAAAGCTGGCAATGCGTATGTGCTGTAAAGCACAAAGTTACAGCATCAAAGCAAATCGTGCGAAGATGCAACGACAGCCGGGACGAAGCTTTCATCTTGCTCATTAGTATCTCCATATGATTTCAATGAAATTGCGACGAGTAGTCTCACCATTACCGGTAATGAACCGGCCCTGTCCCGTAGTGAAGGAACACCGTACAAAAATGTTGAAGTAAACGTTTTTTTATAGAAAATAGAATTATTTAAAAGCAAACAAAACAGGGAGTATTGCACTGCTTGCTGTTTGCTGTTTTCTTATTCATTTACATTTAAATAGTTCTTCCACTCAATTTACGGGAAATCCAGTATTGTTTTAACATAATAAACGCTTGGAGTCAATGTTACAAGAAAAAACTAATAAGAATGTGCAAACTAGAACTATGTACACGTCTAAAAATACAATTATTTTGCATGTTCATCTGTCTTTCATTAAAAAGGCAACCCACTGAAAACAGTAAAAAAAAACAGTCGACACAACTAAATACAAAGTTTAAATACACATGTATTTTAGCAGATACTGTTCCTTTTTTCTACACTGTGTCACCCGGCCAAGATTGTGTGTGCTAGTTTTTCTTTAATATCAAACTCTCTGCATCCCACGCTAACCATGCTGACCTATTATTGCGTTTAAAAAGATTGCCGTTATGCAACAAAATGTAACGATTGCCTCTAGCCATAGGTGTATACACACAAACACACACACGCGCACATTATTCGAACCAAATGAAAACTATGCCATGGGTCGCTTGAAAAGGGAAAACCAACGTTTTCCCAGTTTCCAATTCTGTGGAAAACGACATCCCCACCACCGGCTGTCTGATCCATCAGAGGGTTTCCCCGTTAGGGGAACTCTGCTCTGGCCCGGTATTTCCTTCGCATCTGTCGTCAAGTGGGACACGTCGCACTCACTGCATACCCCTCCCCGAAAGGGCTATATTTAGCAGCAAACTTCATGACGAGTGATAAAACCCCGAAACCACTGCTCTCCTTACCACACTGGCATGCGTCCGCAAAGGGTCACCACCGTACCCGTCTCATCATCTCGCTGCGAGCCATATCTGCTCTAATTTATCCACCACTCACACAGGATATAGCCGGAACACGGGCGGGTACGGTTCCGGAATCTGTCTCTGTCACGGTGTGCTTATGGGGCCTATATAATGAATGACGTTTTAGACATTTTTCCACAAATTTCATATTTTTTCCTTGTTGAAACATTGACCAACGAATGACAAAACAAGTCCACTTCAGTTTGCATCAATGCACTTTTCGTTTGCATTTTTATAAGCTCAACGTCCTCTAAACGGTATTGAAAAGGCAATAAAGACTCTAAAATAATCAAATAAAAGCCAAACTGCGTTGATCAACAGTCTACACCGATAAACCGATAATCCAAACGAACTAATTGCTGCTAAACGATGCATATTAATTGCCAATTATGCTTCACTCGCACTGGCGACCCATCGAATTTTCAAAATTCTTACCATCAACCAAGCAGCCTCTCCAACAGACGAGCTGGAAAGATGCTTGATTTGCTCCTAATTGTATCACCCTCTTGAGAGTGTCTCGATGCACCAACCCACCAACAACCCCGGGGGACGATTTGAACCGCTCGTGCATTATGGAACAGCGAAGAGAAAACAAGACCGATAAGAAGTGTCTCTAATGTGGTGCACTCGAACGCTCTCACACCATCTCGCCACTGTCTGAGCATCAGCTCAGCAAATCAGCCCGGCAATAAAAAAAATATATATCGATCTGAGTGTCATAACGATATTTAAATACCTCACACGATACGTCTAACACTGCCAATAACCGATGCCGTCACGTCCCTGCTGCATGCGTTAGGGTGGTTTAAGCATCGCGCAAACCACACCAATCAAGAAGCTGCCGCTTGTTCTGGTATGTAATTTTTTTTCTCACTCTCTCCTTCTCAGTTTTTCCCCGCATTATCGATATCATCCACATCTCTTAGCTCAAGCCGTACAAAAAAGTACTCTCCGAAACCGGTCCCCACTGGGCACACAACTGGCTATGACCGTGTGGTTGCGCCTGCTCTTGCCAACCAACCAACGGAGCTAACGCACGTTCTTGGTGTAAGCGGGCCACAGAACATCGCCACAGAACGGTGCGCGGAGCAGAGTGTGTGAAAAGTGTGTCAAACACAGCGTTCGGGGGGCGACATCCGAGATGCTGTCGTCGTTTCCTTCTCCGACTGGTTGGCCTGAAGTGGCCATTTATGTAACACACTCGATCGGTGGCACACTCGTCACAGGAAGTAGGACGCTGCTGCTGCCACACCGGGAACCCGCCCGGAACCGGTTTCCATTACATGATTGTGAATGGGAAGATGGGGGAGAGACCGCTGTCGGATCTGATTCCCGGTTTTCATTTCACCAGTGCCATGTTCCACATTTAGCCCAACCTTGGCTTTGGCGTATCATTGCGGCGTCCCTTGCGTTTGCCCGCAGTCCAGGGAACTACGTCCGACATTCCAATCAGCCAGAGGTGTGTACTCGGTGGTTCACATCGAATCGTTTCGCTTCCGACCCTACTTTCCGCTAACTACACCACAATCGTGTAAGATGCGGTTTAGTTGTGCATTTTTTTTTTGCACTCCAACATCTGTATCTTGAAGAGTAACGCAATTCCAAAGATTGCAAAAAAATGAAACGATATGAACATGAACGTACAACGAATATATCACACATTGTATCACAAACCGGGTGATACTCATACTAACTCCATACAACTACATACAACGTACAGAAAGCGCGAGACACAACTTCCCGTTTCAGTACTGCCCTCGTACATCCAACCTCTTTATAATGGTCATTCCGATTCCATCTCCAACTCACATGTCGGAGGGACGGAGAGGTTGGCAATCGGTGCAGGCGGATCGTGAAATAATAAAAACAACAATAAATGTCAAATCGGGAATGGACTGAGAGAACCGAATGAGGGAGCACAGCAGCAGTAGCAGCACACCAGACACCTCGCTAACTGATTTCAAAACGAAAGTGTCCACAGAGGGAGGGGAAAGAAAGTTAGGCACGGGCGAACCACAAATATGTTGTGAATGATCCAAACGTGTGAAGTTATGTCGTTTTTCCTGCTGCCCACTGTAGCAGTGATGCTTCCCCACTCCATATCTTTATCCTTCGTTTGCTCGTTTGCTCGAAACTGACAACCCGTTGAGCCGGACCCGACGCCAATTGGCGGGCGGAAGGGGCAGGCAGTCATGCGGCAACATGTGCGTGTCAATCATGCTCATGGACTCGGACACTGTTACGTTCCACCGGGATGGCTGGATTGTCGCACGTCAAGAGAATAATTATCCATTAAATTTGTTAGTTTTTCGCTCGACTGATTGACACTCCACTTTGGACGCAATTTATGAGCGGGCGTTGTGTTCGGCTCGCTCACGAACGCTGGGAGAAAGACTCGACAACTGTTCGTTGGCTTAATAGTGCGTTTCAATCGGTTAAAGCGTTAATCATACCGCTTAAGGTGGCAGAGGAACGCTTGCAAGGTAAACGTAGCGAAGGGGGATATAAACGCTCTTCAATGAAGAAAACATTCCGTTTTAACAGGCAGCAATACATTGCCAAATGAACAAATGCTAATATTTGTCGTTTGTTTTGTATCAAAGGTTTACTTTTCCATTAAAATGCAAACCTAAAATGGATCCCTGAAAAACTATCTCCAATACATGCTTGATGAGTCTCATTAAATTGATGACCAATTCAATTTTTCATAGTTATTTATAAACGTCTTGACCAGTTTGCCTGTCATATTTGGTAAAAAATGCAAAGAGTAAGATTTCAATTGAAACAACTTTTGGAACTTCTATATTTACCTAGATTAATGTATTAATGGGGTCATAGTTTAGTTTTCAAGCAATAATACTCTGCTCAAAGTCTTACACTCTACCCATATTCTGATGTGCGAAATTGAACAAAATCCATTTGAAAACAAGAAGTTCGAGTATAATATTTTTTTTTTATTATATTTAAACAAACAATTCAAGCATTTGATTATTCATTACTATTATTTCTTTTTCATTCATCGTCAACCAATTTCATCATTAAAACATACCTTGGATTCACTTTATCGTTAATTCTTTACAGTCTTTACAGGCTATAAGTTACCCTACAGTCCAAATTCAATGCAGCCGTATCATCAATTCAGCATAATTGATTCGCATACTTTGAAACATCACAATTATGTCTGGGTTTTCCGTTACTTAAACATTTTTAAAATCTTGACAGAATAGAGATTTTAACACGCGACAGGTAAGCTGTTTAAGCATTTTCTGTTGCTGATACCTAAACCATCGGTGCAGCGCAGGTCCAAAATCGAATGCTTTAAACAAAATCAAAGCGCTACTCGCTGGGGGCGAAAAAGTGAGACGCATCGTTTAGATGAATTTTAAATAATCCACATTTCACGCCTAGACATGTTTACACAATCAAACGGTTTCCGACCGAGGTTACCCACTAAATCACCTTTCTGTCGTGGTTTTTGCCTTAAAGGCGAGTCCATAAATTGACAAACACACAGCTTTTTCATCTCACAGCCACTGGATGGAAGTTGAAATCTTACCACACACAGAAAGCAGAAGAAGACCACAGCCGGAAAGAGACACTAGTTGAACCGTTGCACCCGAAAACTCCCAAAGAGATGACTACATCGCAACGGGGAGGAAGCCAGTCGTTATTGATGCGCAGCAGCTGACGTAGTTGTCGCGCGTACCTGGAACTATAGAGTGAGAGAAACAGAAGAAGAAGAAAACAAAGCAAATAACGCATTAGAATCTGAACTTTCCGAACAACCCAAACGCACCCCCAAAACAAAAGCATAAATCATAATTCATTTCCAAACACAGACGCTATTTTTCATCCCGTCCCGGTCAGGGCAGCGGTGCCTTTACACAACAGGGTCAAGCGAAGGCACTGGATCACGCTGGATACTGACAGCACACGGAAGATGCTCGCCCGCCTAACAAACGGCAACGATAGTTCACCCATTTTTCGTGTCAACCCCGCCCATCCCTCCCCTCCACTCGCTTTCCTGCGACACGATACCGACCAATTTGTCCAACAGCGGGGCTGGAATATAAAACAACGAACGAACGAACGGGGTGGACATATGTACCCCTCCGCCGGATCCAATGCCAAGCAAAATGGTTCAGCATTTCGTTCGAGCGGTAACGCACCGCAACAAACGGTAAAAGTTGATGCCCGGAGATGGCCATCGCAACAAAGACGACAACTGCGACGACATATCGGGCCCGGCCTGCTGCAGCACCTTGTTAAGGCTGCGACACGGCGGAGTGAATGATCTTTCGCTCCGATATTAACTGGAACAAATGTAAACACTCTCGAAACACACCGAGACACACACACACGATCGTGACGGTCTTCGAGCGGCAGGGCCCATTCCACCAGCGAACCTGAAATAGAAACCTCTTCCCAAAACGTGTTCTAGCGTGTCTTTTGCTTTCCACCTGCTCTCTATCCCTAGCCAGCATTGCTAGCGAGCCTGTTTCCCGCGGATGCGTTGTATCCGATCAGCATTTGATTGGGCCAAAACTCTAGTCTGCTCTATGAGCTATTTCCAAACACACCCATCGATACGGTCGATAAGGACCTGGCATTCTCAGAAATAGAACACGGAACCGCGTTCTTTCACTTCAATCGTACGTCCGAGCAACGTGATAACCCTCCGATTGCCCCGGCTGGATTTCGCACATTTGACGTTGAACTTGCTAGCTTGTTCCGGTTAAATCGGTGCCCTCGTCTGTCAGCGTCAATCCCAACGCGTCCGAAAACAAATAAACATGTCACGAAGTGACGGTTGGGCCACCCCTTCCACAACACGAGAAGTTTGAGGTTTGGTCAGTTTTTTGCAAATGTGCACAGGTTATGAAATCCGCACGTAGTATGTTGCACTCTCCGTTCGGTGCAATGTTGACGAACGGGCGACCAAATCTACCGATATCAATCGGTACCACGCGCTCCACATAACGATCGCCGACAGCCGTTCGACTTTTGGGAATGGCGGGAGTGGGAAATGATGTTTTAAACTATTTCTACGTCTAGACGCGTGGGTGACGATGTGTTAATCGCTTATCGATTCCGAACACCAACATATCGCGCAGGGCGCAGGGAATCGTTTACCATAAACATTGCGTTTTATCGTGAAAACCACACACACACACAACGGGCAGACGTGACGATGATGGCGAATGCCGTGGTTGCGGTAGTGAAGGACGAAATGTTTTATTCATACTCGTTTTCGACTCGACGATACCGACACGATAGTGGGGTTCGATTAAAAATATATTGATTGAAATTCGGAGCGAGCGTGTGACAGGCAATTGAATTGAAACACAGCGGGATTTTGTTTAATGTTGGCGCTCGTCAGATGCGAGCAATGAAGTGAAAAGCAAACGATTTTTGTTGATCTAAACCGTTGCCAACATTAGGGAGCTTAGGGAGCGTCTGCAGCCATACTTTAATTCGTGCCACACGAGCCACACAGTTGATTAATCATTTCGAATTGCACCTTTACCGCCACACCACATTGCCTCACGCAGACAGAGCACCATTTATCAAGCACCCGTGTTTGGTGCCGGGTGGATCCGTTGGGCAAAAGGTAAGCAAATTCGAACATAAATCTTTCCGCCCGAACAAATCCCAAGCGCACCCGCGGGAAATCGGACGTAAATAAAAATGCTCCCGAAACGAGACCAAAGCAAACACAAAGCGCGACCGATAGCATCGATCGGAACAAAATAGTTAACAAAACGGACACATCTCTCTCACTCTCGGTCTCAAATACAATTGGCCGCGAAATGCGGGCCAGTTCATCGACCGGCTCGACACCCACTTTGTCCACCCAAATGCACGCGCACACACACGGGCCGTATGTTTTTGATCCGATCCCATCCATTCTCCCACGGAAAGGAATCGGAAATCGTTGCTGCCAAAGAATGCTCATCGATCACGTCAACGCGCGTCAAGCCGAGTTTCCCGGTGGGGTCGAGGGGGGGGGCGGGTTTCGGTTTTTCGCTTTCACAATCACTCCATCGTCGTCATCGACCCTTTTCATGTGCTTCCGTACCCCAGGGGCAAACAGCAAACGCTCCTCCTATCCGACTCTCTCGCTTTCTGTCTTCCTCTCCGTCGAACAATCAGCAAGCCGAAATTGCAGCAAACGGAAGGATCTGCGAACGGCTCTCGAGGCTCGTTTACCAACGTCCAAGTCAGCGTTCGGTGGGCGATTAATCATCGCTGCGCCGCGGAAGTCGTCAGCCGGAGTACCCTTCGGATAAGTCACGTCTTGCCGGAAAACGGCAGTTTTTCTTAAGGGTGGCGGCGGCAAGGCAGGCGACACACTAGCGGCTAAACGTGCGTGTGTGCAAGCGGTTCGTTTGTCTTGTTTTTTCTTCCTTCAGTCGTTGGCCTGGGGTGGAAATTAATGCGCCGGTTTGTCGTTCATCAAACTTCAAACTCAGCAGGCAAACACACATCCGTCACGCATTGGAATGATCGGTCGGGACCGATGCCACCGGTTTGCTAAGTGGGTGAAAACAGAAGCATCCCGCCGTTTCTGTTTCGTTGCAGTGTGTCCGATCGGTCGGAGTGTGGTTTTAAGAAGAAGGAAAGCACATGGTGCTTCCAGACTGAGGGGAGCGCCGATAAGCAAAGAATAACGAGAATTGGCTGGCTAAAAGTAACACTCGCGCAATCGAAGCGATATCGAATTTCACAACTTTTCTTCGTCCGATGATGGGGAAGCTGCAAGCTGAAAGAAATAAACTTTTATTGCTTGCATTACCATCGACATCATCTGACTTCTCTGGGCTCTCTTAAGTGCGATTGAACCCGCCTGGTGTTTAATGAAAATGTCTGCCAACTGATACAATTCATGAAACACAATTCAGTTATTGGAGTTCCGCTGTTCTTTTTCTTCTTTTAATCCTGTACTATTGTTTCAAAGAGAATGCTAGCATTCATCAACCACATATTTCATATGACGATACCAAAATTCAACAGAAAGCATGATGTATTTCTAGCTACCACATTACACCCAAACCATGTTACATCCTTCATCAGGTTCATCGTTCATCAGAAACCTCACAGCTTTGAAGTCGTAAAGCTTGCAGACACTTGCAACTGTGCAAGCAATTTATTTGAGATGATAAAAATTGCATTCGTCTGCCATCTATTACCCCCCATCCAGCTCGAATCCATCAACCATGCGGCACCACAAAAGAACAATTCATCTGCAGCCCTACAAATATGCAGCGTCGGATGTGGCGCTTCTCTGCACAGCACAACCCCAAGAACAGAAGCATAGTTATCTTTCTATACGCTTCTCCCTTCCTTGGTGCCAGACTGTCGTACAACAAAACGGCCGCATCCGAGTGTTGGAGTGTTTGCACGTTTGGGAAGACATTTGCATAATACAGTACAAGAGTTCCTGGCTGCCGTCTGAATTTTGCAGGTAAACAAACGAAATCGCCCCAACGCGCAAACCCGCTCTAGCCCGATCGAATTGTGTGCGAGCTGTCTCTTAAGCTCGATTTTGCAATTCGCAGTACAAATCTCAATTCCAAAGTCCTGGAAATAGGCTTTCGGGCGATTGTTAGCGAAAGAGTTTTGCTTGCTTTTCGGGCGGAGGCTGAAATTCGAGCGATGAATTCGTGTTATTGTTCCTGGCGAGAAGTCAAATGCAAAGTCACGAACATTTTTATCTAACAATCGGGCGATGGAATAATCTTTTCCCAATGGAGGCGCTGATCAACATGGCGATGGTGAGCTGGGTTGGAATTTCTGGGTAGGAAATCCCAGAGGACAGCTCTTTTGTTCCACGAGAAAGTGTGTTAAGAAAGACGGGTATTTCATTTTTAAAAGCTTTGTCACTCGGTTTGGAAGAGCGAAAGAATCGATTGTAAAAAGGGCTGGTGGTAGGTCCTACCAACACGAATGCATTTCCTCTAACGAGCAGCACCATTCATTGTTCCGGGTGGATTGTTATACTTCTTCACCATAAACACACGTAATGATTGCACCAAGAATGCATTATTGCAATGCTTGAAACGAATACGCTTGATGCAACTGTTCGGCAATACGTAACAGAGTTTAGCGAAATATTTGTTTAGTCAGTACACACTTCAACCAAGACATAAAGGGATATTTTGAATATCGGTTTTGCATGTTCATCCGTGCTACAGCTATCACACTTCTCATCATTTCCTAAGCTCTCAAATTATGACCTTTTTGTAACCGTTACACGGTTCATCAAACGGCTTTGTTCGCCATTCAAGAGGTTATCGATTTTTTCCCCTTCTTTCTTCCTATCTCTTCACAGCACTATCGAACGGTGTGTGCATTTGTTTGGTGCAGTGCCATCAGCGTTCGTCTTTTGTCATCTTCCTTTCATTTCCTCACACACACACACACACACACTGCAACCGGATAGTCTGGGAAGAAAGTGGACCGCCGCACGATGCTGTGCAGCCCCATAATTCACTTCACCGTCGTTTGTAACGCTGTAATGGCTGTTTCGTTCATCCAGCACAACTCGTAGAAATCCCCCCCGGACATTCCTTCCCATCCGCGTGCAATCCATCTTTCTCACTTCATCCTTAGCCAAGGCAAGGTACCGCAAGATGCAACGGAATGGCACAAAAAATCAAACTATCATGCAGCTCGCTGCAACGTCATCGTACGCGCTTCATCGTCAACCGGTCGGAGTGGAGCTGCATTCGGATTTCGGAGCGTCTCTACCCTGCCTACCAAACAGGCAGGGCGGCCAAATATAGCTTATCCGCCCATTCCCGTCGGCCCGTTTGGCTCGCCATCGTTTGTATAGCTTACATTTTCCATCGAACGCTTTCCCGTGTTTGCACTTCGCCAAAGAGAAGGGCCCCTCCCCTCCTCGGGCAGCAAACCGCAGGCAGCCAACCCGCCCCCCCCCCCCCCGTACTGCATTGTTCAGTTTGGCCTCCCGGTATCGATCCCGGAGGTCGATGAAGTGGACGCCAAAGTTGCTGCAAATAGCAGTGGTCTTATCGGGCGCATTCGATGATAGAGGCTAAGTGCACGCGGGCTGGGGGAGAGAAAGCGAAAAAAAAGCATGACAAAACATGCCCATCCGGTTCATCCTCCACCGAACGGTACGGGCCATCGACGGGTACGGGAATGTTACCAATTTTGTACACGATCATCGCCGCATCGGCATCTTTCCGATGGATTTCCCGGACACCCGGCAACATGCATTGATGCTCACCCGAACACAGTACTGTGTTGGTGCATTTGGAATCATGCAGTCGAACCTATGCTCGCTCGTACACGGGCATTGTGCCTGTGCGAATATGCGTACATTCACCGAGCATCCAATCAAGCACAGCTGCTCAGTGGGTATCCTTGTGGGGTTGCCGAAGAGATTTTCCGCATCAATTGCAGTTGCTTTTCCTCTGCTTAAGGGCTTCGAGCATTGCACTCTCCGGGGCCCAAGTCCACACAAAAGGGATCTCAAAACACAACGTCGAATAGGGGAACGGGAGGGGCCGTTTTTACATACACATCGTTAAGAATATTGCATCCCCGACGGACAGAATGAAGACACGTGGCAATAAAAAATCCCATCGGAGTCAGTGTAACCAAACATAGCATTACTTTTAACGGTCCATTTTTGGTGCACCGAACGTCGTACAAACACTCGCGGCTATCAAGGAATTGTGTTTGAACATCTTTACATCTTTACATTTTATTGAAAATGCTGTTCATTAAATTTGGTTGGAATGTGTTACCGGTACATGAATTTTGACCATTATAAAAATAATTCAAATATTCACAAGCACTTTTGGTAATAGTGCAAACGAGTGCACAACAATGATGCTATTCCATTTAGCTTTCCATTTTCATCATTCATCCGGCTACCGGCCGGCACAAACAAAATAAGACAAACTCCTGTGGGAAGTAAAATATTGAAAATGCACTGCGAGCCCATTGGGAGTGATACCGTTGGCCCGCATACTCTCCTCTTTGTACATCAATCCCCGCAGAGACATTCAAAGAAAATCAATTCTACATCGGGGAGTTCTTTGCTGAATAATAAATTAAAGGTCTTGTGTTGTACAAATGCACTGCACTTTATATGTGTACTTGATATCAGACAATTTTATACAAATAACTTTAAGGTTTGTATGCCGTACTTAAGTTATTGAAGAACGACAAATAGCTTCAGCTATCGACTAACACGGTCATGTTAGTCTCGTGAAGCGTTCTTGAACAAAATCATCAGCAGTAGTATCATATATGGACATTCATTCAGTATTATTCAAATAGTGTGAAGTGTTCGAACTATAAAACAATCGAAACGCTACACATACCGCTTCAATATGAAAGATTCGCCATTTTCAGATACTATTATTAAAACCTGGAGCGCTTGTTTTTCATTAGATGTTGTGCTACTGTTGCTGCTATGCCTTCATATGCTTAAAACGGAAAATCCTCAAACACTCTGGCAAATTTGGCAAAGGTGCTTTGCCGGAAAACTTTCCAGCCACAGAAAAGGATCACCGACCACATGCTCGACGGGAAAGATCAAAGAACACGGGCCCGAAGAATGGGCTAGCATGGAAACCTCGCTAAACGCCTACATTAGAACATGATCGGGGCGTGTCTAACCACAGGCAGAGCATTTGCTAACGCACAACATAGGATTTAGAAGGGAAGCAACTAAGTGCTAACCCAATGGCATGGATGTACGATGGGTAAAGTTCGCAATAACATAGCTCGCCCACTGCAACAATGTTTAAAACTAGTGCCACAAAACACACACGTGCAGGGCAGCCATACTTCAAAGCAAGCAGTTACAGGAACCCGAACCCGTGCCGTGCAGACGTTGAGCGCCGACAATGGCACAGACAGACAGAGATGTATACAAGTTCTTTTTGCTGGGAATTGAAATGAAGAAGAAAAAAACCCCGTGGAACTGATTTGCAAAAATCACAGACAAATGTATGTTTCGAGAGATTGAGGCACATGCTTTTCTCGGCCAAGTCTGTTGGTTAGTGAAGTTATCTCAGTCACTGGGAGTGCTGCTTCTTTATTGTATGTTTTGTTATTTCAAGCAGAACTTCAATACTACCTACACCGGTTAAAGGATTCTACAACAATTCTTCAAAGCGATATTTCATGCTTTAAGTCTTTTTCCATAACATCTAATGGAAGGTTTCGTACTGTTGCAATGAAATGATTTTTTAAGAACTGCATATTCATCACTAGCCATAATCATCCTGTTCTCGCCATTTGATGAACTTAACAAACAGCCACAATCGGAAGAGTGCAAAACCATAATAGCGTTTACTTGCGATGACATGCAGACAAAAAAACAGTGCCACCGGAACATCGCGTCCCAAGCCCACACACACACACACACAGAGGCGAGCGATGATGAAAGAGCCAGTTTCCGGTATACTTCATGAATGTCAAAAGGGAAAATCCCAAGTACGTAAAGGGCAGCAGAGTCAAATAAAAGGGAAAAGCATAAAATAGGCCAAAAGTGCTGTACAATTTTTCCATTTTCCGCCAGCCCTTGGCACGGTGGGGCAGGAAGTACTTTTTGGTTTATTTTCCCTTTTTCTCTTGCAATTCCACTCCGGTGGAATTTGCGGTTCCAGCACGAGGTGGAAAATAATTCTCAACAAAAAAAAATTAGAACGCTGTGGTTGGCTGTGTAGCGAAGGTATCCGCGGATGCTAAGTAAATGAAGGTGACCTTAAAACGAATCTATTCGTGGCTGGCCTTTGAAACCAGGAGGACAAGGTTTCGATTAAAGTTTCTCGCAGATCTGTTGGTATACTTTAAAGCTTTTAATTGTGAGGGACGCCGACAACAGAATTTTCAATCAGCAATATTACATTGAGCACTTAACTTAATAAAGTACGGATTAATTAAAGCTTAACTGATGCGCATGCAAGCAGCTTAATTTCACATACGTTCACATATCATTACATTGCATCTCATATTTCCAATGGTAATGCAAACGATACGATAAAAGCCCGTTTTCCTCTCACCACGAGGAAAATCATTCCTGCAGATTGCAGCCTGTTTGGGAGATCTTTTTCCCACCTCCTGCCTGTTACTGATACACCGATACGCTTACTGAACGACGACGTGATTAATTAACATCGTGAATAACGAGTAAAGCTTTGACTGCTGCCCAAACTCCTCACTGTATCCCACCAGTCTCGGGGCAGAGTGAGTTGATTCATCGCGCCCGGAATGAATAGCGCAACGATCGAATTTATTATCATAATTTTATCCACCCGCCACCGAATGAATTTGCGGTAGAAGATGAACAAAAACAAAAAACAAAAAACCAAGCCACTTGCAGCCTGCTCAACCACAGACGAGGCGCTTTTCATAATGGACCCGCGAGGAAGGTAAGCAAGATGAGTAGCGGCAATTTTATTACAATTATTATCTGTTTGCTCGACTCGAGACTAAGGCAAGCCTAACTAGATAAGGTTGAAGAGGAGCAGGTAGGCGGTCAGAGTGAGATGAGCAAAAAAAAAAACAGAAAACAAAAACCAACACACCACCGCCCAAGTGTGCTGGCAAAGCGCAAATTATACCATTCAGGTTGAAGGAGGAAAAGGGCAAAAAAAGTCAAGAAAAATACACTTTTACCATCCAACGTCTTCTTGCAGCTTGCAGCAAAGATCCTTTCACGAACATCTATAAAGAAAAGCGCACACATTCACGGCAGCTCAGTAGTGCTGTGGTATCCCGTACCTTGTGTGTGCTCGCGTTAACGCACCGGAGATCGTCTTTTCGGGCGGTGGCTTTGATTCTGCGGCCTTTTTTCTTCCCCATCGTATCGGTGTCATCTTCCCGGACGTAGTGAATTGTATGTAGAGAGGGGGGCAAAATACACAACCATCTTTGGCACCGTTCTATCATGGGTGGCTTCAGTGCGGTGGCCTTTAGGCTAACACCGGGGCCACGGCCAAGATTACGCTCAGCCCCTATATCAACGTTGATGGTGATGATGATGATGGCGAGCTTGGGGATGGTTTGCAAAAAAAGAGAAAGAAAAGCAACGTAGAAAGGTGCAACCGTGCCAATGCCCTTAATCAGCACACACACACAAACACAAAGAATAATTTTCCGCCGAAGAAGCACACCAACAGCATAATCCATATGCTGCCAACGGTGGATAGTGATTAGAATTGGTTCCCATCTGTGGTGACACTCGATTATCGCTTAAGCGGGTTGTGGAAGTATAATACCCAACGAAAAAGGTGAAGGTAACGGGGAAGCTAAAGAGTGAGGGGGGGGGGGCCGAAAAATCGCGCCCAAATCAGCAGTTTAGCGCTGCAAAGGTTTCTCCATTGATATTCATGAACAGCCCACCCAGCCAGCAAAAAAATGCCCCCAACGAACAGAATGAAGAGGCACAAAAAAAAGTACAGCTCTCCAAATACCAACCGTGTACCGTGACACCCCCCCTGCCAGGTGTCTTATGAATTACGACGAACGACGGGCGCGGCAGGATGCCACTACGATGGCAATAAGGATTAGCCGATAGGCAGGAGGCAACTCCCTATCTAAGCATATTTTTTGCCACGTTGTATTTCCCACAGATATCTCGACAAGAAATTTGTACCCTGCGATACTGGGGAAGGAATGAGAGCAGCCAAGTTTGGCTTATATAGTTTGACCTCGTGAGGTTCTCGGTGTGACTCTGAGGGTTGTCTCGGCGTCGGGAAAGGGGAAAAAAAGAAAACAAGCAGCAGTAGCAGCAGTAGCAGCAGAAGCTAGCAAATTGCGAAACCTTAACCAAAACCGACATTCTTCGCCCGATTTAATCCATCCAGTGTGTTGCAGCAAGGGCGGCCAAGAGTCGGGGCCATATTTTCATTTTTCCTACCTGGTTTTACGATGAAAGTATCCTCAAGTAGGGTGACAGATGAGTGGGGAAAGGGAGGAAGACCGATTTGATCATAAAAATAAGCGAAGAGTAAAAAAAGGAGGAAAATACATCTTCTAAACCATAAAAATCTTGTTTTTCGCTACAAATGGTGATGTAAAGGGTTTACGATAGGGTTACGCAGAAAGTGTTGGCAGGTAGCAGAGATTGGATTTATTAGTATGTGTATAGGACGCTCGTTTTAGCAATGAGTAATAGACATTACTAACTTGAAATTGGACCTTGAATTACAACATTGGTTGCAGTTGCGACTATTAATTCAGCTGTGAGGCGTTACCGCACCAAACCTAATACAGAGACAAATAAATAATATTACAAGCATTTCCTTCACAAATACAAGCACGGGTATTGAAAGGGAATACTCTACTACGTAAAACCAGTAATGACACTGTCTTTGCAGGGCAATTTTAAAGCAAACTGTTATTATATATCCAAAAACAGACATTTTTGAAATCATATCAGTCCCTTTTCTTGAAATAGTGGTTAAAATGCAACAAGCGTCCATCACAATGCATCAAATCGCCTCTTCCTTTGACGGAGCAGCGTTGACCAGCTTAGTTGCAAAACGAGGTTAAGCTGTACCGCTGGTTAAGATTAATTCAACATTTAAATATTCAATCCCAATGCAGATGTCGCGGGTAGCTTGCGCTCGATTTGCGCGCATCCGCTGCGGCAAGTCTCCGCCACGCCACAGTTCAATTCCAAATTTGGTCACACGCCACGGTATATCCTCCACCGTATCTCCCCTTCTGTGATTGATGGCACTTACTGGTTACGCTCGCTTCTCCCCAGCAATTTCAGCTCCCGCATCAACCCGCAACAAACAACCACACAGCCAAAAGCACCGACATTCACGTTCTACCCCTGCGTCCACATTAGGTAATTTCAATCCACTCACGTTTCTGGCCGCAGGAAATGTGGGTTGTTTTATTATTTGTGTGCTACCGACCTTACCGGGCTCAACCTTACCTGGTCCCCCCCCCCCACCCGCGGACCGAGGCCTGGTGTGCATCTCACAGTGCGGAAAGTGTGTCGCATTTTGCATACAATGTTTTTTGGTATGACATTTCCAGTCGAACATGTGTGACCGATACTGGCGGAGTGAAAGAATTTTTGCATATCGATACGTGGTGCGACCGGTGAGCGAGTGAGGAAAGAAAGAAAAAAAAACAACACACATACTCGCCATTAATGTTCGGTATGCAGGGGAGCAGTAACGACTTCTTCAACTGCACTGGTGTAGTACGTTCTGTCGTGTGCGGCAGGAAGACGGCAGTACAAAACTCCACACCAGCTGTTCTACACATTGATCGAACTGGTGTAGCCAATTCAATTGCTCCGCCATCAAACACATACACACACATATGTCGTGTCTCAGCAATTCTTCGGGGAGCATGTGTGGCGGAGCTGTTCGACATTCAAGTCCCAAAGCTCATTACATTCAAATTATCTTCCTGCAGTGTACAATGGCGATTACCTTCTTGCTCCTCCGAGCACGCCCAACGGCACACGATTACTGGTGCAGTCAACAGTATTGAATTCTTTACATTCCCTACATCCATCTAGACGACTGTTTGTTGAAAGAAGTTGACCTACTATTGCACAGTCTGTGGTTGAAACGCGTTAGCCGAAAGGGTTTTATGTGCAACACACGCGCGGTGAATAGCAAGGTTGAACGGTTCAACTTACAATGTACCTCCCAGATAAGAGCTTGAAACCAACTTCCCCCTAGTACACGTTATACTTTATCCGATTTTAACTGTGCTCCACACATTGCACAGGTATTGAACTATACCCAGTAAACCGAGGTGCCACACACACACACGCTTGCCTCGCGCAAAATCAAAGCACGGATGCAGATTGTATCGTACATTCCTCTCACACACGCTGCAAGTGCAACCGGTGGATTTGTAATGCAGCGCTATGTGTAATTTGCAATTTGGAATGCTTCCACCAACCCCTGGTTTTGGTTCGAATTGGTTAAGAACCCATACCGGTGTAGGGTTGAAATGAGATTGTGGTTCCGTGCCAAAACCCCAAAGCACACGGTTGCTGAATTGTAAATACTTCCCCGTACACACAAGCTGATTGATTGATTTATGTTACGGCGAGATTGTGCCAGGTTGGTAATGCCGAAAAGCTGCAAAGCACTCATGCACTGGTTTACGATGATGAGAGCACACATAAAAAATGAACGGAATTAGTGCTATGTTGGCTTTCTAGTGCGAGCTACAAACTAGAATCTGAGTTTTTTTTTTTTTTTCGAAATTTACATCAGTTGCAGGCAAAGCACGAGCAAGCCGTTTGTGATCCTTTTGTGCATTTTAATCGAATTCCTAATGCACCGACTGGGATTGAAGTGTTCAGTTGAAATTGTGCCAGTGCTATACTGGGTAGGATTTTATTGGAAGGAACTAGGAAATTAGTTCCACGAACAAATAACGCATTTGAATTATTGCTTATGTTACTTGATGAATGGGTCGACTTCTTGCAACATAGATCACAAGTTAGTCAATCATGCGTTAAAATCAAGTTAATGTCCGACATCCTCCCACTTTATACAAAGTGCCTTTGCACGTAGCATTCTATTTCTGGAGCTCACCGAAGCGCCTAACATTGCTTTATCGCCAATTCCCCAACTAACAAACCACGGAAAAAGAATCAAGATTAACCCCCCGCTTGCTTTCACAAACACAGGCGCCTGATTGAAGTAGACACTTTCATTGATGAAAACATCCGAGAAAGCACAATCACTCCATTTCGTTGCCCCCTAACCGATTCCCTCTCCGGTCCAGTTTTGGAGATGGGCCTGGCGATGCTTCAACACGAGAATAGCCTTCATCACGCCACAAATGGAAGGAAAACATTTATCCCGTCACCGACAGTGCGATTTCACCGTAGTGAAAGTCACGTATGTAAACCTGCTCGCGTGCCTACCGTGCGGGGCGGGTTCTGTTCTGTTTGTACGGTGGCAGGATTTTCCTGGAAAACGGGAAAAACGATCTTTTCCGAAAAAAGCAAAGGATGCTCGTTGCTTCTCGAACCGAACCGGTACGTACGGTGGGGGAAGAGCCTTGGTTTGATCTGATAGACTAAAAGCAAACCGCCTAGGAATGGAGATGGTGGCGATAGTACTGACAGACGGCTCTAACCTCATTCATCTGCAACAACAAAAAAACCGGGAAGTGCAATCAAAACTGCTTGACCAAATAACTCTCGGAAGGCAACGGCCAGGCCATCTCCGGCTTGCGGAGATATTGGGAGGGAAAAGGTAAACAAACCAATAAAACTGTCATGAAAATGTGATTGAGATTCAGCAAATATGGCTGAAATCGAATGATGACACACCGAGTGACGGCATTTTGGGATGCGGAAAGAGGACAACCAAACCGACCAAGAAAAGCTGGATATTTCGGCAGCAGGCGTTGAGTTTTCCTCACGCGAGAAGAATAATGGCAATATAAGCGATCGGTCGGAGACAATATTTGCGTCCTGTGGCAGTAAAACGGAATAAAGATCCCTTATGGCGACGAATTCATTTTGTTTTGATTGGAGCAGATGTTTATTTGCATCCATTTCTCCTGGCTGAGCTGGCTTTTCACTGCTGCAGACAGTTTGTTGTATCTTCTGTACCTTTGCCTATTGTATGTCCTACAATTCCTACAAAAAGTTGTTGTTTCCCCCAATTCCCTGTGTGTAATGTAGTTGATGGATGTAATGCTCTATGTGAATGTGAATGATTTTGTGAAAATAATTTCAACCCTTACATCCCAACAGTACGAAAACACTGCAAGCATTCATAATGTGCACATTCGACACCACGAAATTCAATTTTAAAAAAGTAAACCATTCCAGCTGCTTCCGGTGTTCTGATGCTCCCCACCGCAGGGTCCAGTGCCACCGTCAAACTACTGCGCACACGCACACATAAAAGAAACCAATTATGAATTTCTACGAACTGCAGCTCTACCATTCATTTGGTAACTTTTAATTTAGCACTGTAATTGAAAACACGTTTCCACTGGCATCGCTCGGTTCGGTTGCCGCTGCGTGCTCCTTTTATTGGTCCCCATTCCACAGTCCCCCAATGATTAGCATACGTTGCTGAAAAGCCTCATTAACAGCTGAACGACTGCGCATACGAGTGCCAATGTGTGTGTGTTGCGGAGATTTTTTTTAAACATTCATTAGCATATTTAACACTTCCTACTTCCCGGGGCACCGATGAGCCGGAGCCCCAAACGACCACACCACAGGCACCAGTTATCCTGGATGTTCATGAGCGCGAGTCACAAAAAGTGACTAGCAGGGGAGTAATATTATTTTATTTTTTGTTTTTGTCTGCTGCCCCATTTTTTGTTTCATGTAGCGGAGTTCATGCCGGTGATTTTTATTTTTCGCCTTCCCGCACACAAACGGTACACCGACGACGACAAAGATGCAGCCGATATGTGCCGCCCCATGGTCCCCATGGTGTTCGGTTGGCACTGAATGGATCTCGTTTAAACTTCCGCAAAACTTTGCAGCACCAGTAACCCACGGCACGGTACGAACGTACGGACGTGTCTTCTATGTGCGCCGCCGTGCTGCGGCAGAGGAAGTATAATTAGCTCGTAACCTTCAATTTAAAAATCTGCTTTCTGCTGCTTTTTAAATTTGTTTTCTTTATTTTCCGGCCCGTTTTTTTCTTTTGGCATCCGTTTCGATTCGCGTAGAATGGCACTTAACGATCTATTTGTGGGGAGGGTGGTAAAGTTAGCTTCCCAAAATTGAGTTTCAAAGTTGCTAATGGTGTAGGGCTGGCACACCGTTGTCGGGCTGTTCTATTATCGTCGGTGTGCAATCGAATGGATGACCCCGGTCTGTGCGTAGCAGGAACTTTACGTCAAAGTGTTTATTTTATAGTGGTAAGATAGTCAATCGTAATTAATAGCTGATATCGATACTTGGACATAACATTGTTGTTACAGGAGGTAAGTGATATATTGAACATATTGATAACGCAACGCACTGGAGCTATTTCCATAAAAACACACACACAACAGATGTTTGAAATTTCACAAGCATTACGAAACACCAGAAAACACAACTTTCATTCTACTCTAATCCTCGTTGAAATGACCAAAGCCATGATGCTCTCAGGATCTGAAGCTTTTATAACAACGATGCTATCCGTCGGAAGTGCTAGGAGTTTGATATGATGGCCAGATTGTTTCATCGACCGGCAAAAGGAACACCTTGAATACCGAGGGACAGGAAAACATAGGTAGTACAAGTGCATCTGCAAAAACTGAACATGATGCGCTTCTCTCTTTCTACTTCATTAGGATTGCAAAGGATTTGCTCCGAAACTATCACATGACATGTAGCATCCGTTTGACTTTCGTAATCTCGGCACGGCATGACTAAGCAGATGCACAGACCCTACCTGGATGGATACTCGTGTAATCTTGTGTTCTTACACCCAGTTGAAGTTAATCCTGCTTGTGAAATGGGTTTGTTGTTTGTGCAGCAGAAGTAGCCGCAGGGATTATTGTTCCACAGTTTTGTACCATTAATGAAAGTGACATTCCCTTGATTAGAATAAAATAATCATTACAGTTCGATTTGTCATTGAACATTCATTATTACTGCTTGGTTATTGAATAGTATTAATGCTATCTTTCTATCCTTCCATATTTTGAACCGAGTCGTGGAAGCTAATCAGTAGTTATGTCATTTGAAAAGATTTGCAGTGATATAAAGTAGCTGATAACAATGTTTAACAATAAAATAAAAGAAAAGATTCAGTGTTATGATTTCGAATAGCATTCCATACTGTAAATGTAAAAGGCACTCAATATTCTTTGTAATCGAACAACAACCACGCTCGGTGTAAGTGTACTTACGATTCCCAATAAGTGGATTTATAAGTGAAACACTTGCTAAAGCGTACCAAAACTCTTAACCTCCAGAAAGCTACACCGCGCCTCAATACCGAAGGATAAATCGAAATCAAACAGGAAGCAATAACCCATACACACCCAAGCACACACACACACACACATCGTCACGTGAACTTTAAACTCACCTGAGCGGAATCCGACATTGGATTGGAAACCGTCGAAAGTTCTATTTTGAAAACCCCCATCCGACCGAACCGAAGGGTAGGTAGGCTTTACAAACAAGCCACAGTGCAAATTTTATTTATTTATTTATCGAAACGAAAGTTCAGACGCTCTCCCTTGACTCTCGCTCCCATGCTCCGTGGCTCGTAGGGAGACATGTGCGAAGGTGAAGATGGAAAAACTCAGTATCGTGAACCTCTTCTTTGGCCGTAGGCGTATTTTTATGTGTGTATGTGCCCCATCGTTTGCCAACGGAACTACCATCGGGAAAAGCCATCCTACCTACTCCACTCTCCTCTTGTTTTCCGATCGATCCACTCCACGATCAGTCAGGTAGAGCCCACGAGAGTGCACCGGCCCGGAACGGAATCGATGGATGGGGTTTTTTCTGAGCACTTTTTCCATCCTCTTTCCTTTTGCCACTGCTACCGGGGTGGATTGCTTTCTTTCTCGCGTGTTAGGTACGTCAAGTTTCAGCGCCACCCACCCCCCTTTGTCTTCATCCGGCACTTTGTCTCCATCCAATTCACCTACAAAGACGAAGCTAGAAGCTTCGAACAGAATTCAGTTTCGCTTTCGTCTCAGATTGAAGCTGTTGTTTCAGTTTCACCATCCGTCGGCACCTTTACCTTTCACACCACACCATTGTGACAGGCAAGGTAGCCGTGTGGGGCGCGTTTGGTTTGGTTAAGAATGGAAAGAAATCTGATACTGCTTCCCGAAGTCCTTTCCGCTCCTCCTCTGGTCACCTCCCACTAGAATAGCTCCCGTGCGTTCGTTCGTGTGTCGATTTATTTCCCATTTAGTTCAAAGCAGAAGTTCCTCCCAAGCGGAATTACCGTGAGGATAAAGTGTTTCCTTCCTGTTTTCGTTTCTCCCTTCCTTTTCTCCTAAGCTCCCTCTTTTTGTTTTGTTTTTTTTTCTTTTTGCTGCCTCATGCCCGCTGGAAAGTAAACATGCGAAATAAATCAATTCCCTTGGCCTTATCCACACTCAAAGGTGGCCCTCCGATCGAAACAATGGAAGCTTGCCGGTTTTGGTGGAAGGAGTAGTTCTTGATATCAGTTTTTTTGTCGTTCCATTCGCCACAATCTGGAAGGCTCGATAACGTGCGATTTGGGCTGCTTGTGATGTGAGCCATTGAACATTTTCACGACCGGACGACTTCCTTGCGCCGAAGCGGAAGACACATTTTCGCAACCCCCAGCCGACCCCAATAAGTATCCGTTTGTCTTATTGGGACACCATATATATTCTAACGGTCCTCACTAGGTGACCTTTGTCTTGCAAATGGTGGTGAGAGTATTTTCGTATCAATCGACGAGGTCTATTCAATTTAATAATGTCACTTGCTTGTCACAGGTGGAAGGATTTACTCACGCCACCGGGTAAAGGTTATTGAAGTTCTGTGCGAATTACTTCGGACCCGTTTTCTCTTATTGCTGTTCTTGGTGTGAAGAAAAGAAAGGTGTGGACATGCTCTACAAAAAGTTCATCTGATTCAACACAATAACCAACACCAACAAATGGTTGGATCAGCCCTCCCAACCCATACGCAAAAAAAAACGCAAGTATGTATCGCTCTCCGCACAAGCGGGAGGAGGGAAGACAAACGAAACCAAATAAACTGAACCTCGTTCGAGGGCAGGGCGAGTAGATGTACCAAGAACATTACATCAAGCGCCCAACGGAGTTCAGCGCGTTTACAAAATTGAAACCTTGTCAATCAATATAAATATCATTTGACGCCGTTCGTGCAATCATCGCACCATCGTCCTTGCTCGAGCCTTGTAACCTGAGGCTGACGCTCATCTCCAGCACCCTGTATCATGTATCGAGCCGTACACTCTGCCACACAGTCGGGGCTATGGTTAACTGTTTGCTTCTTTCTACCCATGCAGCGTACCGTAGCGACTTGTGTGACGACGACTTGCTGCATCACACACTCACTCCACTCTATCAACTCGCTGCTGCCGGCGTTCACTCAAAACCGCGCTTTTACATCGTTGTGTCGTCTATTGCGTCAAGGATTCTAACCCATCTAGTAACATTCCCGTACACAACCAAGATCCTTCTCGAAAAAGGATGTTCGAGGTGGAACAATACAGCCCCCATCTCTCTCTCTTTCTCTGTCGGTGTACGAACCTGCCACACGTACTCCCGCCGTCGTGCTTCACCACCAGCACACACCTTTGTACAAATTCAATTTCCCAGCGACGTTACACAGTGCAGAGAGCTTGCCCATACTTGCCCACCACTCCATGCTTTCTCCTTGGGTAAACCTTGGGTAACTTTTTTCCATTCGGGCTTTTGTGGCATAGAAAACCACGGGAAGTACGTGAAGAGTATCTTGCCACACCGTTGCGTTTATCGTTCGCATTTCCGTCGTCAACGACCGAAAGATTGTCTAGCGCTTCGGCATGGCGATTCTTTACCAAGCCTTTTTTTTTGTTGCCAACACACTCACATGTGGAAAGTATCATTCAAAGTGCTGCTCTGGCAAGTGAAGCGAAACTGCGCACAGCTCAATTCAATCGTGCAGCGACGACTTCGATGCCAAAAAGGCACAAGTCACATCCCATGGAACGCGTGATGGCAAGTAGTAGCCAAACAAAATCGAGAAGAAGCAACACCACACGGAGAATGATAACAATAACAGTTTCCGGTGTTATCGGTCGGCGAACACATTTCCCTGAGCCAACGGCAATGCAGCAGCAGTGATGGAGGATGATGGTTGGCGCATTTTTCGACACCTTCAACAAGGTTTGCCTGTTAGTTTTCGTTGTCAATCCGGATGAATATGGCTTTGAAAATAAGTTAAAGCCAAATGTTACATTTTTTTGGGACCAATAGTTGAAATCGGAATTTTTGATTGATTTAGGTTAAAGTTTTTGATAATTTCGATACTAAAAGTAATATTGTTTTGTAGCTATTAGTACCAACTACTAGTATTTTGGTTTTTGAACTATTTTTTAATGACTTTCAATCTGAAGTGTATAATTGTAGAGCTAAGTAAATTAAAGAAACGCACCAACCTTTATTCTAAAAGGGATTCTTAGTTTATAT
This sequence comes from Anopheles gambiae, assembly GCF_943734735.2. Classification (NCBI taxonomy): domain Eukaryota; kingdom Metazoa; phylum Arthropoda; class Insecta; order Diptera; family Culicidae; genus Anopheles; species Anopheles gambiae. The sequence continues at coordinate 32,818,729 of NC_064601.1, forward strand.
GTCCATAGATGTCACCTACCTGAAAATAAAATATTGGTAAAATAGCATTAAAATTATATAATGTATCCAAAGTGCTTGTTACTACAATTAACAATCAATTAAATATTGATTAACATAGAGAAATATGGGACCTTGTAACGCCTGTTTCAATACTAGTACTAGTACAAAAACGGCCAAGTTGTTTATATAGAAACAGTAATTATTTAGTAAACATCATCACAGGATTATATTTCTTGGCAGCTCTTCCTCCACAACACTAATCCTCTAACTAGACCGTAAAAGCAAATAGGTAAAGCCCAACTCAAATATACTGAAAGCAATGACGGCTTCTAAACTGCTCAACAACATCGTTGAGGAGCTTACTGGCGGTAAAATGCGTACCGAGGCTTAAGAATGCATCCCCGCTTATTACGCTCATTACTTACAATAATCCAATTTGTTTACCTTGCCTGGAACTGAGCGACTGGCCCCACCCCCAAGTAAGGCCTTCCCCTGCGCAAGAAAAAGTGTCTGCAAGGGGCAGCAACAATTTAACATTTTACCCTCCCATTACAGGACAGCACCGAGGAGGGCAAAATATCCTCTTTAAGTCGGTGAAAAACACAACGCCAACAATGCGTGACCATTAAAAGGTAAGTTCATCTAAAGTTATGCTTTAAGTTTGACCAGGTAATTTCACTTTTTTGTGCATACACATTGAAGATGATTTTATGAATATGAAGCAATCATATAGCATTTGGAGTAGTGATGATAAAAAAAGAAGATTTCGTCGGAATCGATTCCGACTTGCTCCGAAGATTTTTGGAATCGATTTCGAATAGTAGGTCCGGCATCAGCTTCCGGAATCAATTCCGGAATCGACTCCGAAATTGGAACTAGCTCCGGAATCGAAAATGGCTCCGAAATCAAAATCGGCTTCGACATCGGAATTGACTCCGAGATCAGAATTGGCTTCGAAACGGAGTCGGTTTCGACATCTTCATAGGAATAGGCGTTTGGGTCCAATGATGCTACGAGTTGAAAGCCGCAAAGAATCAAACTTTACTTGTAAATGATCTATTCACATGGAGATTCCCGGACTTATTTCGGATCCCACGCTTCTTATTTCAATTCAAAAACTAATTCTTATTCTGGAGCTAACTACATTTCTGGAGTCAAGCCTGATTCCGTTACCGGGGCAAATTGCTATTCCCTGGTCGATTCCGATTCCGGAGATGATTCTGATTCCGTAGGCCAATTCCGATCCTGGAATCGATTCCGGAGCCGATCCCAGATTCAACTCCGGAATCGGCTCCGGAACCAACTCCGGTAACGGCTCCGGAACCAACTCCGAAATCGGCTCAGGAATGAGAATAGATACCAGCATCGGAATCGGCTCCGGAATTGACTCCGAACACGGAATTGGAATCGGGTATGTCCGATTCCGAGCCTCCACCACTAATTTGGAGTTAGCAAGCTTTACAGTTGTTGACATTGGCCACTTAACTTCAATCATTCGTTAGTTAGTGAAGAAAGAGGCCCTGAAAGGTCCAACGCCTCTATTAATATGAAAACAACAACTCGTTAGTAAACTCATTTCAAAATTGGACCCACTTTTAAATAAGTCAAATACTTCAAATACTTTACTGCTTTGAGCTTCACTGTCAAAAAGTAAACCAAATTATTACGTACACCTTTTGAGATCTTTCAAACACTTTCTGCACAAGTGAAAAACACAGCTGTATCACCTTTCTGACTCGCAAACACACACACACAAACACACGGGGGAGAGTTTTTTGAGTTTGTTTTGGTTACGCAAACTGTGTCGGTTTGCTAGCCCCTGAACAAAGACAAACAATCACCACGTGTTGCGCTGCTACTGTCCCAAATAACCCCCCTTTGGGGGCGCCACCACAGCTTTCCAGCAGGCACTGCCTGCCGGGCCGCCGTGTGGGAAGCCATGAAAGACAATGATCGAACAATTATCTCATGGCCACCGCACAGCATCCCACACAGCCAGCCCCAAACCGAGCGGGTGGCATCGTTCTCTACATTCACCCTGAACCCTGGCATAAAACGCACCCAAGCCACAGAAGGTCGAAGCGCGTTCAGCTCTCGTCGCATGGAAATTGAGCTGCGCACGCTATGCGTTTCGAATCGAGCGCGCTTTAAATTCGACTCGGAAGCAAACTGATGAAGTAATACATTGATGCGTGATGAGAAGGTCGGGGAGAAGAGAGTGGGAGAGAAGCACTGTGCGAGGAGGAACGGAAGGAAGCTGTAACGAATCAACACAATTGCGCTGCGTTAGGCACAATGCGCTTTCAGTGAGAGGCCACTTCACCGGGCGGCGGGCGCTGGCGAGAACGAGGTGCGAAAATGCGCATTGCACACGGTCACTACACCACCAGCACACCATCGCCGAATGCGGGTCAGTGAGAATGGAAAGAAAAGTGTTTTGGTCGGTCTCGTGGACTCTGGGCGTCGGGAAAACGATTTCGTAAGCATCACAACACACGCCGGGTCTGTGAAGATGAAGTGGCAAGCAAATTACTTTTTTTGGGAACAACATTGGGAACAGCAGTACAAATTTTAAGGAAAATTCCTCATATCTTATACTTCGCAAGCATCTCAAGCCCCCAGTCGGCATGCAAATGAATAAATAAACAGCATTTGAATGAATTCCATCCACTAGGTACAAAGTCATGTTTGGGCGTTTGGGGGAGAATGCGAGATTTGTTCAAACTTCCCAATCAGTCCAATTTGTTAGTGAGACTCTCCTACACAAGAAGGCTCATCACAGGCCGGGGCGTTACAAATGAGCAAGATAATTTTATGGCCGCCCAAACGCAGCCACCGCAAACCGTGGCGCACCGTACCACACACCCCTTCTGGCGAAAGTAAAACACAGCATGTGGCTCCGTAAAGATCTGTGCAACGTGGAGAACGGGGGCGATAAGGAAAAAACGGGGGCACACGGCGCACGCAAAGAAAGCAAAACTTCGTACGAATAACCAAAACAAAGTGTAAGATAATAATGAAAATAAAAGTTACAGATTACCGTACTGCATTCTTCCGACGCCGTCCAACGCCGTCTCTCTCTCTCTTTCCCTATCCCTTTGTCGGGTGCTTATTCCGTTTCCTGATCGAGGCGTTGTGGCTGGAGATATGTCTCACCCTTGCCCATAGCTGCCTGGTGGCCCAACAACACCCGTTTTTGGAGTGTTGCTCGCGCAAAGCAGATTGCGAAGTGCGTGATTTGGCCAGCATAAAGTTATGCTATTGTTGTAAACTTATAAAACACCAACAAACACGAGTTGAACGGCTACGCTGCCGACTCTTTCCATCCCCGTTTTGCTTGATGCCCGGCTACGGCGTTCATTTATTATTTTTTCCCCTAACCGTCGTTCCCGCCGCGTACACGCATTTGCGAAAACAATCCCAGGGAAATGGTGGTACCATGGCTCTTCCTGTAGGCCGGAGCCGTCTTGGAGCGCTTCCCAGGAGCGTTGCGCCACTACCAACACCATTACAATAAATAAACAACAGCGCCCAAAACCCGACACTTCCCATTTTGTGTTCAGCCGGGCCCACGCAATCTTAGTTGTAACAATTTTTTTTTGTTGTTGCTTCCTCTCCCTCTATATATCTCTCTCTGCTCATGTCTCTTCGCCCGATGCCCGATGGTATTGGATCGTAAAATTGCTATTCGCACCGTGCTCAACTCATCTCCACCGCCATTGCCATTTCGTAACCGTGCGTGTGTTCTCTTCTCCCGCGGACTGGCTCTTCCGCACCGAAGAAAACTCCACTCCGACCACCACACTGCGAGCCCATCGGGGAGAGGAAAAGATAGCAAAACCGTCCACCTCCTTACCACTCCACACCGTCAGCGCGAATACCTGATGAAATGGAATGGCGCTTCCGGCGTGAAGGTTCATTATTTGAGCATTAGATATCATAAATTGGTCAGCATTATCCGGCTAGCGGATAGTAGGTTAAGTGGGTCGGTACATGAGCACCTGCAGCCTTCGTTTCGGGGAAGCTTTTCCTGTTACATTTCTCAAATCACTCGAAGGTAGCCCATGCCAGGGCTCTAGCTATCCTCCAAATTGGTTCGATGTACACAAGTAGCAGCTGCTTCGCCACAACAGCTACTATGGGCAGCTTATGGGAAGTTGGAATTTGGAGAGGGGATGGATCTTGGGATTTGGATGTAAACGGGCTACCCACACACACACACACACTGTTGCTTCGGGCATCTTGACCTGTTTTTGATTTTATCATCTACTTGCCCAGCGAAGGAGAGGGTAGATTCGTAACGCGCGAAGCACAACCTAATTAAATGGCCGACATAATTGGGCACTGATGAGCACACTAGAACTTTAACTGCTTGAGCATGAGGGCTTAGGTGTTGAGGGTGTTGTGCACACGATGCTGACGGCGGAGCTTTGTGATGCGAATAGCAAACACTGAAATGCATCAACATGTGTGCAAGAGCAAGATCAACAGTAAGACAAAGTAGAGTACAATAATACAAAACAAACTAGTTTTTTTAAAGAACGTTTCATAAAATAAATGATACATCGACCGCATACACACAAAAAATGTTCTTGGAGTTGCGTTAGTTCCTATCAAAACAACAACACCAAGCAAACTGTAGCAAATTAATTTATCGTGTAACGAATGCTTAAAAGCACATGCAGACACACACACACATGGCTCGTCTATCAATCAACATCTTTTACAATATTTCACTTCCGCTAGCCAATGTATGCGGCCCACCCCATTAGCGCTAATCTTTATCGGTGCCTGGCAGCAGCAAGCAGCAGGGCGGCACTCATGCGTTCATCTTATAATATCCGCTCGCAGCTAATCCAGTGCGACTAAAAGGTTCCGCAAAAAACCCCTTCCCGCACTGTAAACCGATCTCCGAAATTTTGCCAATGTTTTCATGCTTGGTGGAGCGCACGCGGGGCGCCCGGGAGTTGGCATTCGGCAGTGGCGAACTTATCGTATTGCTGCCGTCCCCCCGTCTCTCCCTGTTAATGGGAAGGGAAGGGTGCTGAAATTAATGCTGCCAAAAACTATATTGCCAATGCCGAGGTCATTGAAATGTTTATGGAGCTGATGAGATGATAAAAGCATTCCCGCCGGCTCGCCAGTAATGCACACGATCGGTTGCCTCTAATTGTGGGTTACTGGTGGGCTGGTGGTGTGCGTGCTCGGTTCGGGCTTCGAGAATGAAGCCGAAATGCGTGGCAATGGAGTTAGTGCAAGCTGTATTACGTAGTGTGGCAAGTATTCACGCCATTCTCCAATTTGCCAAAAGTGAAACGAACAATTTTTATTCATCTACAGTACTTAAGCATTTCGGGTCGGCATTTGGTAATTTCATGTGCGCTACACGATAACCAATTTCGTGCCTCATTTGGGGGACTGTATGCCAACGCAGTTTTATCCCAAAAAGGTTCAAAACAAAATGTTCCTTCATATCCATTTTCTCTCCTGCCTACTTGCTCTGTAATCAATCAATTAATCTGTAAAAGAAATGTTTCGTATAAAAATAATGTCAAGCAACGATTAAAACCAAATTGCGTGACCGACAATGATAAAGCCCCCCCGTTCCCACGAATACGTACATTGAAATCGATTAAAAATGAATGCTTCCACAAGTTCCACCATGCTAATCAGGGGGCCTCGGGGAACGTGATAAACTCTTTACTTTACACCGCAATCGTAACGCAAACGAATCAGCAGAACGAGACAGTCGAACGGGTGGAAACATTACGCGAAATGGGGCAGCAGAGGGTTATGATCGATGGGCGTCCGCCGTACCTGTCCACCCACTTCCACCCAGTTCTACCCACCGGTAGTAATGGCGATTATGGTGACCCGTTAACAAATGAAACCATCTCGGAGCGCTTTTTTCTTTCTTCTTTTTTTGTGTGCGTGACCGGAGTGAGAGAACGAAAAGAAAAGCTGAAACTCACGCCATTACTTCACGCCTTTCATCACAGGCCGTCGGGGCGCGTCTCGCCTCTGCACACGCGATGGAGGTCACGAGAGAGGTTTTCCCTCTTTTGCTTCCCAGTGTACCAATATTCCGGACATCGAAAAGGTCACAACGGGCACATGATTTAGCACTCAGACCGGCAGACGACGAGCCGGAGTGCCGCAACATTACGGCGGGCGCGGGAAAACCCCAGGAAACATTTTACTAAATTTAAGTTGTAAAACTTTGTAAAGCAACCATAGTAAGTGATGGCCTAGCACAACCTCAATCACACTTATTCATTTGAAATTGCATGCAAATATACTCTCACAACCACAACAAAAGGTTCTAGCACAATATCCCATGACTTGGTGTCATAACGTTTGCTCCAGAAATTATACACATACCGCATTTTTATTGCATCGGGTCCCATTGATTGCAAGCATTGCGGCAGCGGCGTACAGCTCCACACAGAAGCGGGCGTAATTTGTTAACCTTTGCTCCCGATCACACGCCACCCTCTCAGACAAAGGTCACGCCGGTCAGTGTGCGATGCCGGCCGTACAACGATACGGCCACTCACCAGCACGGCAACGCGTAGGGGTATCGGGTTCATTTAATGTTGGGCTCGCCATCACTAAAAGAAAAGAGTAGCGGACCCGCTAAACATTACCGTGCCGTGACTGGTTTACGAGCAAACCGAGCGGTCCGGAACATTCATTTATGGGAAAAGAGTGTAGGTACTTTTTGTACTTCGAGAATCTCGATATTGCAAATGTGAACAGTCTGGCGCTCAGCTTGCAGACACTTGAACGCAATGCCATGCCGCTCGGTGCTTAATAAGTATGCTTTAATATCCAATTCCAATTCCACAAAACAACTCGTACGATTCCTGGCTGTGTGCGATATCTCGTAATCGATCAGTATTGTCGACATAGTAATAGTGCTCACCCTGGGAGACATACGAAGCATTCGCCGGTCAAAAAAGGGGTTAACTGCAACTACGGGTGCTGGACGTTGGTGCGGGCACTTTCATGCCACTGGTGCCCCTGGCGGTCTCGGATGTTGATTTGCTTCGCTTAGTTCTGGGCTCGACTATTGATGCCAAGGCCGTCGGCTGCAGCATCGATTGCGGCACACGCGGATAATTCGGTTGCCTTGTCCGCGCCGCCAGCAGGGTCTCTGCGCAGCGATGGAACCGATGCGATGAAAAGCCATTTTTGATTTTAAATGAGCGACCGATTGGGGCGAGACTGCGACGGCCTGTCCAGGTGCGGGACGGCCTGTTAATGAGCAGCGAAACGATTCATTGAATTTACAATAGCACCACAAATTGGTGCTGTCATTGTTTCTCTCCGCTGTTCATTTAGATTGCATCAGTTACAGCGGCCAACAACGAGATCGTCGCTTTTCTTGTGGAGTTACATTTTTGTTTTGTTATACTTTTTTTACATTGTATACCTGCTACGATGCTGCTGCTTACATTAACAACAACACCCAGCATGCGTATTTGCCAATTGTTCGAATTAACCTTCACAATCTCCTGCGGTTCGCCTGGAAAGTGCACACCCTTGATGTCGATTAACGTCAAACCCGCAAAAAAAATTGCCAAAAAAGAGCAATTTAAGTTTTTTGGGGGTTTCAGTTTAAAAGACCCGCACATCAACACCATTACGTGCATAAAACGCACACACACGAAACAAAACAAATCGAGACAAGTGAAAAAAAAGAGCCAAACAAAATGAGTCATTTAGGGCAAAGCAATTCCCCTTTTTTCCGAAGCCATGTGGCATGGAATTAAAAAGGGCAAAAGGCGATGTTGCAGTGTCGTTGTGCAATCTGGTCCAGGGTGCAGCAGCCAACCTGTGAAGGGCATTTTTAAACATCTCCTTTAAGCTCGATCCACTCTCCCAGGGTTTTTTTTAAGAAACAACACCCAACAGCCTTTTAAAGCTTTGGATGCAATATTAATTACACTGTTGCAATTCGCTCATTTGCTTCGAACCGAACGAGCGCGACTGTACGTGCCGGGCCCGAACTGCCAAATCAACACATTTATTGGGCTTGTACTACCTTCCCCATAATGGTAAAACTTGGTGCAGCAGCAGAGCCCGCGGCCAGTGCACGGCTTCACAAGAAGAGCCTCCACACACACAGACACACGCAATAAGCGAAATCATTGCATTGGCCCTCAGAGTGCAGTCGGGACGGCAGTGAGCACCAGATGTCGATGATTGTGCACCGCAGCACCAACTCCCCCCTGTATGCGAAGAAGCTTACCGGTACATTCTTCTTGCAAGTGAGCTTTCAGAGCAACAGAGACACCGTAGGCGCAATGTCGGTCGTGCATCACGTGCCTGCATCAACGCATTTCACTTTTTATGCACAGCAGGCCGAGCGTGGCAATGTTGTGTCGGCTCTCAGTCGGCGCCAGCTCGGCGAAGAAGTGGCGCGTGTGCCAAAAAGACACACGAGGACGCCTCTATGGCGTCGGAGCGGCTTCTTCAACGGACAGAGGAAGTTTCTCGCTCACGGATGCATCGAGAACATGGCCAAGTATGGCTCGAGTGAAAATGATCGTAATTGACGACAGGGTGGTAAGGTTGAAGGTGAACCCGACAAGCTGAGTTTGAAGATGTTAAACCGAAACCTCCAGATGCTGCAGCGTAATATTCGTCTTGAGATCTATGCAGAACTTCACCACTGCGCGGCATAGACATGCTCGGTAAGCACGTTCTACCCGACAGGATGTGAAAAACAAAACAGATTGAGCAATTAGCAAGCGATCTTTGAATCCAATAAATCATAATGTAACACGAAACTGGAATTTCCAATATCTAGAGACTGTTCAACAGATTATCCAATTCTATGATGAAGCAATCATATGAAACCAAAATGATTCTACAAAACTTGATTAAACCAGTCGTGTAGAGTTATTCCAGCTTACAACCAGTCTGCAAGATATTGAAACGTACTGTTGTCTCCAGCTTAATCCGCAATATAAAAGAGAAAATTGCACATGTCTTAAGTTTGGCAAATAACCATTATTTACACTTAGATCACATGTTACTAAATTTCAACAAAAAGTGATAAATCATACATCTATCGTGTGTCGAAAGCATGAGCTTGCTAACGACACACCAAAAAAACGCCCAAATCTCCAGCCTCTAACCTTCAGCAGAGCACACCGAACAAACATTGTAGACAAAGAAGAAACCAACCAACCGCCTCAAAGCATACACGGTTTTGCGCTATGGCACGCTGCACTCTGGCCAGGCGGCTGTCTCTGTTTGTCCGTGGTGCACGCCTGCGTTCCGTCGTCTCTCTGCAAAGATGCAATCGTCGGTAATTTATTCAAAACTTTCAGTTTCCACTGCGTGAACCGCCCCGCACCGCGGGTGTCCCTCCTCGCCCGACTACGGCGCAATAGCGTTCACGAACTAATCGGCCCATCTTCTGCGCCGAAGACGAGCGCGGGCACAAAAGTGGGCCATTTTGCTAAAAGACCGACGATGGCGACAGCGAAAACGACGGCTAAATTAGCGGTGCATTGCGTAACACACCGGTGGATGGCGCCCGATTGTGTTTGTGTCGGCTTTTTTTTGCGCCAACTGCGGATCTTGTCAGGTTTGGGCCAGGTATGGGTGTGCTTTTACGTTTTCACGACCGTGTCTAGGAATTGTCAGCATGGATTGTTTATTGTACAGTAAGAAGGCAATGGAAATTCAGAATAAAGTATGTCACAACTTCTTGAAATTATAATCATCAAAAATGATTTATGAAATCCATTCCTTGATCATTGCCACCTCCAGAAAAGAGATTCCAGAGCTTGTGCACATAAATCTGAAAACCTAGCGTTTGCGTCATTCAATAAATTCCCCTGGGCGTCTTGTCACCTGACGGGAGTTTGGCTGGTTACGTTTCATTTACGACGCTTTCGCACAATACACACAGCAGCATATAATCGGTTGACGCTGATGCTACAATATGCTGCAACCAGGCCTATCCCTTCGCTTCACAGGGCGACCACTTTCGCTGATGAATTTATTGTTGTTTTTTTTTTCCTCATATCTAGGCCGTACTTTTCCGTGTTTCTTCTTCCTCTCCGGCATCAGCTGATTACCGCTTTTCTCGCGCCACCAACCTGTCAACGAATAAAGCATCATAAACGTGCATATTGTTCCGGCACACGCTGCCAATATTAAAACACGTTCATCGTCGTGTGGCGCAAAACAAACGCACAACTTTATCGTTCTGTTGTCTGGGGTTGCGCCGTCGTCATCGACTCCAGCTTCTTCCAATGCCGCTCTTTCACCAACCCGTACCCAAGCGGTCCTGCGTCGGGAAGGGCTTGAATGTTACCACCGCCAAAGAGAACGCCCTTACTTATGCACAAACATAATCACACACACACACACACACACACACACATACACACATACACACACACGTACAAATGCATACACCAACGTTCCAAACGCACCCGTTGGCGCTTTACGTTGGCGCGATCACCTAAACGATGGGTCTTAAATTATGCAACAGCGTGATTAAATCAGATTAAAATTTAATTACAAACTCATTGCCGGGGCTTTGGTGGAGCCAAGCGCGCCAGCCGACCGCCGAAACAACCGGGCTCTCGGGGCTTTATGCTTTATGGAGCATTTGCGAAGCAAACGCACAAGAGGATGGCCCCCTCCCATCGGTTCCGTTGCGGAGTGAGGGATACTTTTACTTTTTTTTTTTTGTTTTGGTTCGCACTGTTCTTTCGCTCAAAAGTTTGCATGTGTTTCGATGATTTGGCCACGCGCACCAGCTTCCGGTTTGGTGGGCCGGCGAAGGGCTTAACACGGCTTGAGTGGCACACGAGTTGCGGGATGTATGTGTGTGTGTGTGTTTGTTTCGAGTACCATATTTTACAACACATTCGAGGCAACACCATCACTTCAGGATTATGTTGAGTGCAAACAAATTAAGGCCGTGAGGCGGGCTCTCCCGTTTAATTTAATTTTTATTCATGTTTTTTTTCCTTCCCATCCGGGTGATGCTGGAATGCTGGGCCCAAGGACAACGACTGTTGATTGAATGCTGATGGAAATGGTGATGGTTTACTGTTCGTCAAACACATCTGCTATTTACAATGCAGATGAAGTTAAGGGTTTAACGTGCGCTTTAAAGCTATTTATTTCAACGAGCGCTTTTATCGTTTAAAGCGATACCGGCAAAGCCAAATCAATCAATTTAATGGCTACAACAATCTACTTCCGGAACAAAAGTACAACAACAACAACAACAATGCAGCATTACAGCGCGTTTTTTTTTTTTTTGGGGATCGCAACAAATGGTTGCCGTGCAAAACATTCAACAGCACGATAACAACATCAATCGAAAATGCCGGCAGTAGAAGTTAACAACTAAATTACTAACAAGCCCGATGGGGGCACGATTGCTTCGCCTGACTTGCGGCCAATTTTTTTGGCACAGAAGCAGAATCCGTACCAAAACACAGAAGCGTAGTGGAACCAAATTCGAAAATAGACTTGCCCCAAAATGGTTCAATCAAAAAGTTTATGGATACGTGTTCGTGGTGTGGAAAAGTAAAAAAAAACACACACACACAGACACACCTAACGAGCGGTCATCCTCGAAATAGAAGCAGCACAAAAAAAGAAGGCTTCAAACATCAACCCCGCAACGAACTACGGAAATGGGTGGAAAACTTTCAATTTTATCCAATCAATCACTGAACTGTTTCACGTTCTACGGTTGTTGTGAGCGACCGGGAAGACGGTGAGGGATATGGTTCGTTTCGGGCAACCCTGTGGCAGCGTAATGTATCGGGTACAATTTGAAAACCTCGAAACGTGTTTACGTGCTGTTGTTTTTTCAGTCTAAATCCACGCTGTGCAAGCATCTGGCAGCAAGCTAGAACATGGTTTGAGGCGTGTAAATGGGATTTAACAGGAGAAGGAAGGGCGAAAAAAGTCCAACCAATAAAGCGATTCCGGGGTTTCCCGAGGTGCACACATACGTACACCACACTGGACGGAACGGGAAAGTTGATTAAAAAGGACCGGTGACAGTGTCGTATCGGAAGTATGGCCCGAAGTACATTTCCGAAAGCGGGACCATCCCGACCAATCGAATGCGAAATAAATGTGCAACGATAGATCGCTGGCACCCTACACAACCACCCTCCGATTACACCCGGTACATGTATCACGCGGATCGATTTAAAACTGCTATCATAGCATTTTTCGTCCCAAGTCCCAGTAAATGAAAAAAAGGTCCGCCCAAATTGGGATTGGTTCGGCCGGCAGCGACTTTCCCCCATGCACGGCGGCCCAAATATGGGTGGAAAAAAGGTGTCCACCATCCTCTTGCATTCCAAATGGAATCCAAACAGGATGAACGGGCAGAGATGTACGGATTGAAAACACATCGAAACACACACAGACACACACTCGGAGTTGATGACATTCCATAAAATTGTTCAAAATACCCCACGGGGCAAAGGGAAATGGCGTTCTGCACGCAATGAATTTTAATCAATCACGCTTCAAACGCATCCACTTTGCGGGATGAGAGGGAGGAGGAGGGACTGGGCGCAACACCACGGAGTCTTGGTAAAAGGGGAAAAGACACACACAAACACCGGTGATGGCTGTCGATTGGTTTGGCGAATTCTGTTTCCGGTTTTGCACGACTCCGGGCTCCGGCCTTTTTGGAGTAGAGCACGATCACTTTCGCCGTTTCCGGGCCTGCCTTAACGAGACGACGAGCCACGTTCACAGCATGACTCTGACCATCGACGCTACCCCGAGAAGTTGGTGCAGTACTCACTCGCGTTTACAGTGGTTTATTGTTTGTTTTCTTTTACTAAGCGGATGTTGCGCGATAAATGTTCGAACGTGGAATAAGCGATACTGAACAACGATTGAATTTTTAACGATGTTGACACCTGATTCAATTAACTCACAACCAGCGACACGCAATGTCGTAAATAATATTTTATAGCGGCGCTTGTTGTATACAATAGTGGTGGGAGCTCGGAATCGGACCTACCCGATTCCGATTCCGTGTTCGGAATCAATTCCGGAGCTGATTCCGATGCTGGAATCGATTTTGATTCCGGAGCCGATTCCGGAGTTGACTCCGGAGACGATTTCGGAATTGAAATCGGAATAGATACCTGAATCAGAATCGGCTCCGGAATCGGAGGGGACCTGGGAATCGCATTTTTCCGGTAACAGAAATGGAATTAGCTTCGGAATGAGTTTCAGAAGATTCAGAGTTTCAATTGAAATAAAGAGTTTCAGAAGCGAAATCAGTCCGGGAATCTCCATGAGAATGGATCGTTTAAAAGTAAAGTTTGATTCTTTGCGACTATCAATACGTAGCATCATTCGATCCGAACGTCGCTTTTTATGGAGATGCTGAACCCGATTTCGATTTTGAACCCAATTCTGAGTTTGAAGCCAATTCCAATTCCGGAGCCGATTTCGATTCCGGTACAGATTATGATTCTGGAGCCGATTCCGGAAAGTGAATCCAGACCTACTATCCGGAATAAATTCCAGAAAACTTCGGAACTAGCCGGATTCTATTCCGACGAAAACTTCATTTTTCCCATCACTAGTACACAAGTGATTTATAGTACACAAGTGATATTCGGGGAAGCAGCAAAACAAGCAAAATATTATTATGTATTATATCACCCGGTCTGGTCTGGTGGGTATTATATTGGCCGGTCTGGTGGTACAGTTGTCAACTCGTACGACGTAACAACATGCCCGTCATGGGTTCAAGTCCCGAATAGACCGTGTCCCCATACGTAGGACTGACTATCCTGCTATGGTAACAATAAGTCACTGAAAGCCAAGCTCACTTCACTAAGTGGGTACAGGCAGGCCTTGACCGACAGCGGTTTTTGTGCCAAAGAAGAAGAAGAAGATTATATCATCACCTACATTAACATGTTCAAAGGTTTTGAGTAACAGAAATAAGGCAAATATTTAGTAAAACCTAGTAAACAACTTTCCAATCAAATATTAAATTTATCATCATCATCATTTCACTAATTATGCCTCACAATTTCTCTTAATTTTAAGCGCTGCAGTCTGACAAATTTTCATTATTAAAGTAAGCTGTCCTGGTGTACCCTGTCCATTTAACGACCTGCCATGAATGTTAAACGAAACGAATCATTCCATTAAACATTATGATAGCGCTAATCACAATCCGACCGGCTCGAAAGTATCCGTGTCCCCACCAGTAAACATTGATTGAAGTTCGACCGTTGGCATTAACACACACGGGCGCGCAACCGCGAGCATTTCCAACACCAAACATACTTTCGACCATTCCTCCAAGCAATCGAGCAAAGAAGGTAAGGTGCATTTACTTTTCCACATCGATGCCCTTCCCCATCGGGTTCGTCCGCCGTACCATGAGCGGCATTACACGGGCCTTAAGTAAAAGAGGATGACTTATTAACGCTGCCCAAGCGTTTCGATGTACGCGCCAACATTAGTGCCAACATTAGCAGTGTGAATACACACACACAAACACAAGAAGGGGGTTTGTCGAACCGAAGTCATCGGAATGTCTTCATGCATGGCCAAAAGAGCAAGAAAACAGTGAAACCGAGGAATCTCACACAACCAAACTGCTGCGCCGCCACAGTGTGCGCTCGCTGTTTCTGCTTTATGATGCAAAATCACACTCTCTTATCGCTAGCATAAACTGCGTCGCTTGTCGAGCACCAGCGAACATGTTCGCTTAATTTTGGATAGTGGTTTTGAGGATTAAAAAAGGGTTACCGCTGTCGAACAGAAGATAGGATGGGAAACAGCCCAACCCCACAGCCACATCACATCATCGTTCCAATCAACTGATCTTGAACTCCGCAGCATGATCTGGAGCATACTCGTACTTTTCGAAAGGGATAAACCGAGGGTTCCAATGCATGTCGCGGTCTGCTTCAGAAAGTTTCGGCAGAACAGGAAGGCCAGCAAAGAAGAATAAACCGCTCGATTATGTCTGCCGAACCCCAGAGGCGAACGGGCGACCGCAAGGTCGACGACTTGTATACCTCTCAACCGCAGACAAGCCTCGGGGCGTTCGTGTGCTAGGGCGACCATAACCATAATGATCGAATCGATCTGTTTTCACTACACACAATTCCACGTGGCGATGCGTACGGTGTGGTACGGTCGCCGTGGGTTATACCGGTTAGGGGGAGAAAAGCTCCCAACAACTTGGCGGCACGCATAGCTCTCCCACTTCCACTGGAGCCGGAGCAGCAAGTTCATAATTCCAATTCCACCAAATGTCGCCGTACTTTCCCTGTACCCTCAGTGCGTCAGTCACCGATCTGTCCAATTGCTTCATGCCCCTTCGATCGTATGCCCACTGGTTGCCCTTCCATGTCCGGATAGCAAGGAGCACATTCGGCATGTTCGTCACGTTCTTCGGACACTCATTGACTGCAACGCGTCCCGTCGCCGCTGACAAACCCAGACCCGTCGTCGGTTAACCGACCGTACACAGCCGGTATAATGAAGCTCCCGGTACCAAGCGACCGACCCATCAATTTTGGTCTTAGCAATAACAGAAGAAACACCCATCTACACACACACACTCCATCACGAAAACAGAAACAGGAAAAAAGGGTTTACAAAACTGAAGCCAAACGTAAGACCTAGCACGAAGACGACCAATACCGGGAGACCAAAAAAGGCTTTGGAGAGAAGATTGTGTGAGTGTGTGCCGTATGAATAATTTTATCGAAAGCTTACCCAACCGATCCGATTGTGGTCCGGGATATGCGTTTTACTTATCGGTTCATCTGCTCCACAACCAACGGGGAGGGTTTCGGTGTATCTGCACGCCTTTGCTGTGTGCTTGCTGGCCCTTTCAAAGCTTTAAAGTTAATGAAAGCGCATTTGTTCATAAATCCCCCCCGAGGGGGCTTACCAATCGTGCCATGAGTGTGGTGGTGCACGAAAAATTAATTAAATCGAACACAGCTTCGGTTTGGTACAGAGCACGACATCTTGTCTTTTAGGCGAGAAGAACACGCCAGTATGAAATTATTATTATTCTTATTAATCTCCAGCAAGCTTAATGTATGCTCCATCTTGAAGAATAATACATACACCGTTTGCACACTTTGCTGCCCAGCCCAGGCTGCTGCTGTTGGAGAAGAGAGAAAAACAAACAAAACTACAAGAGAACTCAAACTCTTGGGGAATGGTGCATACCGTCGGTACACCGAGCCCTTAAGCTTAATGTAATTACATTAACGGACAGCAATCGGAAGCAAACTTCATTACTTGATGGCCGCTCAACTCAGCTGGCAGCGTCGTACAAAAAAAAGTCAGCATATTGAATCATCTCGTCATACGGTGAACCAACCGTCCATCTACTGACAATTTCGAAGCGTTCCAGTCGAAGCTGTCCCGCCTATGGTACGCAGTCAAGGATCGGCGGTCGATTCGTTCCGTCTGTTAGAAACTGTTTTATTTTGCTTCTTCTTCTTCTTCTACTTCGTTCGCCCAACCGTCTCATTGCGATGCAAATCGTATTCAAATGAATCAATACGCCCCGCACATGATCGGTGCTGCCCTTTTCTAGTAGCAGCCAGGCAGTGCTGGAGAGTGCCGCCCAACCCCAATATAGCTGGGCTAAAAATCAATCGTTTCGCTCGACCCACCCACCCAACCGACACGACACAGCGAAGCGCTTGTGAGGAAAGGAAAAAAAGAAAACACCGGTACTCCCTCACGCTCCCGGTTATAACCGTCGGATCGATGATTGAGTGTGTACCACCATCGGCACCCGGAGTCGGGGTGGAGTTCGTTAGAATTTTTGGCCCTAAAATAAAGTACGCATAAACATACGCAATACGACCCGCGTTCATGTTGCGACCGGTTCCAAGTGCTAGAGGCGAGCGAACACACCGACATTTACCAACACCGTTGATGAACCAACCGGAGGAACGGTGGGTGTACAAAGCAAAAAAAAAAAATACAGTCTCACAAAAAAATGAATAATAAAAACCGCAGACCGACATTAAGATTCACTGCTCCCCGTACTCCTTCCTCCGAGCCACCACTAGAGTACGTCTGGCTGGAAAAATCGCCATTTCGAAGGATGGACCTGGCGGAAGGACACGCGGTAGACACACGGAGGGCAACGCAAACCAAAGAGAAAATCAAAGTCAATTCCCGCAGCAACTTGTGCAGCATTTTCCTTGCCAATCCACTGTCCACCGGTGCCGTCGTTCCCAGTACCCACTAATGCCGCGGGGGCCTAAAGGTGTTTTGCTTCGGACGCAAACATTATGTATATGTAGGCGGGAGAGTAAGATCTTTTTTTTGTGAATACTACTATCAGTAGCAGGCCTTACGCCGAAGTTAGCGATCCAAAACATTCGATCCTCATAAATATGTACACCAATATCTCTGCGTCATCATCTTTCCCAAGCCAACCCCGACAGAAGCGAAGGCTGAGCGCTGAGCGGCCGGCCCTATTTTTTCCGCCTAATAGGAAATGGTTACAATCTTTTTTTATAGAGATTTATACTTCCTGTTGCTTTTCTCTTATTGATGTTTTGCGTACGTGCGATACCAATCTCAGACTTAGTATCGTCGGAATAGTTATTCTTTCCAATGAAAGGCATTTGAAGAGTAAGTTGCAGTTCATCCTCTCTCTTTCTTTTTCGATTGCGCTCTTAGTGTTAAACGTTATTAGAAGCGTCATTTTCACATGTTCATGATGATGGGTCAAAATCTGAATAAGAAAATTATTTTGATTCAATTGTTTACATTCTCATTAAAAATATGTGCTCTTATTGAGAGTCAGTGTGTGAGTGAGAATCCAGCAAATGAATGTCTGGACTCAACACAGTTTATATGAATCTTTACGTTATTTACTCTTCACTTGTTTATGATTCACTTTTTCACAATTTACTGGAAATTCACTATATCGGAAAGTGAGTCACTAAAATGCCTAAAGAACGAAACGTTAGTCGGCATGACGAAAGAGTGGGTAGAATCCTACAGTTTGACCTATTAGTGAGACCTAAAATCTGAACTACTAGTTCCATGCAGAGTCGAAGTTGTCCCGAGTCTGAGTAGTCCGGAATCGGAGTCGTCCGGAGTCAAAGTCCTCTGGTCTCAAAGTTGAAGTCGTATTTTCATCGTTAAACTTCGACTCCGGACGACTCCTACTCCAAATTACTTACAATCCGGATGACTCTAACTTCGACTCCAACTCCGGACGATTCCAATTCCTACACCGGACGACTAAGGACGATTCCAAACAGACCATCCGGAGTCGATTTCAAAGCTTTCGGAGGCGGATCGAAGTCATCCCCGGATTTTGCGTACTTTACCCATCACTAGCAGTAGGTCGCTGGAAGGCTGGAAGATCCCAAAAGAGTAAGTCAATAGTCAGCGCAAAGAGTGAGTGAGTTGAATCCCACAGGATTAGCTACAGGCTTTATGTGTTCCAGTGCAGTAAGTTAAGTATTCCCTATAGTCAATATTGCGCTAATATTCAACCCTCTAAAAAATTGTCATTACTCTCATTTTGTTGACTATAAGCTTCCAAGGCACTACTCTAATCGGTAATATTACATTCTTGCAAAATCTATGACCATGTTTCAACTAAAAATTGTGAACCGTGTTCCTACAGGCCTTTGTCAAAGGTTATCAAGCAGGGCAATTCTAATACAAACAACGTTTTAGTAATTGATGCCACCCAAACCAATCAGTATTTAATTGTAAAACAATTTCCTCAAAACGGGGATTACCCGTCACGATCTTGCCGTTTCATATTATTTCACCTATCAGCACAAGAACGTTTGCCTCCAGCAAAACGTAGAATGAAAACAATCACCTAGTGCCTATCTCGCTGCATCTTTACTAATTCTTCCCGCTTACGTGACTGTGACTCCCCAAATATCGACCCTCCCCCACCACAAAACAGTCACGACACGGAACGAACAAAGTAACACGCTGGTTCTGCCCGCAACACTTCGTTCCAAACCGCGGCGCCATCGCGAAACCCCCAACAACCCCCGCTTCCCAATGTTCATTCGAAGTTCATTTTCGTCCTCGTCAATTGCAAAACCACACACCACTTCATAGCAAAGAGGGAGGCCAGCACCGAACACTGCATGTTCGTGATTCATATTTGACCACAGTTGGGGCCCGTTGCACCGCACAAAAACCTCGAGCGAATTCCCGCCAGGATTTGGTCGATGTACTTGTTGGCACCTTCAGCACACGACGTGAGGTAAGCCCAACCCAGCCCATCCCAATCGTTTGCGGTTCTCCATCCAACCCAAACCTGCAATCGTTTTCAGCTCGTGGGAAAATGGGTGATGTTTTTTTTGCCACCCGTCCGTCAATGTTGCGATCGACGAAACGAGCGAGACGAACCGTGCAGAGCAGAGTGCTGGGGGAGTGCTGATCCGGCAACAACACATCAGCGCCCATGGTACCCCATGGAAAGGTCGGTCGGCCGACCGAAAGTCGAGAAAAAAGATGCTTTATTGATTACCTTCCGTCGGTGACATTTAACCGCCACCGAAGCGTGCCAACCCTTTTTGTTCCTTTTTGTCGGTCTGTTTTTTCCCGAGATGTGTGTACCACGGTGACTGCAGGCGACACCCACGGACGGAGTTTTATCGGTAGTTAGTTTGTTTTATGTACTACACCCAGTCCCACCAGGACGACCAGGAGTTTTCCAACGTGACCCGATTGTGTTCCCGGGTCCGAGAATGGGTCGGGGGGAACCGTGCAGCACCACAATCGTACCCCTCTCGTGATGTGCTCGTTCTTTCTTTCGTGCCAATCAGATGGCATAGAACTAATGGGCTAGACGACGACCTCCCTGGGCCGCACCCCTTCAGCAACGTTTACCGAACAGCCCCCGGTGTGTGAACGATCGGCTGCTCCATCGCAACCAGGTATGGCGGCATCGTGACATGATTTATCAGCTTGTGCTCACGGTGTGCGCGTAGTAACAGTGTCCTTTTCGGTTTCAATTTAAAATGCAGCAGTAAATGCATTTCGATTGTGTGACCGTGCTTTCCTCTTTTTTAGAATAATATTGGACAGGGGTTCAAACTTTTCATATTTCAAACGTAATCCATGTGATGCGCACGGAGGCAAAAAAATGTTAAAACGTAAAATAATCTGTTTTCCTATTTCCCTCGAAAGCCCTAATAGCACTTAAACGCTGCTGCACCATAAAATCCCAACCGTAAGCTGTTTCTACTTCCCTCAAAGGTACTAAACTGCACGCCTCGTGCAAGCGGCGCGGTTCGAGACGACCGCTCGAAAGGGAAAATCTATTGCCTCTAACCAACATATATTTCCTATCGAGGTGCTCTCTAACACATGATCCCATTTATTAGTCGGCCGCTCGTTCGTTCCAAAACAAATGCCCGCAAACGTAAAAGGACTCCCGCCCCTCCCGCCCTCGCGCTCCCCCGGTTGACAAATGGGAAAAGGGAAAGAAAATGATGATGTCTCTAAATGATGATGTGAGAGGAGGAAGGTGTGGAGGGGAGAGAATTCCTGCACGTTCCTTGCATTTGTCCCACCCCGCGCTCGTCCTTTGTTTCGATGACAGTTTTACGAGCGAAACAGATTAGATTGAGCAAACGTGATGATCGTTATTGGTGACCTTTTTTGTTAGTAGGCGCTCGTGTGAATGTGTGTGCGTGTGTGTGGATGAGCCCGACTGAAGCCAAATTATTCCCCGTAGGATTGACAAATGTTTCTATTTACCCAAAATAGGCCTAAAGACATTTTCCTTCACCCGCTGTGGCTGTGGAACATTTGCGTCGAGACTGGTTAAGAGAGAGAGAGAGAAAGGCAAACAATTCAAGCCTCTGGATGCGATTTGATAATTATTACATCAACAGTATTACGATCATCCCCCAAGCCTCCCCCTACCCTCCAGCACAGGGCCCCCCCAATAAATCTCAAATTAGGTTAGTAGGGATAAGAAATGAAAAACAGTGGCCCAGCTTAAGAAAGGCAAATTGAAAAAAGCGCCATTGTTGTGTTGTGTGGTTTGTGGCTGTGGGAAAAATGCTGCACCAAATCTCAAATCTCGGTGTTGCAGCATCCAAAAAAAGATCATTTCCCCCGCGTTGGTGTGAGCGCCAGTGACGACACCTATAATCGAAACGGCTCTCGTCCCTCCCCACGTCGCAGCTACGGTGACAATACCTAAACCGCTTCAACACCTTTTTACAGCACTTTTCCAGCAGTAAGCAGACAAACAATCACCTACCTTTTGTGTTTGAAATCGCGCCGGCTGGCTAGTTTCCTCCGACTTGCGTATGGCGTTTGTGTATGGCGCAACGCCTGGCCACTGAACGGGTTGTGTGTGGGTGGTGACTGCGGGGCTATTGACAACCGTGGTTTCTGCTACCGCGGGAATGGGCTTACCGCAGCAGGACCGAAGCCGATTGGGGCTGCTGCACCTGTTGGCGGTGGTTTCCTGTTGCTTCGATAGCGTCGCGCTGTTCCCGTACCCAAGTGACAACACTGCGCCCGCACCGGCCGGGCAATAAGAACTGCATTATATTTTCATCAACACACACAGACACACACACGTACACGCACGTTCACTGGCCGCAATAGAAGCGCCGTGCCCCGGTGATGGACAGTGAATTAATTCCCGCCAGCGAAAACTTTATTGCACAGAAACACCCACCCACCCGCACAAAGAGGTGTTCCACCGTGAGAACCGTAGCCGGAACCTCCCGCCCCCTGCCGGTCGCTTTACGTAATGCACTGCACTTTCATTAAACACACACACTAGCACGCCTTCACATACACAGACACGTACGTTCACTGCACCGGGGGGAGATATTATTTAAAATCATGAGCTTTTTTTCGCTTTTTTAACTCTTTCACTGTTGCATTCACACTTGTCACCGCTTGCACTTATTGCCCACGGGCTGAGCTTTTGCGCGCAGATTTAAAATATTTTTTAAACACACACACACATGCACACACGCTCAAGAACTCGTTGAGGAGCTTCTAAGTTTACGTTAAGGAGAAACACTTGTGCCTGGAAATAAGCAAAACAAATATATATTATACCACGATGCACGTATGGGAAAGCAGGTAAAGCTGGAAACCTCAAGAAAAACAAAATAATGAAATAACAAATGAATAAATATATAAAAACAGTTGCAATAGAAGTATAAAGAAAGAGACCTTTTTTGCACATCCTTATTGCATCATTGGTTCAAGCCTAGAATGGAGCGTCCTCCCTCAAGCAAGGACTGACTATCCGGCAGCGTGGTACTGACATAAGCCTTGAAAGCCCTATATAGTCCGGCTTGTACGCGTAGGACGTTACGCCAAATAGAAGATTTCTACAAACTATTTTTTAGCATTTTTTTAATCAACATGCAACCATTTACAACCTCTATTGTGCGCAAAGTCAGATTTGAGAAAGTTCAACTGAAAATTTGTTCTTGAATGTGTTGCCACAAGCTCTAAATGAATAATCAAATTTATTCTTCAACTATGAGAAATTGTTCAATTTTGACCTATGTTTTATGTTAATGTTTGTGCAAAATGTATCGGAATAATAAGGCAAGTGGCTGAAAAGAGAAAGGAGAAAGGAGCTGAAAACCAATAACCGCGGATAATCAGCAATTAAAATGATATTATGTTGCATTATGATGCAGTGTTGCAAAAAAAAAAACACACAAATACTGCACACAAGTAATTTATGCACTCACACCGATACGACCGATGCTACCACATTTCTTTTCTCTTTCATGTACTGCGGTGATGCTTCAGCTGCCGAATGGAAATACATTGAAATGGCAATACATTTAACGTTTGTTTGTTTTCGTTTTCGCATAACGAATAAAACGGCAAACCAACGGACACCGTAGCGCAGCGTGAAAGCTGCAGTTTGAAATATATTATTTTAGCAATGCACTCAGAAATCCCGTAATGCCACCCCCTAGAGTGGACAAGCTTACATCCCCGACAGCGGGTACAGAAACCCAGAAAGAAATAAACGACGTGCAAATGTGTGAGTAGTATGGCCTGTAGAAAACGTTAAAAAACAACAACAAAGTTTACGTTTTTGTTTGCAGCAAACAATGTCGAGAATTATTCATCACCTAACCTCCCACACACACACACACACATATATACAAACGGTCACACTTGCAGTATGTGGCAGTATTTATGATGATAATATTTCTCGCCAGCAGCAGCAGCAGCAGCAGGAAAGATAACGTGAAAATGCGAACTAAATGGGAATGCTATGGGATTGTGCAAAGGGGCGCGCGCGGAGGCCTTGGTAGGGACACAAAAAGAAGAAGACCACAACAGGACGGACAGACGATAGAATTCCAACCCTATGACGTAAAACGATGATAGCTTGGCTGCAAACAAAAAAAATCATACTGCAACCATTTCTTTCTTTTTTAAGCTCAAACTGTGACAATTGCATGAAAATTTTTCATTGAGCGTTTCCCATTGTTTTCGTGCGCCAGATTTCCTCACTTCTGTGTACGGGTGTGTGTGTGTGTGTTTTCGTAGCTTCTCGTTTAGCTTTCAGCATGTCCGTCTGCTAGTTTTCGGTTGGTCAGTATGCGGGATGATTTTTTTTTTAGAAGGGATGCGAAGGGAGCAAGTTTATCGTGAATAAAAATTGCATCCCTCCAGCATCACAAAAAAATGGAACCCGGCCGGCCAGCCGTGCAAACATCACACCGCCAATCATAACACACTTTCGAAGCAAATCGTTCTTGCTACTACTTTGGGGTGAACTTTTCGACGGGTTCCCCCCATTGTTTTACTCTTTTGTCGGCGCGCCGGTATTGTTGAAACCACTTGAAATGCTTTCATTTTCACATTTGTGTCCTTTTTTTTTGGGGGGGGGGGACATTTCTACCGGAAGACATTTCCTCCGACAACTATTGCCGCGTTCGGTGCAAGCTGTTCGTTCACAAATGGTGGTCAGATTTTTTTTGTTTGATGAGTTATTTTGATTCCACCCACTGGGAATTGTGTGACAGTTGCTGTTTCAGGTTCAGAAAGCTGCACTTTTGCGTCACACGTTTTTCAACACGCTTATCAAACACTGGCAAACGTTCGATAGCAATCAGCGTGCAAGAAATCAGTGGAAGTACAGGGGACGATGAGTGCTGAAGGAACTGATGGTCTAACTGATACGGTGATCCCTTTTCGCTATCGTGGTGCATTTTTCGTATCATTTTATCAGCGGTCAAGCTTATAGCATGCTGTAGATGTGCAACGCTGATTGTGTGCTGGAAAGATAAGACAAGAACAGACAAAAAAACATTAATAGGATGAATCACAAGGGTGCCAAAAAAGTGTAAAAATACTTCTGGAATAATGATTTCAACTGTCATTTATTATGCTACACTACAAGCAAAGATGCATGATTCCATCGACCCATAGAGCAGTAGCACGAAGAACAATGGTTCGAAAGAAAAGAAACGTAGAGAGCATAAGCATTTCTGTTTTGTGTGCTGCTCCACCGCTGTACCATCATTACTTTCCAGTGTCGGCGGGAAAACTTTTGCATCACTTCGGGGCAGCACTCAGCCCACACATTCGGACAAGGGAGGTGTGGGAGCCGCTGATGCAAAGATGATGAAGGTAAGGTGTCGGCGTTGACGGCGGTAATCGAATATTTGTCCGAAAACATTACGGACGAGACTTCGCCAGAGCGCCACTTGGTTTATTATCTTCCTATTTTTTTTGTTGTGCGAGTGCTGCCTCTTTCCAGCAAGATTTGTTTCTATTTTGTTATCCAACCTTTGGGAGTACAACCCCCGTACCTTCCATCCGACCGTCTTGGACAGCGAGCTGCTACTAGCCTGGTTGTAGGGATGCGAAAAGAAAGAACCACGGAACGCAGAATCTTTTGCAGCAGTGCGGGACAGGGATTTTGGGGGGCGTTTGTTTGATGGTGAAAGTTTAATTTGATATACACACTGTTGTTATTTGTTTGATTTTTCTTTCCGTGGGGCTTTCACCGTGTAAGAACTGGACAAAAGCATGAATCGCAGAGAGAGAGCGAACGAAAGAAAGATCTAAGGAGAAAGAGGCACACCGGTGGGCGGAAGGGATGACAACAGAACAAGTGTACGCTTTCGGCTGTAAGATGAGGATCAACTTCGCCTTTCCGTCTTGAAATGGTTTCAGCGTTATTTGATTAGCATCAAGTTGTGGGTCCCGTGTCTCGTTCATCTCGTGCAAAAATTGGGCTAGCTTGGTTCTACAACTTTTGCAACAGGACAGAACAGAAGCTTCATTTTACATTTCCATTCTAATAATCTCTAAACTAGAAAAGCTCGCTGTAACAAAAAAAAAGTAGTACAAACATTTAAAAACACCACCCAACCTGCCCTATGCTTTATTGCGAAGCCAACGAAATAAAATAGATATAAATTAATGGTCTGCCTGAGATAACGATCGTTTTTTTTGGATGGTCGTAAATCGGGGTAGTCAACAAATCCTACGACCGACCGAGTTGATCGTAAAACTTGTCACCTTACGGTTTGAAATAAATGGCATTTGTCAACAGCAGCAGACCTGCCCGTCGCGCGGTGGTGAGCGCTCGGCAAAAAATAGCCAAACATACCCACCCCTCAGGCTCAGCAGTAGCAATATAGCGTGGGGAAAAATAGCCCAAAACCCCACCGAGCAGCTTTTCCATTTCATCTTCCACCCGGGACACTTCCACCATTTACCTGAAGCCACGCGCCAACAAACTTGGAAAAATACGAAAAATGCCATTCCACCTGGATGCTAATTGCGAAATAACATTTTCAAACACAAGCACACACACACACAAACAGTTCCTAGAGTCAAGGTTACCCACCCGCCCGGGCGCTGGTCGGAATGCTCGACTAGGGCCAACCGTGAAGGCACGACGGCGAAAGAAAACTCCGGCAGTGCGCAAAAAAAAAGGCAACACAAACATCAAAGGGATCGGTTTTTCGGCTGTATTTTCCGGCTCGTTTTACGTTCTTTTGTCGACCGGTGTGGGGTTTACCATCTCGGGACAGTTTTTTTTTGCTTTGCTTTCGTTTGTCGCTGTATCATGGGCTTTACTGGCCTCTCTGTTTTGCATCACGGTGTCACGGGAGAATATTTTGGGGTGAGCATCGCTCCGCAGGACCTCACTTAAACCAGCGGTAATTCTATGTAATACCATTGAGAGCGCTGGTTAAGTTGGCCATTTCTTCTTCCAGCCAGCCAGCCCGGTTGCTGCTCCTTTCACCGAGACTGCTTTGTGCTGCGCATCGGGAGCTTTTTGCTGCCTCGGTCTGAGCTTTCCAGAACCCAGAGAAGACACACACACGGGCAGACACTGTAAATTCTAACACTGGTTGTGTTTTCAGTAGTTCGCAATTTGGTTGAAGCCAAGTACTAAAACATACCAGCGGATCAGTTTTTCAACATTGAACATGAAGAATGCAATTTAAAACAACAACAAAACTAGGACCAGTTCTGCTTGAAGCACGCCAAACCTTACCCGCGCAGGGTTGATCGAAGTACCGACTGTTCTTATTGAACTTTGAGCCACTTATTGAACATTAGGGTCCTTTTATGAGACACACCCCCACCCAGACACACCGTTATTTTTGGCTCCCAAATCATCTACCAGCCCGGGCGGGGTGGACACACGCCGAGCTGGAATTTAATATTCTACGCAAACTGTCTTCTGTACCGGCACAAACAAAATCAATCGAGCGTAAAATTACATCGAAGCCTTTCACTGCGAGCCTTCCTTCGCTTCCTCTCGCATGGTGCAGATGCCACACAAGACGGGGAGTGGATGAATGGGAGCAAAAAATGTAAAAGATCTAGAAACAGTTCTGATGCTCATGCCAGAAGTACGAAGACGCCGCCGGTGAAGCTTCAAAAGCGCTAACGTGATTGTTCGCACGGGTGTTAGCTGTCGGGCCCAAAATAGCAGCCCCTCCCGGTCCGTAGCAGTATGGCCAGTGCCACGAACACGGCCGTAAAACATAAGCCCTGTTAAGCTGATGAAGCTGTTTTTCCTAATACTGCTGCCCGATTGTTTTCATCCCGTCGAGCATAAATACCTTGCCAGCGGCGGAAAACGAAAGCCTACGACCGACTGTCGAACGCCTTCGCCCATTAGCGGAAGGCTTTAACACACACGACAAGCCATAACCATTTTGGAGCGCTGAGGCACTGTCAAGAATAAGTCAAGCGTACGAACGAGCTATATGCGGTATATACACACCCTAGTGAGCTTTCGAAGTATTGGTTCAACTGCATTCTAGTATCTTCGGCTGTTGTTGGCCACTTGGAAGGATGTGACAATTTCGGTGGTGAAATGCTTGGCACTGGTTGGGCTAATGCTATAGGATGGCTTTTGAACGAAACTCGCAAGCCAGTAGGTGTGTGTGTAGATTAACGGTTAATGGTTTGTGAAGCAACAAATAGCACAATTTTTGCTACTAGATATTACCGTACACCCGGTGGGCAAAGGACTTTGGGTTCGTACTGTAAACGTTAACCGGGGGCGAAGACGAACTCAACGCCACAAATGAGCACTTTATCGAATGTCGTTAGTGCTAATTGACGCGTTATTTGTGGGTGGATAAATTTCCACCCGCCGCATGGAAGCCTTTCTCGCACAACAACTTTACTCCATTAGCATTACGACGCGCAGGAGCTGAAGCTGTTAGTGGTTCATCGAATTTCATCTCGCACTTGTACCCAGAGGGACATCGCCACACAACACACACACACACACACACACACACACACACACCAGAATGTTTCTTTCTGCTACTGTGCTATGTTTTCTTAGTCCATTAACATCTTTAGTGATACCATTAGCAGTTACGGTGTGTTATAATTGTTGGAGTAAATTTTGTATGATGTACTACTATGCGCTTTGCTGGTAACACCAATTCTATGTAGATTAGATTTGATCTGAAGAGAAGAGATCTGGATTTAACAAACATTACAAGAATTCACCAAAGTTCTTGAAGGCGATCGTTATACGCTAGAGACATAATGGCTCATCTTGTACTTCATAAGTTCATGATTTACTCTCAAGTTGATAAGCAACATCTACTAAAGCAGGTTCTTTACTCCCTCTAGGCAAAAAGAGATCTAACGAATATAAGCACCACTACACCTTCCGTGGAATACTCCATGATCTCTTCAATCGCCGGACTTTCAGAATTTATAAGAATTTGTCCTAGAGATAAAAATTGGTCACTGCTTCATCCGGCGACTTTGGATAACGTCTTGGTTGGACAATGAAAATCCACAAATGTTCCCCATGGCATTGCCATTATTTGCATTGGATGGCATTTGCTGTTGTTGTTGTTGTGTAATAATTATAACTTTCAAAACATCAACAAAACAAAATCTCCAAAGACATCCTCATTTACAGTGCACTGTAATGAGATCCACAAACATCCTGCTCCAGAAAAAACCCCATTACATTAACGAAGAAAACAATGGGCAAACTAACAGAAAACATGATCCACTAGCTGATGATTAAAAAGATTATGTACAAAGGACCGGCCGAAGCAAAATCTCATTAGTCGCACGGAACGGGAAGCCAGTGCCGGATAAAACAGAAAAAAGGTTCACTAAAACTTTCCACTCAGTTTCCTGCTCACTGGCATGCAAACCAACCAGACAACCAACGGCAGTAGTAAAATCCTGGCTCAAGTTTTTCACGGTTTCATTTTCCAACGGTCAGTGTACACCACCGGCGACCACATTCATGGTTGGTATTACAGTTTCGTGCACTGGTACGTTCCGTGCTGCTGAGAATCCAAACAAGTTACTAGAATTTGCAAGAAATAATTTGCAGAAACAGTGCTTGACTCACAGGGCAAGTGTGGTTTTGCTGTGTTTTTGTTTTGCCTTCTTCTAATTTCCATCGCATCTTTCCAGCCAGCATAAACTACTGGAGGTGTTACCAAACACTCCAAGCCGGCGGCGGCAGGTCGAGTGGGGTGAAAATGGTTTGACCGCTGACCGCAAACAGGTCGGTGACCGTCTCGAACCGGCAGGACCGGAAAATTGCCATCTTTTTGTGCCCGTAAAATAATCTTTGCCTTCCAGTGCCCTGAATGTTCGCTGTAGTAGTTTCATTTCCCTGCACCAACCACCACGATGGTGTGATTCCGCTTATAAAAATATGCACCCAAGGTAATGGCACGTTCTAGCGTGGAGAGGGCGCACAAGGACTTGGAATTTGAGGTTTCTTTTTTTCTCCTGCACTTGCTTAGTGCCGCATAGTAATCATACGCCCGGCATACGGCTGTCCCTAATCTGCAACCTTAAAGAAATCTACATCCCACGGCGCTACAACACATCAAAACGAGCACATCATAAACGACGTCTAGCGTTCAGGCCGGCGTCGCTAAAACGTTTAAACTTTCCGACCCACACATTCCATGTTTTGCGACAAACTGTACAAATTACTATTCAAACACGCTTCCGGCAGAACCATGACGGTGGATGATGGTATGGTCGATCCGGCAAACGCTCGTGTTCGATGTAAGGGTGGAAGCATCAAACACCACTTCCGACCGCACCCACACAACGATTCGTATTACACATACGGCAGTGCGGCTCAAGATGACGCAGTACGAACGCAGGTCCAACGCTACGCCACGTTCACCCACGGCCAAGCGGTACGATTACCAATCGTTGCCACGCGACAATCGCGTCTCACCGGGATGACATCATTTTTGACGCAATGTCAAACCGAAGGAGCAGTTGTTTACTTCAGCCCCGAACCTGCCTGGTAGAATATGGCCGGCACAGAAACAACACACACGAGACGAGACAGCGCGAGTGCGCCAAAAATATACCAACGACGATCGTTGAAACGTTTGAAGATGAGAGGCTGATCGAAGATTGAGTCAGCTCCAAGATGCGCTGGCGCCAGTGCCGAGAGTTTGTTCTGTTGGTGGCCAGTTCGGTTGTGCGTTGTGCCACTTCCCCCACATTGTGCAACAGTGCCATCGTCCCACATTCGTGCTGGGGCGACCACGAATGCCAAATGATGTTTCAATATTCATCCGCTTGAACCATTCATAAACTCCTTCCTATGGAATTGGTAAGGGAGTCATTCTCGGCCAAGATTTCTTTGCCCCAGGATGTAAATGGATATAACCGTATACACAGATCGACACATCTTGCAAAGCGAAATACAACACCAGCACTAGCCGTGCTATGAATGAGAAATCAGTACTGACCTACTTACTACTGAGGTTTAAAATAAAAACAAGGGAAAGGAGGGAATACATTTCAAAGACTGTTACCTATGTGCTGGAATGCTGTTGGAAGAATGAAATAAATGGGAAAGAAATCATCATGACTAAGGAATGCGTCAAAGAGAAAAAAATATAAAGTAAGCAATTTGCCATACACTTATTTGAATCATTTCCTATTCTAGCACGATGGATTTGTATCAACACACTAAAAGAGAACATAATCAAAATTAGACGTCGTACAACGATGGTGGTTTCATAGAGCCGTCAACAAAGGCAGGGTTTACACATACCGCGTATTCTACCATGACACGGCGACTGCTTACGATCGAATCTCATCTGGGCTTTTATTGAAGAATAGTCTCAAACGTAGCAAAACTTAACTATTCAACTTATGACTTTATAACCCTATTTGAAAAATGATGTCATTGTGGTCACAAGGAATAAGAAGAATAAGCCAAGTAACAAACTCTCGATGTAATGTGGTAGGCATAGACGTTCCAGCTTTTTGACAAGGCAGAGCAGTGTGTCTGCCTTTGGTTCCCAGCGAAAACATCCGCATGCCACCATCATGAACATTGGCTAATCTTATAACCGCGCACAACCACATTTGTGGCGCAAACCTCTTCATACACCACCACGATCATCCGATCCCACAGCTACTAAAAATCGCACAACTGAACTGAAAAATAAAACTGGGACGCACTTCAGATCACCACCATCAGCGAAAGAAGATGGCTTCATCGGTAAAGTTTACATCATTTGTCACCACAGGACAGCGTGTTGCGTATGCTGGAGAAAGACGTGGAAAACGTAAACGCCCGGCAAAGAGACGATGCCATACGAAACTACACAGCGTGCGCGATTTTCTGGTCTGTCATAATAAATTATTGCCGGCGTCGCTGATTCGATCGCGTGACAGCTGCTGCTGTGCCAATGAGGGGACAGATCGGACCGGTATTGAAACACCCCAGAGCACACCTCCAAATATAACCCCTTGCATGAGCGCAACGACAAACGCTCCCCTGGCACAATGGTGGAGATTGATTCCACACCACTATACACCATTTTCGGTAATCGTTCTTCACGTTGGCCACACGCGACGAACACGGCGTGTGAAGTTGCCTCCGGTGATCTCCACACTGCGGGAAGGTAAAAGTGAAGCGGACAGTCGATGGGTCTGATGTTGTTCTTGTTGTTTGGTTTCCGAAGCATAATTTCCACTGCAGTAATACCCCTGCCGGTCACTGTTTACCTGCACAGTGCCTAAAATGCGCTATTCGTGCAGAAATTGGCACCATCAAGCTAGAATTATGATACCGCACACGATTTGCATTCGAGGTACACCCTATTCAGGCAGCTTTTGATGCTTCGGGGCTGTTGATATTTACTCTCCTTTTAGGGGTGGATTAGTGATGGGTGCGACCACTCCACGGTCCACTTACCTGGTTTGTTGGAGATGGATGCAAAACTTGACGCCGTATTAGTAAAAGGCAGCTCAGAGTATGTGCAACAATCTGATAATAAGCATTGTATCCATAAGAGTAGGAGATCTTTTTAATCATAATATTTCACCTTCGAATGAACATTCGAATGTACTTTAAATGTTATTTCGAATGACCAAATTTCAATCAAGACTTGGCGAAGTCATTCCATGACTCTATTGCAATGGAAATGAAAATCCAATGAAAATAAACTCTCAGTACCTAAAACGGTCTTTCTACGCAAGCAAATCAAATCTCTGTGACTCTTAGTGCCAGATACACGATGTCTAACCGCACCATTAGCACACACACACACACAGCACAAGCTCTCACGTCCAGTGTCGCCAGTAGTTGGCTATTTTCCCACAACGCGTTCATGGGGATGTGAAGCGCATCGTTCATGGAGTGGCGGAGTGTGGAAAATTACACTCCATTGTATCAGTCGTAGTCGTCACAAATCGTGGAAATTGTAATCTCCGCTCATTCTCACCTAAATCTGTCAACACCAGACACATACCCACACCCATCGTCGGGCCCATCGCCAGCGGGGCCTGTTGCGTGCGGAACATAATTTCCAAACACCAGCAGCCGTTACTAGCAGAGCTCACCGCTCAGCATGTCTAGAAGAACATTACACACACACACACACACACACACACACAATAATAAAAAAGTCCTTCTTAGAAATTCGGAAACCTCTCTCGCACTAGCGGACACCTTTAATGGGGCATTAAATTCGGACACTAAAACTCAAGTCATTTATGCGCGTAATGACTGATTTGGCGAAAGGTTTCGCACCACCCTCATAGACAAACAGCAGTTCGCAGTCGTGTTTCATGGCTGCCTTCGGTAAATTTCTACGCTGGAAGCGTTTTTTGTTTATTTTTATAGTATTACATTTTATTACGCTCTGACCGTCAATCATGAACCATACCCATCCCCCAGTGCATATCCACGGGCATGTGGCTTTACTGCCAACTGCTTACCAGAACCGGATGTGAAGTGTAAATAATTTGCCCAAAAACTATTTGCAGTACCGACCGCGCACATCGGGTCATCAGTTCCGCTGGACGTACTTGTGTAGTACAGACCACCGCACAAACCTCGGCTCGGGTTACCCGCACAAACCAAACAGCTAAATAGTATTCTTCCGGCCATCGGTACCCAGTCCATTTGTAGCAGCGTCAGGCAAGTCGGGGGAATGTCCCTAAAAGTCAGCGCGCGTCAATTGCCGCCGTTCCGTTTGCCGCACATGCATCTGACGGCTGCTGTCGGTCCACAGTACCGGCGCAATGGCGGTACCATTTCGCAGACGCATTCCCTCCTTCCACCCAACCAAATCTAATTGAAAACACACACACACACACACCCACCCACCGTACTTGGTGGGTATGCGACGGATAGAATTGTGTCCAATCAGTCCCCGGCAGGCCCAGGCCGGAGCTCCTAGGCCTCCTCCGTTCCCTTCCTAGTGGCACCGAACGGGAAAGCTCGAAACGTGCCAACTACAACGTGACAGAATTCGCCATTTCACACAAACCGGGGTGCTGCTGCTGGTGCCGTGCGCCTGACAGCGCGCGCAAGTATTCTGTTCGGATGGATTCGTTTCACTTTTGCGAAACTGCGCCCGGGCGATTCGCCATGCTTGAGAAGAGATATATTGCTCCTGGTCCGGCTTCTTGACACTGTGTGGGCCCGTCGCGGACACCGCTTTCCCGAAGATTCCCAAATTGTGCGCCTGACGCACGGTCGGAGGTGGGCAGAAATTTGATTCGCGGCATCCAGCAATCCGACAGCATCCGACGCAGGCGAGTCCCAGAGCCCGTGTTGGGCGAGGGTTTGGAATTGGGCGGAAACTTTAATGTGTGACAACAAATTACGGTAAATCAGTATGCTTTATGCGTCACTGTGGATGACGCGCGCGTACATCAGACAGTGTGAAAGATATGCTGTCCTGTAGGGCGCATAGGTTCGGTCGGTTTCGGTTAGTGAAATTGTAACAACATTTTGCAAAACGAATCAAAAACATTTTCTTATCAGTGCTATTGCCATTGCAATTTATGCATCCCCGTGTATCCTCTTCCTGTCACGCGCAGTTTGGGTCAGAAATTAATTTGCACGTCCATCATCCTGCTGGACAGCGCAAACAATGGTCCCGAAAATAGGTTGCGAACGACAAACACCGAAATAAACACCACAAAACTGCAATCCACGCGTGTTGTCCAGTCCATTCCAACGCTCCCGTACTGATAAAGGCCCGGCCGGTTTCCCCCAAGGTTGTTCCACCATAGGTGTGCGTCCTCGCTGTGTATGGTGGAAGTATTTTTATACCCACCATCATATCGATCATCGAAGACAAAACGGATCAGAAAACTCAATTACATTCTGCTCAATCCTGACCGGCAAGAGCAGCAGCAGCAGCATCCCCGGCCGTAGGAAGTTCCTGCTTCGAAACACATGGACATGGAGACGCATTTTATCCCCCGGTCCGGCGTGACGATGACTAGCGGGGATTAAATGCTTTACGTCCGGCACAAGGATGAGCATGCCGCCCATCTTTCCTGCCGACCATCATCATCATCATCATCATCATCATCATCATCTTGTGCAAACAATAACAACAACAAAAACCTTCATAAATTTATACCAGAGCGGGACAGCGTCACGTCACAAATCAATTTAGTGCCAACGTCAAGCCGTGGAGCGATCACTTCTACGTGGAAGCCTACCCATCACACGCATCGTTCCCATCAAGCCAGTGCGGCCCGGGATCCGGCGGCTGGTCTCACCCTCCCGGTGTTTGGCACAGAAATAGAGCACGGCTTGGCCAAGGTGTGAGGTAAGCGACGGAGCACGCCGGGAGCCGTTGAATTGCGCGCGGTGGTTGTGCCCGTGGCGCGAGTGAAACGGCACGGAGATAAATTCTATTTCTTTACGAAATAAAAACCCACACACATGGCAGTGGCGCGAGCTCATAAATTTCAATTCGAGAAGCCAAATCCAAAAATAATCCAAAATTTCTTGCCCGGCCAAGCCCCGGGGATGCCGACGACGGTGGCTGCTGTCTGTTCCAGTTCAGCCACCCGAAGGGCACCGGACAGGACGGTAAAAGTAAGAGCGCGATCCCTTCGCACCACGAGCATGACCACGCACCCCAAAAACCAAACACAAAAAACTTTGCACTTTTCCTATTTTTTCTACCTTTTCTGCGCAATATTTCGAATCCGCTGGTGGGACACGGTGGGACATCACAAAGTAGGAGTAAGTGGATTTATCAATTCAACGCATGTCACAGACGTGGAGCACGGGCCGGGTCACTGCCGAGTGAGCGCACTGGCATAGCCCCGGGGAGCGGGACACTCCGATCGATTTCGATTCAATTAAAAAGCAATAAAATTAAGCCTTCCGGAAACCATCTTTGTGTCGTTATAGCGCTGTCGGTTTTTGGTGTTGGAGGGAATCGGGTTTTTTTTTTCTTTTACTTTTTCCTTTTTTTGATTTCGCAACTTTTGGTTGACCCGAAGGGCAACAGATCGATATGTCTTTTATTTCAATGGTACCAAACAAAAACCAGATGGTGAGCAAGATAGGAATAGGACACTGCCACGAACCCGCAATGTACCGAAAGCCAATCGATTCTGACCACTCACCTTCGGAGCAGTCTCGCTGCTTGTCTGGTCGTATGTGTTTTTCGTTATCTTCAATTATACGTCATATTTTTCCAATTTGAATAAATGATTCAGTTAAGATTGAACGTCACCATTTTTGGTAATGATGCGACAGAGGCCCAACCTTAGCTCCATAGAAAGAGCGCGAACAGTTGGAGGGAGACTTTGCACTTCTGTCTAACTACCTTAGAAATAGCATTCTTCGTTTTGCAATCTTCCACGCAATCTACCATAGTTTGTGCTGTTTGCATATTTCTCACGTCAATCATTTGACAAATCTTGCTGACAGGCACCGCAAGGGCCTTAGCTCGGCAATCGTCGTTTC
Organism: Anopheles gambiae; assembly: GCF_943734735.2. Classification (NCBI taxonomy): domain Eukaryota; kingdom Metazoa; phylum Arthropoda; class Insecta; order Diptera; family Culicidae; genus Anopheles; species Anopheles gambiae. The sequence continues at coordinate 32,854,496 of NC_064601.1, forward strand.
TTATCGGTGCAAAAGCCAAAACAAAGCAAAAAAAAAACCAATAGCAACACCCGGCCCATTAGCCGCCAGCACAGCAGCACGTTACCGCAACGTAGATCGCACGATTGTTTCAGATTTTGTGGTAATGGTAGCAATATACACGACACGTTATAGGAAATGTTGCAGTCGTTGCATTGGATGCACCGATTGGCCCGTAGTTCGTTCGCATCTGATGCAAGGCGTCGCGTCGGCCGATGGCTGATAAGCGGCAATTCCAGCTGGAATGCAAACGTGAGAGGCCATGTTTAGCTGACAATAGCGACGACCGATGTCGTGTACCGATCGCCCTACCGATGGGCAAAACGGAAATGGGGAGCGCAATGTTTGCGAGTTGGGCTAGCAAATACTGATAGGGATGTGTCCTTTAGCGGTGTTTCTGACAACTCGAACTCGACACAGTGGCGCATGATTTATGAGGAATTATTTGCTCCAAGGTATTTGGTCCAAAAAAGCAATGTACAAGCTGTAACATCGATATCTGTTGCAGAAACAACATCATATAATCCGAAAGTATTAAGCAAATCGAAAGACGACGATTCAACAACAACAGTGACATAAATCAGTAAACCCGCTCGCAAACATCGTTCTTGATTACCTTGTGCCGGCTGTCGCACGAAACACTGTCCTAAAACCGCATCTCAGAAACCACCAGGCCAAGCCATTTCTCGCAAATCTAACTTTCCTACACGCTCAAGTTTCCGCTCCCTGCAACTGGGGTGCCTACCGACCGCTGACCCAAAGTGCACCGATATGTCATCACCTCAACCAAACAAATTCAATAGATGCACGCAACGTGCACGCAAAACGTGACAGACGCCACAAACCTCACGCCGCAGAACCAAACCCACCTCACAAACGGCACGTCCTGCAGGACAGTAGGAAATGGGCTTCGCAGGTCGAGTGCAGGCGGCGTTGGCGCTAAAATGCAATCTCGTCAGCGTTACACACCGACGCTCCCGCCAACAGATCAGCCAAACAGATTGCGCACTGGAAAAGGGCGAGGAGATATGGGTCAGGGGGAGGTTTGTGTTTTGAAGTAATTAAAACCTAATGGTCCCACACGCTTGCGTTAACCGCCCGCAGCAACGTGCTGCCGGAAAGGATGTGCCACTGTGCGGTTGCACATGCAGTCGCGGCGTGATTTTCATCACTGCCTCAGAAACGATTGCTTTAGAATAGTTGTGGCAAGCAGTTGCGGCAACGTTTCAGCAGCATCAACTTCTCTTTGCCTTACCTGCACTAATTGATTGCACAACTCTTGCCTTGCCTCACACCCACAAGGGAAGTTGGGTTGGAACTTACTGGGAGAAAAAGCGTCCGCCACATCTTGCCAAATCACTTTTGCAGAAGTAATTCTGACGCCCAAAATCTCCAAACAACTCTGAAAAATATTCTTTTTTATAATGCAAAGCGCCGAAACGAACTGGTCAGCATTGCAAAGCGCTTCTGTCCAAAACCTCTACGTCATCTGTTTGGCAGTGGCATTAAAATCCCCGACGAGGAGCGAGTGAATGCTCCACAGATTGATTGCGAAGTTGAGTTGGGTTGCGTTGTGATAATTAACTGTCCAGCCCAGCAGTTGTTGGAGTTCCAGCGGCGGAATCTAGATGCTGGGGAGCAGCACGGAAATAATTATGTTCGGCTCACAGGCCATCATAGAAACAGATTCAAACTATTCCACTGCAAATGAAGGCTAATTTTCTGCTCCAAGCGGGCAATGGAAGGAATTGCAAAATTTAACTTTGACTTGCTTTAGTTGGACGATATCAAAATCTAAATCTAAAGCTACCTACAACAACGTTAGCAAACTTACCTCAATGTTCTGCCCCACAGTGAACGCAAACGACAGAGTTCGCAGCATCCGCAGCAACTTCAACTTGTTTCACGAAACCCGTACAGTGCAGCCATCAAATTAAGTCATCATTTCGATGCTCTCTCTCTGTTCTACCGGCCAACCTCGTCACGGGCAGAAACGAATTCAGAGTCATCAGCTCTCAAATTGTGTGTGTGGCCCAGCGTTTTCTTCAAAGACGGTTTCCGCACTTGTTTTCTTTGCGTGTTAATCGCGATTGTTACTGTCGGCATTCGACGGTGGAGGTTAGCAAAATAGTGCGCTGGCATTGGAGTCTGCGTCTGCTCAAGGCACCAGCAGGTAGCACATTATGGCACTGCAGCGCTGCAGGGTACGGGCCACCGACGGAGAAAAGGGGAGCGGACAAAAACTACGTAAGAATTAATGGCCTTGCCTCTCGTTTGCGTTTCCCTTGGCTCACGGTGAACCTATACATACATGCACATGCACTTTTACACCCTTCATTTCACTTTCATCTTACAGTGCCGCGTGTTCGTTTTTACTTGCCGCCGGCAGTTACCGCCGCTGCCATGCCCCTCAAGGTAAAAATGGCGAGATACAAGGCGAGGGAGATGGAGGGGAAGGGGGAATTCTGCTCACTAAGGGTGGGTTTTTATTTTATAATTTGGCATTACTTACACAACAGGAATGATAAAATGAAGAAAAAAAACTGCCAAACCTATCATTGAGCAACCTTTCCAAAAGAAGGCAAACAAACATAAACCAAGTTTTACAAAGCTAACACCTTCTGTATGATCAATTCTTTTCACCCTTTTTTTTCGATTAGACAACATCGAAACATCTAATTAGCGGTAACGAAAGGTTTAAAGCACGGTACCCAGCGTGGCACGTGAACGATCGATTTGCGCTGCGCATAATATGCGTGTGCGCTCTGCGACCCGTTGCCGCCAGTGTGACGAATTTAGCATCAGCATAGGAGAAATCTCGATGCTCGATGGAACGTTCTCTCTCTCTTTTTTTTTTTTTTTGCTTGTACTCCTCTATTTTTTACCAAAAAGCTTCCCCCCTACAGCTCACGGATGTTCCAATTTTTGCTGGACCCTTCTGAGTCTAGAGCAAACCTCCTAACTGAGTTGCGATCGCCGTGTCATGTCTTCTGTTGCTCTAGTTTTCGATCACGTTTTCCCTCACCCAGTCCCGTCTCCGAAACGTCGAAGAAAAAGGGCAGGCCCGGCATCAAGCAGGCTTTGCGCTGATTGACATGCTTGAATTTTGTCCTTTGGCAGCCGACTCACACACACACACGCGCGTAAACACACACACAGAGCACAAGGCACTCTTCGATCTTTGGCAGAAATATATTAATATTTCACTTGCATCACAAAAACAACAACAAAAACTGTCCAACCCCGCACAGGGAAAAGGAACGCGTTCATTCATCCTCCTGCGGCCAGATTCTTAACGAGCCGCACAGACACGGGTTAAAAGGGGGGAGGGGGATTCTTGAAATGTTGCTGTTTGGAACGTTAAATGATTCTGCACATTTGGCACAGCGAGGGTGCACCACAAAAAAAAAACAAAACAAAACCAAAACACAAATAAAACCCACACACCCGCCCATTGAAGCATATTAAATCACACAACACTTGAGCAGGGTTTGATTTGCATAACTGTTCCCTTGCTTCTAGTTCTTTGAAGCAGAGATTTTTTTTAAATAATATGCACGGAGACACACACACACACAATCACAAAATAGAATTTGTTTACACTTTCTTAAAATTACAGTAAAGGTTACTTGAGTTTGCAATAAAATTAATATTAGGAATTAAATTTAACCGTGATAGTACGTTTGACATTTCTTTCTATTGTTTGCGAACTGCTAAGTACAATTCACCAGACACACACAGTTGCGTTTTGTTGATGGAGCCTAACGTCGCCTAATGTCGAATGGCCTTTGGCAGCTGAACTGAACCCAGACGACAGGGGAAAAAACGGGCTTTGGGACTGGCACACGAATGCAGCATAAAACGTGTCACCACAAACTTCATCGCTTAGAAACACTCACACACACACGCAGACACCAACTTTTGGTTTCACACTCCCAGCAGCGAGCAGCCGCAAAGCTTGGGCCATTTTTGTAAAGCGCTTGGCCCCAAAAATCGGGCAATATTTTACAACAAAACAATACAAAAACGCAATCCACCCGCTAGACACAAACGCACCAAACACACACACACACACAACACATTCCGAATAGACGACGGGCTTGAAAGGGTACCGTTGGTGTGGGAGGGTTGGTGGGAGCCGTCAGACTCCAACCACAAACGCACACCTTCGTCAAAACCGCACACACTCACTCCGCCACATAACGTACCACCACTACACGATCGACGCACACACCTTTCACACCGCTTGCCACACACATAAAACCGGGGGGTCCACAGCAGGCCGAACCGAGTGTATGGTGTACGTGGGAAGGGGATAGGGGGGAAAGGTACAAACAAAAACAGAAAACGCTCCGCTCACCTTTGCAACGCTTACTGCACACGCGAGTCTTGTGAGCCGGTTTATTTTTTTTGCTTTTTGCACGATTGAAAGATAAACGCTTTTTGCTCTGTTTTTTGTTGGTCTTCTGCGTGTAGACCCTACTGAAGATACCACACACACACACACAGACAGTCACACGCACACACACGGAGAGGATAGCTGTTGCGCCGTTTCGTGAAGCCGACGAGGTAGGCACGCACGACCTTTCGCTAGCACGATCTCGGAAATACTCACAGCCACCAGTGCACGGCAGTACCATGAACGTGCCAGCATCGCAGCAACTTCCAGGCTGCTACGATTCGCGGTGTCGGCTCTCTCCGCCGTACACAGAAGCAGCGGTGAGCAGCGCAGAGAGTGCGTGAGAGCAGGGTTCGTTGGGAGCGCAGCAGCGTACGCGCGCACGTTTTGGTTACTCTCGAAAGGGGAGTTTTGCCCCACACGGTTGTCAAACACGCAGTGCCAGGAAAGGCACAGTAACGGAAGGCAAATAAAAGCCAGCTTAAAGGGACAGTACGCTGCGTGAAATGATTCACTTTCTTAGCAGAATTGTTGTGATTTTTGTGCATAGAAAGTAAAGCACTAGAACGTTGCTACGATTTTTTCAAGCTACAAGCTACCGAGTTGTACAGCCCTGCTCCCAGCTGCTCCCCGCATTTTCTAACGGCACACACACTCTCTCTCTCTCTCACTCTCTTTTGCTACACTTTTTCCCCACCATTCGCTTCCCTGCTGCGCGGGGTGGCCTTTGAGGGTGGAATGTTGTTTATGTTTTTGCTCTCGCAGGCATCGCATAACATTCCCGCTCCCAGTGATGAGTTGCGTTGCTGGCCGAGGGGTTGTGCAGCGCGGGGAAGGGAGAGTAGTTGTACGCCTTGGAGCCACAGAAAAACTGTTGCTTTTGCCCTTCGCTATTCGCGACACCGGTGAGAATTTCACCAGCCCCTTGCTCATTTTTTTTTTGTGCAGTCTGTTTGCTTTGGGTGGCTTTGGGTGGCTCTATTGGGAAAGGGGATTTAGCTCGATCGACTACACTCGCAGGCGAACGCTCTTGTCACATGGCCATCAAATGTGTTCTGTTAGGCTGGAATCGCATGGAAAATTAGACTATTCTTTACCTTTCTAATTTGCGACCGATAATTGTTTACATTTCAATTCACACGACCGGCCACCAGTTTCTTGGCCGCCTTCGTCGATAAAGGTTGTTAGTCGAATCTGGACAGACGGATACAGAAACCCGGATGAGAAAAGTTACCCAGAATGTTGCTCGTATCTAAGCAACAGTTTGAGAGCGCGCAAACGCTCAGTTACGAAACGATTTTTGAATCAGCTGAGCTTCACGATGGAAATCGATGAGCAACTGGAGTTCAAATTCGTCGCATGAAACGCCAATTTTTGCGGTCCAATAAGCCATACTTGCTATCCTACTTTGTTTCATGCTGGGCCATGATTTTTGGACATTCTGTCATATCAATATTTATTATGAATATAATGGCGAAATAATAAAAATAATAATTTAACATTGCCCAGTCCATGGCACTTTAATGAAATTGTGTATTGAGCCACTCGAATCAATAACCCGCCGAGGAATGGATTTGCACAGATTTTGAGTGCTTCGTTGAATTGAGCAAATTGTAGTGTCTGAAACATCAGCCACGTGCTCATGATGTGCAAAAATTTTGAAGGACACAGCCCAAAAAAGTAGATATTGTGAATTGAATAAATATGACAAACATCCAATTGCTACTTTTGTCAGAACTTCATTTTCAAATTTAAGATTTCGCAGGAGCTTGACAATTTGCCTGGACAGTCTGAAGTTCGTGCTCGAATTCATTCGAGCAGCCACTTGGGTACTGCCTTAAAGAGAGTTTACATGGAACCACTTCAATCTTTGCCCATCAAAAAGCACTTTAGGCTTTTTGATTTATTCAATTTTAAGCTTTTTCATTTTACACTTATGAAAAGTTTTAAATTTTGCAATGACTTCGGTCAATTTTCATAATTATAATTGTACTTTTGAATTATTAAAATTTATTGGAAGTAGTGAAGTCAACCAGCTTGGTGTACGGCTAGAAACAGAATGAATTGCATTTCATACAAAAACTTATAACTACACAAATTCATAGGTTACTATGATTAAATTACTCATAACCCAAATACGGCTTCCTATAATTCCAATAAAATTTGACACTTGCCAAACGTCAGCCCGTATAAACGGGCCTTCACTTGCACAAACAAAAGGAAGAAGCAGGACAGTTCGCACACAAGAAAACAGTGTGATGATGTGACTAGAGCAGTGACGCGAAAAAGTGGATATAACTTTGAAAAGAAACAATTTCAATCCCTGTTGTGAATTCTATGGACGAACGATTGTAACAAAGAGCAAAACGGTTTCCACCGTGCATCCCCCCTTCCTTCCCCATCACGCGAAAAACGCGAAGGAAAAAAGGGGTGTATGCGTTCTGGGCGACTCGGCAACACACTTTGGGTGTTAGGAAGGACAGCGGAAGGAAGAGAAGTGAAGCAGAGGAACACATTCGCGAACATTTGTTGTGTACCAACAAGCTCCGAGCTTGCCACCTTTTTTCCCGAACAGTATTCTTTTGTGGTGTGGATGAGCGTAGAAAATGTGTGAAGATTAGTTTTAGTTATTTTTTTGTTTACTTTCATTCATTCATTTGTGTTTTTACCTTAAACTGTACGTTTTACCAATACTGTGACGCCGCGACCTACGTGTGACCCCGCGCAATATTCACGCGTTTTGTGTCAGCTTTTCCTCGCAACACCGTGCGCGCATTGTTTTCGGCGACAAAGGACGCCAACAACTGCATTGTGTCCAAAGTAAGCGAACTGAACATTAACATCCCGAACAGGAAACCGACCACGAAAATGGCCGACAAATGGGTGGGCAAGTCGGTGTCGATACACTGCCGGAACGATATCGGCATCTTCCAGGGTATCATCAAACGCGTCACGCCGTCCGTCGTGGTCATCACGAAAGCGGTCCGGAACGGGATACCGCTCAAGAAGAACAATGTGGAGGTGACGCTCAGTGCGGTCGACATTGCCAAGCTGGATCTGATCTCGTGCAGCAACGTGCCCAGCATTCCGTCGAAACCGGTGGCCACGGTGGCCGCCAACTCGGGCATGGTCACCTCGCTGGACGACCAGTACGATGGGCTGAAGCTGATGAATAATGGCAAGCAACATCAGCAGCAGCAGCAGCAGCAGCAGCAGCAACAGTTCCAGAACGGCACCGGCAGCGCATTCAAGCTGGCCACCAAATCACCCGCTCAAAGCAAGTATGCAAACACACCGAACAACACGACGCAACCCGTCGTCGGGCAGGGCAAAAGCACCGCCAGCAGCCACCCGATCGACATTAACAACGGCAGCGCCCAGAACCACATGGCTTCGTCGTTCACCGGCGGCTTCGTCGGATCGTTCGGCAATGGGCGGCCGGTGGCCACCGTCAGCCAATCGCTACCGCACGTGGACGGTAGCGCGAAGAAGAACGGTGGCAACGGCAACGGGAAGACGTCCCGCAGCCGGAAGAATCTGGCCAAGGACAGCACGTTCGGCTCGCCGGACGACGATCCGCTCGAGATGGAGGGAGACTTTGATTTCGAGAAGAATCTGGCCCTGTTCGACAAGCAGGCGATCTGGAACGAAATCGACGCGCACCAGACGAAGGCGTCCGAGGCGGCCGCCCGGCAGCGCAATGCGCCCAGCTCGGCCGCCAAAACCAAGTACCGGCACGATGAGAATGTGCTCGTGTCGACACCGGCCCAGTACCGGCAGATCGTGGTTCAGCGTGTGGCGTCCCGCGACGCGCAGGAGTACGTGACGGACGAAGGGCTGGTCATACCGTCGATACCGGCCACGCTGCGCCACACCGTCGAGGAGTACGCGGTCAGCATGGGACTGTCGCGGGAGCGGCAGCACGACTTCCTGGCCCGTGGTGCAACCGAGCTGGCGCTCCAGCTGCTCGGTGGATCGAGGCGCCTGACGCCCAACAACCAGCACCAGTGGCCAAAGATTGTGATCGTGTGCGAGGGCAAGCTGGACGAGGTTGGCATATCCACTGCCCGGCAGCTGGCCAGCCACGGGCTGGAGACGGTCGTCTACCTGTGCTCGCTGACGGAAGCGACGCAGAACAGCTCGGAGGTTCCGCTGTACATGGCGACGGGCAACAAAATTTCCGTTGATGTTAATAGTAAGCGTTTGTTGCGGTGTTCGAAAACAACAACAAAAAAGATCGATAAATACTTACTTACTTTTCTTTCTCTCTTTTCTTCCCCTCCCCCCTCGGCAACAGCTCTACCTCCGTGCGATCTCGTGATCGCCTCGGTGCAGAACCCGCGGCTGACCGATCAGCTGCGCAAATGGATCAGCTACAGCCGGGCGCCGGTGCTAGCGATCGATCCGCCCGGGGCCGGTCTCGAGGGTGTCTCGATCAAATGTTCGATACTGCCCATCCTACCGCTGGACGGCATCGACCAGAACGATGCCTGCGGGCGGTTGTACCTGTGCAACCTGGGCATCCCGAATCAAATCTTCCGCCGTGCCGGCATCACGTACAAAAGCCCGTTCGACAAGTTTGTCATTCCGATCCACCGACGAAAGGACGAGTAAGATGACGGACGGGCACCCATGACAAGATAGAAAGAGGGAGAAAGAGAGAGACAGTGAGCGAGAGAGATTTATAGACAGCGTTTCCGTTTCCATGCGGAGAACAACACTTTTATTTCCGGTTTATTTACGTCTTCTATCAAAAAAGGTACAACACCTACCAGCTCCTACACCAATGGAAGAGACATTTAAATTCCGAATCATCCTGTTCCGATTAGAAATGCAAAAAGAAAACTGAAATGCTCCGACCACAAACGTAAAATAGACTCGAGTGAAAATTCTTCTGCAATAAACAAGGCAAACCAAACCCCCCACATAACCTCCCGGCAAAACACAGCAAACCATGGAATTGATTTACTTAGCGCGAAAGAAACGTTTCGTGCTCGATTTGTACTGCGCACACTACAGCAACGGACTTTCTTTCTATTGTCAGACATCAGATAAGGCGCGATTTATAAAATGCATTCTTTTTTTGATTTTTTCCAATTTTATTGAAAAAAAAGTATGGTGTCGACACCGTAAGCAGTGCCATCATCTCATTCGTATGGCTGATTCTTTGAGACATTTTTTTTTTTTTTTCAAAATATACACAATGTCGATTGTAACAACAGTCAAGCTTAAAATAGGGCGCTCCTGCGAGCTGGTAAATAGTAGTTCTTCTCCTCCCACGCCTCAACGAACGTGCACAACGCGTTTCTACATCTCCTCGACGGGCTCCAAATCCAGTATGTTCAGTATGACCCGCAGCATATCGAACAGCGAGCGGATGAGGTACAGTCTGGCCAGCATGACCGGTTGCAGCCGTGGTCTGTTCTCCGTTAAGATTCTAACCCTGCGGTAATACTTGCTCAGGCACTTGATCAGGCACAGCGTAAAGTTTAGCAGGTGGTACGGTGCGATCCGTCCGTCCGGCTGGCCGTACCCGATCGTCTGCTGGATCGTGTGCGGGAAGCGCATCAGGTACGCGTACAGCAGCAGCCACTCGTCCGGGTCGGTCAGCAGCGAGAAGTCAATGTCGGCCACCGGCGGTATGGCAGTGCCGGCGCCCTGCTCCACCAGCTCGGTGTGCTTGCGCAGGATCGACGCCAGCCGGGCGTAATTGTACATGATGAAGGAGGCGCCCTTCGACGAGCACTGGTTGCGCAGTATGCCCTGCTGGCTGCGCATGTCGATCACGTGCGTGTGTCTGGTGTGCAGCATGTCGACCATGGCCGCCGACCGCCCGAGGCTCGACACGAGCCGCTGCAGTTTGCTCACATCCGGCAGCCGCAACCCGTACCGGTGCTGCGCGATAAGCTGCATGTCATTCGCGCGCAGACCGATGTACTGGGCCGCGTTCTGTATCTCGCTGCCCGTCAGCACGCTGCCGCACAGCAGCTCGATACACTGCTCCGGCACCGCTTTGCTCTTTTGCTGCACAATCTTCACGCGTGTAGCGTTCGCGGTCGGGCAATCGGCCAGCTGCTCCTCGCCCGTCTGGACCACGGTGTATCCGGCGTGCTGGAAACAATTTTTCACCACCGTTCGCAGCATGTCGGCCCGGAATTCCGTCAGCGACATGGTGGTCCACTCTTTGCTGGTCGGTGCTTCGATGTAGATGGTGCCGGCGGTCGGTGCACGAGCATCGGCTTGCCATTCTTTCTCGACCAGCGTGGCCCGAAATGCGGCGACCCGATCGAACCAAATGTGCGCCACGTTATTGGCGATGGAAATGGCACCGAACGGCAGGGGCCACTCCCTGCTCGCGGTAAGCAGGGCCTGCTCGTCCAGTGTCAGCGCGCTGTCGGCTTTGCTCTGCACGAGCAGATCGCCCATCTGGCAGAGGTTTTTGTCCAGCAGTTTTATGACGGGTGTGTGGCCCCGATCTTGCAGATAGGAGTGCAGCAGCTTTTCGGTTTTCGTTAGAATTCCTTCCATTTCGTTTGCTTTGCAGTTTGAATGAGTGTTGTAGTCCCGTGCAGCGCGATCAACAGTTGAAAGACGAATAGAGACTGTTCGCGAGCGATGTAAACAAACATGACATTTCGTGTCGATGCGGGGGTACCAAGGTATACGGAGAGGCAAAGGTGTCCTAACGTCTGATTCGTATAAACATTTACATTTGTTTCAAATTGTGTGCAAAAATCATTATCAAATGAGCGGAAAAACTGAATAATAATTTGTTACACACATTTTCATAATTGCATTACCTCCCTGCAACACTCCACTAGACGTTCGTGCCAAAAACAGCATCCACGCGTGCTCTATGTGCAGCAACCTTGGCCGGCTATGTTTCGCATCAGCTGTCAACACTACGCAGCGGAGGAGAGGAGACAAAAAAAACTGCGATCGAAAGAACATCGTGCGGAACGGGACCAAAGTGTGGAAGAACATAAAGAAATTAGCCCCACATACCACCGCTCGGGCCACGGTGGGGGAATTTCGTAGCAGTTTTCGTTTCCGGTGCATTGATCGGGTGCGTGTGGTGTCCGTCTCCTTGCAGCATCGTGCGATGCATCTCGGGCTCCTCCCCCACGGGCACAACCTGAGCGGATGCTATTCTGTGTAATTTCTCGTGATTCATTGCACGCGCAGCAGGCTGAGTGAGAAAAAAAGGGTCGTGCGTGTTCGCAAGATTCGGCCACCAACATTAGCCCCTAGCACCATCAGGCAAAGCAAAAGGCTACGCAGTACAAAAGCATTGTTCTAGGGAGTAGCGGGGGGAAAAGGTCGTGGAGCGGACCGCGTAAGTGCATAATCGGGCGAGTACAGCTCTCCCACCCCATTTGTCGGTGCAAAACTCTGTCGTGGGATGCACCCCCCAGCACCCAGTGTGAAGCGTGCATGAGCGGGGTAGTGGCATGTGCAAACCCCTCCCCGTGTTCCCCCCTGTTCCAGTGCAGCGCAAACCCGTTCCGCCGCACTGCCGCACTTCGCTCGATGACTAATCCATCCAACCGTATCGTCCGGCGCAACAATACCGTGGTGCAGCTGGTGGTGGCGGCGTAAAACACTCCACCCAGGACGGGCATGCGATCGCAGCCCAGAGCAGCATTCAGACGACGCTACTACTACTATCGCCGCACGGTCCGTCACCGTCCGGTTCCGGTCTGGCGCAGACTATCGGGTTAAACGTCATGACACCGCAGCGACCACCGCGGCGAAGGGCCCAGTCCGTGGGCAACTCGAGCTACGGCTCGAGCCCGGCCCTGTCGTCCCACACGCCCCGAGGATCACTCTTTACCGCTGTAAGTAGAGGAAGGGGGAGGGTGGGCTTTTAAGGGTGTGTTGGTCCGTTCGCGACGGGTTGATTGTTCCCGACCGAGGACATTTTCACAAAAGACGCTGATGCTGCAAAAGAAACGGCCTCTTCTAGCACATCGCTTCCGGCAGGCGAGTCGTTGACGGCTTTTTTCATCGCACAAAGGGGACGACATCGTTTCCCGTTTTTCCCCGTGTTGCAATCCCGGTGGGGATGAATTTTGAAACGTGTGTCGCATTACGGCAAGTAGTAGCAGAAGAGCAAAAAAAAAAAAACAAACACACACACTGCTTCAGGTGGACACTATCTAAAGCTGTTGGGAGAATGATGATAGCCCTGGTGGTGGATGCACTGATAAGATAGCCCCGCTGGATGGATGTTACGGTTCACGGGGAGGAACACACACCGAACGGTTCGGTCGGTCGGCACTGCTCGCCCAGCGGATGAAGCACTTCAGCGTGATGTGCGTGTGGGAAAAGGAAGGTGTGCAGAACGGGAAACGATTGTTGTCAGTATCATCTCTCACGTGGACGAACGTATGTTAGCTTACTGCTAGCGAACGGAGGGATCTACGGGAAGGGGACAATGGACTGTCGGGTGGTGGCACAAAACAAAACACAAAGTGACACAAGAGAAAGGCAATCATTTATGCGGCTTATTGGGACCATTTGACACAACCATTTTGAACCAAAGCCGTATCTGTTTGGTGCAAAAATGCTGATGATGCGAAAATCGTTATCACTAATTTGTAAACCGATAAGCCGATGGGAAGTTTGGTAGAGCAAGAGAGCTATTGGCACAATTGAATTGATTGATAATGGAAGCACTTTCACAACTGACGTCATTGGAGGCAATTCAATGTTTGCCAAAGTTAGGTTCGCGCTTTGCCTTTTCGACCACTTAGCAGGCGTAGAAATGGAAGGGCATCGATTTAGGTTGACAACGGGATTTACGATCATTCGAAATGCATCTGCTGTCAAACCTTATCACTCGCTCAGAACTTTTAGCACACACTGATAGTCGGAACATAGATGGGCACATGGAGGGTTGTGAATCCTTTTTTAGTTAAATTAATTTTAATTTTTTTCTGTAACTTTTGCCCTTTCTCGTTGCACTGTGCTGCTTCAGTATGCCTAACAAACAATTCTTCCGTCCCAATCTTCTTAGGTACAATTTGGCAGGCTAAAATGTCGTTGCCGGTACAGAATTTTGGATTAGAAAAATGATGCTCTAACACTCTAACACTCTCACACCGGCACGCTTCTAATTCGAACCAACACATTGGAGATATTATTGGGTATTTCCGCGATCGTTGCCGGCGCGAAGCTACACACCAACTGGCGGTGCGTGGTGCGCTAATAATGCTCACGGTCGCTCGCACGGAAACTGGTTGTCACCTGTTCCACACCGTGAAATACTAATTTGTGATATATTTATACACACTCACAAACTTCAGCTCGCTGTTTCTCTCTCTCTATCTCTCTTGTTACGTTCCCCATCAATATCTAGGAAGAGACTTTTGGAGCGTTTGTGTGCAAATATTTACCCCGTCGTCCAACAAACACTTTGGCAGGTTTACGTTTTCAAATGTCCAAATCGTTGTACATCACAAGACACGGCACCCACGTTAACGGGAGCCGTAGCTCAACTGGGCTATCTTTTTTTTGTTCTCTCCCTTAATCCCGATTCAAAGACACACGCACGCACACTGATATGCTGCCACGCAGAATCGATTCTTCCCCCGTGCTGCTCTTCTCTTGACTTATCTTGCCACAAAGCCAAGAGCTGATGTGAGATGGGATTTTCCCACCACGTTTAATCCCGGGTGGCTTAATTTCCAAATCAACGCCGATACACGATAAACGGCGTTTATCGTGGCTGTGAGTCAGCGTGGCAAGGGCCACTGTAGCAGAGTGGCATGCGAGCAACTTGTTTTGGGCTACCAGTAGCTGCTGGCTTGAACACAGTAGTGTGGCGGCAACCCTTTCCGGTGTTGGCGGTGAGCAGTTGATGACGCAGGATACATACACAAGTTGCGCTGTACAGTATGGGTAGCCGGGTGTGAAGGAAAGGCGGACAAGTGTATTCCCTTGTCACGCTGCCCTTATCTGCCATTCACTATCGGTGATAAGCGTCGATGGCAGAGAGGGGTTTCGGTGCAAAAAAAAAACCTCTCGTAGAGCTAGTATGTGTGATCGCTCGAATCTCTTGCTTCACGTCCTTAGCATGTAGTGGATGGATTTGGATGGACACCCTTAGCCCAGCCGCTACCTTCTCTCCTCTACAGCTACGTTCATTTGTCACGGGGCGAGTTGAGTAAAACGCACACGCAGCGACTAAAGGGACCGCTCTAAGTAGGGACGCTCTCACCAACACTGATCTAGGCAAGCCACCCCAGCAGACAGCACCCTCTCAGCACCCGGCAGCGACGACAACAACGACGCCTGCTACGATATCCTCTGCGTGTAATGTACCACGACCAGTATCGCCACCACCAACCGCGCACACACTTACAGGCCCGGTTGAGCGATAGACAGCAAGGCAGAGTACTGTGTAGTAGAACCAGAAATAGCACCACACACAACACAGTGTGCACGTTCGGTCGGTCGGTCGGTCGGTCAGGCGGCCTCGGTCAGGCTCCAACGCTCGCACACTACCAAAAGTCCGCAAGTGTGCAGTGAGAGTCGTTTGTGGCGGCGATTGTGTGTGCGTCGAAGAGTCGGAGGGCTGAGTCGGGTGCGTGTACATGGTTGCGAGCAGATGTTACCGCGGGTTTTGCTGCTGCTTGTTGCAAAACTGGCTGCCAGTTGTGTTTCATCCGGGTGGAAAAATTGCGTTTTCCGTTTGGTTTGCAGCGAAGCTGCACGCGCCCCCCTGTATAATTGTGTTCTTTGAGAAGGAGGCGAAGGAAAGTGACCCCGATGGGGTAAACATTTCAGTGACTCAAAATTAAGTGCGACCAAAAACGATAGAGAAGCGAAAGGAAGCGAATCGGAGTGACCTAAGGGGAGGGGGTTATAGTGTTCTGAAGGGAGGTTCCCCGCGGCAACCAACAAATCGAACGAAATGACGCGAACCGGGATGTTGATCAACTTGGTAGGCATTGATTGTGAAATTAGATTCTTTCTACTCCCCCCCCAGGCTGGATGGGTTATAGCACAATTTTCCACCATATTCGCAGATTGTGATTATTTTGGTCGTGCCGAGAGGGATTTGCTTGATAAGCAAGGGAAGCAGCAGCGGAAACGCGCGCGCGTGATTAATGAAATCTGCCAGTGCACTTGTGTGGTTGTGCGTTTTTATTGATTAGTTTCTTTTTTCTTTTCTTTTTTGCAAATCAATCCCTCTCCGTCGTATCTCCGGGAATGCTGTGACTTTTATTTGTGACTTTCATCCTCCAGAAATATGAGTTTGCTAATGTACTTTCTTTCTCTCTGTCTCTACCTTTTCTCGGACCTTCTATCGGGCCGACCCTGTTGCATCATCAATCGTTGCTGGTGTTGGTGATGCCGTTGATGCTACTGATCGAACAACAAATCGCACAGAACGAGGAAGATGTATGCTACGTGCGCATCCGGGTCCTGGGGGCGAGCGGGCTGGCCAAGAAGGACATCTTTGGCTACAGCGATCCTTACGTGAAGATTGAGCAGAACACCATCACCGGCGACGTCAACGTGGACCACATGGTGACGAAAACGAAACGAAGGGTAGGTAGTAATCCTGGCCCCGATTCTCAAATCCCTTCCCCCTCCCCCATCCCCCCCCCATCCTCCCTAACCACATCTAATCGCACCCCTTTGCCTTCCTCCTCCCCCCGCAGACGCTGAACCCGGTCTGGAACGAGGAGTTTGTGTTTCGCGTCAAACCGAACGAGCACAAGCTGGTGTTTCAGGTGTTCGACGAGAATCGGCTGACGCGCGACGGCTTCATGGGGCTAGTCGATCTGACGCTGATCAATTTGCCTCACGAGAGCGACCAGCGCACGATCGCCCCGCAGCGGTACACGCTGCGAGCCAAGCGCCAGTCCAGCCTGCGCGTCAGCACGAAGGTGCGCGGCACGCTCGAGCTGTACCACGCGATCATGCGCGACGACGATCCGGCGATCGGGCGCACCCGCTCGGCGATCGGCGGTAGCAATCGGGCATCGGCCACGAGCACACCGCTGGCCGCGCACCGTAACGCCGGCCTGTACCCGCAGCAGCAGCTGCCCCTGAACCATCCGCAGCATCCGCAGCACCGGCTGCACCAGTTGGCATCGCTGACGGCGCAGCCGAACGATGCGCTGCCGCCCGGCTGGGAGGTGCGGCAGGATCCGGTCGGCCGGATGTACTACGTGAACCATATCGCGCGCACCACGCAGTGGGAGCGGCCCACCATTGGCCCGTCCCAGCCCGGGCTGAACGAGATGGTGGCCGCGTTCCAGCGCCGCTTCCACATCAGCAACGATCCCGACAATGGAGGCAGCGGTAGCAACAACACGAGCATGGTAAGACCACTTGTCCTGAGTGGGTTGTGTACACAGGATCATCATATTCCGGGGGGTTTGTTTTTATGCGCAAGGAGTTTTTTTTTAGGTGAGATGTTTTGTTTCTGGTTTTTGATCCTTTCGCTAATTTGGCTGTGCTGAAATGTTTGTATTTATCGGACACGTACCAAAAGTGGGTACAGTTTGAAAATCATTCTTGTCTCTTCCTAATATGTAGTCATATCTCATGTGGTGCAGAGTTTTATCCACGAATCTACATATAAATGTGACCAAAATCACAAAAAAAAACATTGCTTTTGAAAAACAAGACATCGAGACATGCTTAAATGTCCATCGACAGGGCCGAACATTCTTCCATTGCGCGTCCTACTGCCACAAACGTTTGTTTTTTGTACCACGTCAGTATCGCCACGCGCTGCGCGACTTGTCCGGCGAACCCCTGTCTCTCTCGCCGCGTCCATCTTGTGTAATTCCCACACGCATTCAATCCGCATCTCGCATCTCGTTTATTCCACCTGTACGCCCATCCCGTGTTTATATTTACCCCGCTCTCCCTATTCAAGGCCGACACTGTCAGTATTACTTCGGAAAATGGCGACACCACCGCGGCGGCGGTCGGGAATAGGTCGGGTGCCCCCGGTATCGGCTCACCGATGGTGCTCGCAGCCGACCACCCACTCCTATCTACGCTGATGGCGCAGTCCGGCGACGGTGGAGCCTTTGTGGCCACTCCGGAACGTCCTGCCAGTGCACCGCGCGGCGATGACGCGGAACCGACGGTCGGGCTGTCGCCATCGCCCTCGGTCGCTTCGATTGCTAGCAGTGGGGCGGGCGGTACGTCGATACGTCCGATACGTCCGGCACCTCCGCCCCCACCCGGAGGCGGCGGCGGCGGCTCGTCAGCGTCGTCGGCCCGCGCCAGTCCCGTCGGCACGCCGGTACCGAGCCAGCGACGCCGATCGTCACCCGGCAGCAGCGAAAGTGCACAGGCGACCGCGATCGAAGCAAGCAGCGGCGAAGCGGGAGACACCACGCCTGGTCCGTCCGCACCTATCGCAACGGCTGACGACGAACAGCCAAACGCAAGCGCGCCGGTCAATGGAAGTGCGGAAGGCGGCGCCCCGTCCACTGTTCCACGGGAGGTTTGTTGAATGTTCCGTTTCTTTTTTTACTCCTTTTGTTGTGCGCCAGTGGAGGGTGCAAAGCGTCTCCGGCTGGTTTCTAACTTTGTTTGTTGCATCGCTCACCAACGAGCTGCCAGTGTGCAATCTCGCCCCGTTTCTTGCTGTTTAACCCTCTTTAATAACCCTCATTTCATAACCCTCATAGCGCGTCCTCTTTCTGCTACCGCTGCTTAGCTAGTCGCTACTACAGCTTAACCCTTACCTTTAACCATCCGATTCGATACTGATTTCATGTACTGTGGAGTAGTGGTGAGCGTAGTTTGCGGCCAGAAACGATCGCAATGAAGGTAGAGCTCGCATGTCAAAATTACTAACGGTTGCAGTGTAGCGTGCGTTTCGTACATAGATTAACTCTACTACCTCCATATCCTATTCATCCTCTCTATCTGTCTTCTTCTCAACAATATTCTCTCTCTCTCTCTCTGTTACCATCCTTCTAATCCCGTGCTGAAGGTGGTAGGGAGATATACGGGACCTAGGTGACGGTCTTCCTGTAACTTTGTTCAGTTATTTCACACTTGATCATTTACCATGGTTACGGGTTGTGTATGTATCATCATCATCATCATCATCCAGATTGTTTTCTCATACTCGCTACACGCTATACACGTTTGGGGAGCACTAGGGAGGGGTGGAAGTTACTTAGCCGTTTTTATTTCGTTACACACTTACAGAGGTTTCCAGGGGTTCTCATAGTTGTGGAACACTTCCTCGACACTTTTTTATGGGATGTGAACTTCATATTATGGAAATTGGACTCTATGGTACACTTTCTGGACAGGCTCCTTGGAAATTCCTATTGGTTTTGTGTAACAAGAGTGCTGTAGAGCTAAATTCCCATTACATTAAGCTCTTTTCATATAGGAAAGAGTCAACAAAGTGTCCCACAGCTATGGGAACTCCTGTTAAATCCTGTATTGCATGCAATCGTGGAAAATGTGGGAAAATGACACATTTTTACGCAGCAAGCACAAGTACACCACGTACTCACTTTCTCCCGGCAATCTCGGGTCTCCCCTTCCCCCGCAGGTCAGTGAAACTGCAACGTCTTCCATCGGTAGTGAACAAACCGCAGCGACGACGCCCAACCGACCGGACACTGCGGTGGCCGTACAGCCGACGTCGCCGAGTCATCCAACGACTCCGGCACCGGCGGCACAGCCGAACGCGACCGGCCTACCGCCCGGCTGGGCCGTCCAGGTAGCGTCGAACGGGCGGCTGTTCTTTATCGATCACATTAACAAAACCACCTCGTGGGTCGATCCGCGCACCGGCCTGGCCAGCACGATACCGAGCGCCGCCGGGTCCGACGGGGTTGCGGGCGGCGGTGCTGGATCGACCGCCGGCAGCGGCCACGGCAGCCGGGGCGATTCGCGCTCCTCGGACGACAACCTGGGACCACTGCCGGAGGGCTGGGAGGAGCGGGTGCACAGCGACGGGCGTACGTTCTTCATCGATCACAACACGCGCACGACGCAGTGGGACGATCCGCGGCTGTCCAATCCAAAGATCGCTGGCCAGGCGGTACCGTACTCGCGCGACTACAAGCAGAAGTACGAGTACTTCAAGAGCCAGCTGCAGAAACCGAGCAACGTGCCAAATAAGATCGACATCAAGGTGCGGCGGGCGTCCATACTGGAGGATTCGTATCGCGTCATCAACTCGGTCACGCGGCTCGACCTGCTCAAGACGAAGCTGTGGGTCGAGTTCGAGGGCGAGACGGGGCTGGATTATGGGGGGCTGGCGCGCGAGTGGTTCTACCTGCTGTCGAAGGAGATGTTCAACCCGTACTACGGCCTGTTTGAGTACTCGGCGATGGACAACTACACACTGCAGATCAACCCCAACAGTGGGCTGTGCAATGAGGAGCATTTGAACTACTTCCGGTAAGAGAGAGCGAGAGAGAAAGATAAGAATCCTAGCCCTGCAACGCGCGGTCTAATCAATTTGTTATTCGATGCGCTTTTCCAGGTTTATCGGGCGCATTGCGGGCATGGCAATCTACCACGGCAAGCTGCTGGATGCGTTCTTCATCCGACCGTTCTACAAGATGATGCTGCAGAAGTCGATCGACCTGAAGGACATGGAGGCGGTCGACACGGAGTACTACAACTCGCTGCTCTACATCAAGGAGAACGATCCCAGCACGCTGATGCTTACGTTCAGCGTGGACGAGGAAAGTTTCGGCACGACGAACCAGCGCGAGCTGAAACCAAACGGGGCCGATCTGGAGGTGAGCAACGAGAACAAGGACGAGTACATTCGGCTCGTGATCGACTGGCGGTTCGAGGCGCGCGTCAAGGACCAGATGCAAGCGTTCCTGGAGGGCGTCAGCTCGCTGGTGCCGCTGCATTTGCTCAAGATTTTCGACGAGAACGAGCTGGAGCTGCTGATGTGCGGCATCCAGAGCATCGACGTGAACGACTGGAAGAAGAACACGATGTACAAGGGCGACTACTACGCGAACCATGCGGTGGTGCAGTGGTTCTGGCGCGCCGTTCTGTCCTTCAACAATGAAATGCGATCCCGGCTGCTGCAGTTCGTGACCGGCACGTCGCGCGTCCCCATGAACGGGTTCAAGGAGCTGTACGGCTCGAACGGGCCGCAGCTGTTTACGATCGAGAAGTGGGGCACGGTGAACAATTTCCCGCGCGCCCATACCTGGTAAGTAGAGTGCGGTGCACAGTTTCTCCCCCTCTTGGTTGCACAATTCAGCACAATGTGACGCTAACGTTGTTCTCTATTCGCAGCTTCAACCGGTTGGATCTGCCGCCGTACGAGAGCTACGCCCAGCTAAAGGAAAAGCTAATCAGCGCAATCGAGGGCAGCCAAGGTTTTGCCGGCGTCGATTAATGCGCCTCCCCCCCCCTATGCTGCGGAACAATACTGGAACACGAGTAGGACATGCAACTCCGCGACAACATTGTGGCACGTATACCTGCACGAAGCGGTTTTTTTGTTTTGTTTGAGATTAAGGCAATCTTAATGCCTTTTTTGTAATTTTTGGTGCCCACGCTGGTGGACGCACGGATGTGTTTAAATGTGTTTGGCATGATTCCCATGTCCCAAGCTGGAGCTGGCCGGTTCCCACTGGTAATGCGCAAATACGCAAAACGGAAAGCCATAGGTAAATGACTCTACTCGTGCATTGATACACACCCACGACCCAACACATTCCGTGGTAGAAGATTAATTATAAATCAGATCGCCTGTTAAAGAAAAGATAGAAACTAAAAGAAAATAACTATTTATCGGCCCGCTCTCGGGTGTTTTTTTTTGCAAAACCGAGCAAAATGGTTGTACATCGGAGTGAGCAGTGAAGGCAGAATCAGGGGACAGTACAGGAAGTGCACTATTTTTAGGAGCATGTTATCCTAACCGTATTAAAGTAGAGAAGCAACCAACAGAAGAGACCACATGCCCGCCTGTCAAGTGCATGTTGCGTAATTGGCGCTTTCTATGGTTTTGATAAGAGGATTAGTGCCTTCAGCTACGTTTCTCTGTCGTTCCTTTAAATGTTTTTAAACGCACTTTTGTGTAAAAAAAAGAAAACTTCACAAAAACACACCCATTTAACACACGAAAACGAGGACAGGCAAAACCAAACGCGATTCCAAAACGTTTCATTGGGTTGTGTATTGTAAAGTTGATTGATTTTAATTTCATCTTGCAGCGGAGATCGGTAGACTTTTAAGAAGCACACATACACACTTTCGTTTGCATCACACAAACACACAGACACCAAAATATATTTGAAAAAGGTTAGAAAACCAGAGGTTGAATCCGTAGGAACAAGGCAAGCACAGGGAAAAGTCCGGTGCACGCATTATTTATCGGGAGCTCTGTGGCGCTCTGTGTGGAAAGTGTCGTAGGAAAATAAGGACGTAGAGCTATCGTTACTTATGGATTTAGCCACTAGCAGCAGCATCAGCAGCAGCAGTAGCCAGGCCACCCCACACCAACGACCCGCAAAACGGCAACAATAGCTTTACAGTTAATCTTCGCGAAAAAATTATGCCGGAGATTTAAGGAACAACCGCCGTATCTCTCCTGTTCTCCCTTGACATGTTCGGCGCACAATAATTAAACGTGATTAGTGGGATACGATAAGGTGTGTTAAAAAGACCCCGTAGCAAGGACTCCTTCTGCGTGGTACTCAATAATTCCCGAACCCCTGTATTGGCCGGCATGGCCGCGTAGGTCGTTACGCCAAGAAGAAGAAGAAGAAGAAGAAGAAGGTGTTAAAAGTGTGCGTTGTAAAATTACGCCAAAATGTTGCTGGTGGCAACCGCCACCGTCCCCCCCAAAAAAAAAGCCACCCCTCTTATCCATCCTCTATACTATACTATCCTTAGTAGTAGAACTATCGTGCGGTAATCAGTACGCAAATCCTGTTGTCCACGTACCGTTGGTGTAGTGATTTAGTTAGCAACCGCGCGACGGTCGCCGTCGTTGCATCCGGTGGGCTAATTTTTGCACAATTGATATATGTTTATTTTTATTCGATCGAGAAAACGGAGCGAAACAGTATAATAGAAGCGGTTGAAGTATGAAATTTACAGTGGGAATTGAAGTAAACGAGAAGCGGAAACACATACAAAAGTGATGCTAGTTGTAATATTTGGTATAAAAAAAAATACACAAGAGAACAGTAATAAAGCATTACAAATCGGTTGCTGGAAGTGAGATGAGTAGTGAACTTTTCGAGCTATTTGAAAGAAACATATAAATACCTTATCGAGCGGTGGAAAAAAAAATCCTGTTGAATGAATTTAATTATTCTCACCTACTCATACGTCCGGCACTGTCGATGGCAGCTTTCTTCTTCCCTTTTTTGTTGTTGCTCCGCAGCTGTCATTCGCATCGCACAGGAAAGTCAACAAACGACTCCCAGAAAAGAGTAGGATAAAGACGCCCTCCCAGCAATTACGTGGTGTAAATAAAGCCGGCTAGCCATAAAATTAATCTCCTCGTCTGCGTGTGGACATTTTGAGGACCGGAAATGCAACGTTCGCATCTATTTCTCCTCTGCTTGGCCGGTTTGGCACTAGCCCAAAGCGTCCATGCCGAAGCCAAGCTAAAGATTGGCGTAAAGAAACGCGTCGAAAACTGCACCGTGCGCACGAAGAAGGGCGACCTGGTGCACATGCATTACACGGTAAGGGGCTAGTAAAGTGCACTTCACCCTGCATCTCTAAGACCCGATCAGGCGATCCAGCACACCTAACGACGGTTCCTTCGATTACCCCGCATATCTCCTTCCAGGGTACGCTTGAGGATGGCACCGAGTTCGACAGCAGCATTCCGCGGGGCAACCCGCTCACCTTCACGCTTGGCATGGGCCAGGTGATCAAGGGCTGGGACCAGGGGCTGCTCGGCATGTGCGAAGGCGAGAAGCGCAAGCTCGTCATCCCACCGGAGCTGGGCTACGGGGAGCGTGGGGCCGGTGAAAAGATTCCCCCCAACTCGGTGCTCATCTTCGAGGTGGAGCTGGTGAAAATCGAACGCAAAACTGAGCTGTAACTTTAGCGACGACGGAGCAATAAAAGCGTCTTTCAGCGTTTGTGTCGTAAGTAAGTTTAGTAGCAGTTTAGTTTATTTTTGTGGGATTTGTTACATCGTGAAAGATGGCGTGCGCGCGCGGACATGAGCGTGTGCCAGTCAGTACAGAAAGGATGAATTGCGGTAGGTATGATTATTACTATTACTCTAAAGTATCGGCTAGGGGCAAACGGATGTGCTAATACTTCTTGATAGCTTTCCTTATGAGCGCCAACCGCTGTTTGTGTGCCTCGGTCACGGTCGCTCGCTTGTAGGGTCTCAGCTCGTCCGTACCGAAGCCCGGTATCCACATGTTCCAGTTGCGTTCTGTAACGGGGGAAGGCAACATTCGTTATCGAGTTTTGCCCTTTTTCGAGCTAGCTTCTTACCCAGATGCAATTGCACGTCTCGCACTTCCACCTTCGGCACCTTGCGATGTTTGGCCAGCAGGCACGCTGCGTTCACGGTGTTCTCGACGAAATCGTCCGCTATCTGTAGCAACAGCTCTTCCACCTCCTCGTCCAGCTGCTCGGTCGGATCGATTTCGCGCACCAGCTCCTGCAGCCGCGGCTTCGTTAGCAGCTGCGTTGCGCTGTCCGTCCCACCGCTGCCCGACGCGGACGTTGTGCCGGCCGCAGAGCTGCCCCCGGAGGAAATCTTGGCACTGGAGCTTCCGCCGATCGCGTTCGCTGTGGCTGCCGTAGCCGGGCTGCTTTGGGACGGTGACGCCATGCTGCTAGGTGTGGTGTTGATATTGCTGTTTAGTATTGGAGCATTAGAGCAATAGAACATTGTAGAGGCAATCGGAGCAATACATTTAAAAGAGTAACTAAACGAAAACGATTCCCTTTTCGATTGAACGAAGAAACAGTACAGTTAAACACAACAGAAAGGCAACAGCTTTGACGGGTTTTGCAGCCTCACTTCTGTGCTGTACTTCATATTTGTCTTAATTTCTGGGGTTTATTGAAGCACTTTATGTGTGCTGCATAACGCCAGCTACTAAAGAAACCATAGAAAACATCAATTAAATTAAACGCAAATCTACGAACCTCCTACACGGCAGCGCGTATGTTGACTGTGCTGGTTTGTTTGGGGTTGAGGAAACATAGTTTGACAGCTGCTGTCAGAATGACAACAAGACGTTTCGTGAATTCGTAATCAAATTTGGACCTTTTTTTAATTTCCTCATCGACACGGTTTGAAATATTAGCAACAAATTCGCATTTTTACGTTTTTTTTTGCATTGTTTCTATCTCCAAAGTTGAGATTGTTTCTCATAGAAAGAACCGAACCAATAGTCTGATCATCTGTTTTTTTCGTCGTGCAAGTGTGTGCGTGTGATCATCCCCCCCCTTTGGTAATGTTTTGATGGAACATGCAATTTCCAGCAGTGCTGTCGTTGGGGCTGTGTGCGTAGGGCTCTGTTCCGTCAATTAAATAGTTACGTCGTATCAGCTCGCACATTCGGCTGAATTAATCGCACAAACATCTCGCTTGTCGTACACGAACGCAGCAACACACCGCAGCTCCCAAGACCTTATCGTCCCTGTCAACAGCAGCAGCAAATACAGGTGGTTGTGCCCCGTTCCAGGCACGGGTTTTGACGTAATCAACCCGGGAAGGAATCGCGCCTTTCCCGCATCATCGTGCTTTTTTTCACCGTCGGTAATTTGGTGTGCTTCTTTTGCAGCAAAAATGTCACTCCTTCGTACTTTGGGTACTGTTTTGGCAAGACGTAGCCCGCTCGCTCGGCCCCCATCCCGGGCCGTGGTTAAGGTAGGTGACGAGCACGCGATAACCATGGCGGAACCTGGTTCTGCATGCATCAGCACACATCCACCGAGCTGCAACAAAATATTCACTCCAACCTCCTTCCTTCCCCGTCCTTTCTGCCCACCAGTGCCTTTCGTCCGATGCCGCCTCACAGCAACAGGGCGCGAGCGGGCCCAGCTCGCTGCACGCAAAGTTCCCCGGCGCCCTGGAAGCTTCGTTCGTGACGAAGCCGAAGCTGGCACTGCCCGAAAGCATCGAACCGATCCCGATCTATCGCGTGATGAACAGCGAGGGTGTGATCGACGATCCGTCGCAGGAGCCGAACCTCGAGCAGGCGACCGTGCAGAAGATGTTCCGCGACATGGTGCTGCTGAACACGATGGACAAGATTCTGTACGAATCCCAGCGCCAGGGGCGCATTTCCTTCTACATGACCAACTTCGGCGAGGAGGCCAGCCACATTGGATCGGCGGCCGCCCTCAGTCCGGAGGACTGGGTTTACGGCCAGTACCGTGAGGCGGGTGTGCTCGTCTGGCGCGGCTTCACCATTTCGGACTTTATCAACCAGTGCTACGGCAATGCGGAAGATCAGGGCAAGGGTCGCCAGATGCCGGTCCATTATGGGTCGCGCAAGCTCAACTTTGTCACCATCTCGTCCCCGCTGGGCACGCAAATTCCGCAGGCGGCCGGTGCGGCCTACGCCTTCAAGCTGCAGCCGAACAATCAGCGCTGCGTGATCACGTACTTTGGGGAGGGTGCCGCTTCCGAGGGCGACACCCATGCGGCGTTCAATTTTGCGGCCACGCTCGACAGTCCGGTGATATTTTTCTGCCGCAACAATGGGTTTGCCATTTCGACGCCCTCAAAGGAACAGTACCGGGGGGATGGTATTGCGGGACGGGCCGCCGGGTACGGGATGGCGGCCCTGCGCTTCGACGGCACGGACGTGTTTGCCACGTACAACGCGACCAAGCTGGCCCGCGAGTACGTGCTGCGCGAGAACAAACCGATCGTGCTGGAGGCGATGGCGTACCGCATTGGGCACCATTCCACGTCGGACGACAGTACCGCGTACCGGCCGGCGGAGGAGCTGGAGGTCTGGAACACGGTGGAGCATCCGATCGCGAAGCTGAAGCACTACATGCTGCGGCGCGGCTGGTTCGACGAGGCGAAGGAGAACGAGTTCGTCAAGTCGGTGCGCAAGCAGGTGCTGTCGCAGATTAACCAGTCGGAGCGCATCCTGAAGCCGGACTGGCGTGAAATGTTCCAGGACGTGTACGCGGAGATGCCGGCCCATCTGAAGGAGCAGCTGCGCGCGATGGAGGAGCACGTGGAGCAGCACCGCGAGCACTACCCGCTGAAGGATTTCAAGCAGTAAGCGAGGCGAAGATGCTAGTTGGTGGCGGTTTTGTCTTCCCATTCTGAACCTCGTTCACAAAACAAAAGTGCATTTATTAGCTAGGTAAAGGAGGACTGTAGGATTTTCGGAGCGTGAAGAAGTTGCGCGAAACGATATTTTCAGGGCCGCGGTTCCATTCCACGGTATCTTTTTGTACCTTTTGTACGTTGTGGCCTTATGTTATTGCTTAAAGCAAACGCATACATCTAATATACTTCCTACGCATAAAATATCGCACCTGCTGGTGTTGTGGTGTGTTTGTGTTTACTCCAAACCACTCTAGCGACGAACCGAGAAATCTTTAAACGAATAGCTGGTAATCTCTTTGGGCACGCTAAATACCGCCTTGTCGATACGGCTGGATGGGCTCCCCTTCGTTTGCAGCCAATGTTTCCTGCGATTTCAAAGAAAGAATCAACAAGAAGCATAAAACAGACACTGGCGACAGTTGCTAGGGACGTGTCGACCACGCTTACATTTCGTTCATCGGCTTCTCTTCGCCTTCGAGCTGTCCCTTCACGGTGCCGTCGTGTGTGTTCATGCACCAGCCGCGTAGTCCCAGACTTGATGCCTGTTTTTGCGTGAACTGCAAGGTTCAAGAGACGAACATGCGATTAAAATAACACTAGCCCCCGCAACACACAGTCTATTTTCGTACAACTTACCTTGCGGAAGAACACACCTAGAACAATGAAAATTGGGTTTTAATAAAAGGTGTTCATTGGTGCATTCTAAACAATGCAAGCTTACCCTGTACAATACCAAACACTTCGAAATCACAGATGAACAATTTTGACGACATCTTCGGCTGAAGTGTGGCTTCGATGTGGTCCGATTTTGCGTCACGGTTGCTTCTTGCACAGCTTTCCTCACCCGTACGGCAATCGGCGTCGATTTCAGATGCACCGCCAACTATTCCTTCCGCTAGTGGCCGGGTTGCTATGATAGCGGCGCAGGATATGAAAACAAACAACAAATCAGCTGTAATCATGGTGATTTTGTAAAAAAATGTTAGCTGGCAGGGGTGCTCAACGGTGGCAACAAGAAGTTGACCAAAGACACTGAATTGGATTTTCTATAATATTTATATTTTAAGCAGAAACCAAGGCTAAACTACGTTGTATTTGTATTGATTTTTGTAATAATTTAATCATTAGGTTAAACAGTGGTTTTGCTTGATGTGGTTAAACTGCTGTTTGAAAACAATCTACGAAATCCGGTTGGGTTAAGTGTAAAGAATCGATAGCTTAATTTTATATTAAATATCTGCCATTAATGAACGTGACAAAAGATTCTCTTGAAAAGATTTACATGTTTCAACGGCTCTAATTTAATCAAAACAGACCTATTTCAATGAGTTATTAACGCCTCGTTTCAAATGTTTCAAACCACGAGATCACGCCGTGACAGCTGGGTTTGACGTTCAAACGTCTTATTCGCAGGAAAAAAAACGAAATTGCCTCTCCCTCAGTCAGACGTTTGCCAGCTGTCAACTGCCGAGATCGTTGGCGCCAAGCAAATGTAGCGCACTCAAGGTACAGGTTTTGAGCGCGTAAGCCACAAACAAATTGCAACCCCGCGAGCGAACAAAGCTTCGGTTTTCTGCGTGCCGTTTGCCCATATTTATGCGCTTTTTGGCGTATCCCACCGGCAACAGTGTAGCGTAAGTACGGCAAGCGTCACAAGATGCGGAAGCATTGTCCTTAATGCTTGTGCGGCCCTCTTTGCAGCAGCCCCTTTCGGACGCATCTCGCCAGGAAGGCCCGAAAGCAAAACAACAAAACGACGCGATGCCGCTGCTGAAGCGTAAACCGCTCCAGAAGGTCCCCGACCAGGAGCGGCTCAAAGACGGCGATGAGGTGTTCGTGTGTGAGACCACGGGTGAGCTGTTCAGCGATTACGACGATTTCTTTAACCGCACGATGCTGCTCTCGTCCACCGTGTGGAGCTGCGCGATGACGGGGCGATCCAATCTGACGTACGCGGATGCCCTTGAGAGTGAGAAAGCAGCCAAGCGAACGCTCAAATCGTTTCCCACCGCACTGAAGGGTCCGATCCTGCTGATCGCCTCGCGCACCAAGCGCACCGCAATTCACGAGCTCGCCAGCGATGTGCACGGGTATGCGAAGGACGTGTTCTTCAAGGGCGAAACCGTGTACACCAAGGCGGCCGACTCGGAAACGGTGCGGAAGGGTAAGATCGTGCGCGTGGTGCTCGGCGAGCTGCCGAGCGATCATCAAAATCCGTCCCGCTTGCTGTACCAGATCGTGGGCAGCGATGACGAAACGCCCGCCAGCTACACCGTGCGGGGTGATGCCGTGACCCGCGAGCGCAACTGTCTGTCGCGGGAAAAGTGCAAGCTCTTCCTCAAACAGCACGTCGAGCTCGGGCCGGATCAGGTGCTGTGCGTGAAGAAAGCATCGCTGGAACAGTTTGTCACCTCCAAGGGCTGCACGGACGATAAGGTGTTCTACGGTCAGACGCCCGACTTTGA
The DNA here is from genome assembly GCF_943734735.2 of Anopheles gambiae. Lineage (NCBI taxonomy): Eukaryota > Metazoa > Arthropoda > Insecta > Diptera > Culicidae > Anopheles > Anopheles gambiae. The sequence continues at coordinate 32,883,645 of NC_064601.1, forward strand.
GGTGTCGAAGAAGCTGCTTGCAAAAGAAACGACCATGTCCGGTAAGGGCGAGAGCAAGAAAAAGGGAGCAGTAGCAGCAAAAGCAGCAGCAGCAGGCGGTGAAAAGAAGGTGAAAACAAAGGAAGGCAAACCAAAGGGACCAAAGGGAAAGAAGGAAGGCGGCCTAAAGGATGCAGGTGGCAAGAAACAGCAAAGCATCGCGAAGTACATGCAGCAAGCCACGCCGCAAGAGTTGGAAGCGTTGAGCAAGAAAAAGCTGGACGAAAAGAATGCCCGCGCCGAGGAGAGGGAACGGCGAAATGCACTGGCAAAGGAACGCAAAATGACAGAAAGGAAGCTGCTGCTTTCGTACGTGGCAATGGCGCAGAAGCAATACGACTCTATTCACGAGGACCAGGAGCTAATGGATCAGCGCGTATTGCCCCCGGCACGGCCGGTGCAAACGCAGCTCGGTACGGAACATTTCCCGAGCTTCATGTTCATTCTCGAGTTTCTGCACCAGTTTGGCGACATACTCTCGATCGAGGAAAAGTTCCCGGGCGGTGTCACGATGGAGCAGCTCGAGCAGGCCCTGCTGAGCAGGGCAGTGAATGGACCGCTGAGTGACATCTTCCAGGTACTGCTGTGCACACTGTTTGCCGCGTTGAAGGAGTCACATTCGTCCGAAGAATCGAACCTGCCATGCGCAACGCTGCGTGTAGTGAAGTGGTGCCGGAAACATTTCGGCGCCAAGCTTACCGATCTGCCCATGGATTCGACCACCGTTACCGAGCTACTGCGGCTGCACCTGGTAGCGTACGGGCAGCCGAACCATTTTGGCGACGCGTGCTTCACGCTGATACGCGACCATCCGCAGCTAATGCGCACCCTGACAACGCACACCGTCTTTCAGCTGCCCACCGCGATTGTGTTACAGGTTCTGTGCGCTCTCGTGCACCAGCTGCTGCAGCTCGACGAGGTGCTGGAGCGGGTAGAGAAGGTCGGGGAAGCTCGCGCCAAGTTCAATAGCAATCGGACGGCACAGCGACAGCTAGCGAAGCGGACCGCTTCGCTGAAGCAGGCGGCACAGGACGGCATGATGCGAGAGATGGCCTCGCTGATGATGGTCGGCGACCAGCCGGCCGACAGTGCCGAGGTGGAGAAGGGTCGCGCACGGTTGCAGCAGAAGCTGCAGGAAGAGCTGGCGCAGATTGAGGCGGACGCGAGCAGACAGCTGGCGGAACTGCAGGACCATTACGAGGGTCTGACGCTAAGCTACGGCCTGTACGAGGTGTATCTGGGGTCGGATCGTGCGTTCCGCCACTACTGGAAGTTTGAATCGCTGCCCGGGTTGTTTGTGGAGCACGACGGAACGTTCGCAGGGTGCTGCTCGGAGCGCGTGACCCCGCATCTGCCCGGTCTGGTGGCGTGTCATCCGAAGCTGCGCAAAAAGTACATCACCTATGCGATCCTGAAGTGTGCTGGCAATAGTGACGGCTTGCTGGACGGCGTTCTCGCTGGCAGACAGGAGCAGAAGGATTCGGACCTTTGCGTGCAGCTACTGGTGCGGGGCATTGCACTGCAGGAAAAGGAGGAGGCGCGCAAAAAGAACCCATTTTTGCTGGCTAAAGCAGGAGAAAACGCTTCCGTGGCGGAAGATACAGCCGATAACAAGATGGAAATCGATGAACCGGACAGTAGTGTTCCTCCTCCGGCAGCACCACCCACTAACCGCGAGCTGTTGATGTGTACCGGCAATCCGGAGGATTGTACTGTGCATATTGCAAGTCGTCAAACGGCCCCCGGAACAACCTGGAGCTACTACGCAACGGCCGACGAGTTGGATGCGCTGATTGCGAGCCTGAATGAGCGCGGCTTGCGGGAAAAGTCGCTGCGCAAAACGCTCGAACAGTACCGCGATGGTATAGTCAAGCGGTTGAAAAAGTGTCCGATCAAGAGCCTGTCCCACAGGCAGCCATCGGAAGCTGCTCCGGCCAGGGCACAGCACAGACGGCAGTGCAGCGCAGAACCGGTACCACCGGAAGCGGTAACGAACGAAACGCTGGAAATGATGTTCCGTGACCAGCTGCTGGACATGGAGGGACGCATTCATGCCGGCTGCTTGGGCGAGCTGAAGGTGAACAGTATTGAGAAGTGGCGTATCGCGATTCTGAACCGTTCGTACGATGCGCAGATCACTGGCCAGCTGCAGTGGGGCGTAAGGCGTCGCCAACGGCTGGAGGAGATGTACGATAAGTTGGACGCGGAAGACTCTTCCAGCGAAGATTCGGGCGTGGAAGAGACCGAGGTGGCGGACGAGATCGATTTGGCGAAGCACCGTGCACGCGATCCGGGCTACGCGGACCTATATAGCGCGGAACGCTCCGAAAATGGGACAGACGGCATGGCGCTGGCAGAAACTTCGGACGAAATCCAACGCACCGTACATTCGTTGGCTTGCGCGTTGCTCCAGGTGGCGCAAAGTATTGAGCCCAAGTTCTTGCGCCACCCGTTCGGACCGAAGGGACGCTGCAAGGATCGGAATACGGTCGCGATGATGCAATTTCGCGGCCAAAAGCGGCTGCTCGATTGGGAAGGTTCGCTGATGCGGGCGACCTCCTACTCGCAACTCTTTCTCCACTATCACATACTGTACGATGCGCTGTACTGGTCGCGCTCGATCGAGCGGGCCGTATGCATGGTGTGCCGACGGAAGGGTGACGCCAACCTGACGCTGCTGTGCGACGAGTGCAACCGGGCCTGCCACATGTACTGCCTCAAGCCGAAGCTGAAGAAGGTCCCCGAGGGCGATTGGTTCTGTAAGATGTGCCGCCCGTCGGACGACGCGGGCATCGTCTCTAGGAAGCGCACACAAACCATCGAAGATCTCGATTTGGACTCCGACAACGACTCGTCGGGTGAAGCGACCAACGAAAGCGAAGATGATGACGAGGAAGAGAAGGAGGAGGGCGAGGAGGAGGAGGACGAGTTAGAGATGGAATCGGAGGACAGCACCACAAGTGAGTCGGAAAATGGGGCAAGTGATGAGGCAACAGACACGGAGGAAGCATTCGAGGAGCAACCCAAAATTGTGCTGAAAACACCCCGTGCCAAAACGAACAAGAAACAGGAGGCAACGGCAGCGGTGGCGGCGCCGGCCGCGGCTGACAAGCAGGCTTCTCGTGGTGCGCGGGCCGCAGCTCGCAAGCAGGAGCAGGAGAGTGCCGCACGCAAATCGTCCCGAAATTCGACCGCCGCCAAACGGGCGCGGCTTTCCGATGGGCGGGAGTCGAGCGAAAAGAAGACACCGGCGGTGGTGGAGAGGAGTAGCCGAGGCTCGAGCACTGGCCGTAGATCGACGAGACTTTCCGGGCGTGGAGGAGGTGAAACGTAAATCGGTATGCATGTGTGTGGGTGCATTTTTTTTAGATAAATTATTCCATAGTGCGGAGGATAGACATTAACAAATGGTAATTATTCTAGTTTTTTTTATATGAGTAACGCCTAAAACAAATCGATTTTTATCTCAGCTACACAAACTTTTTTTTTTATTTTAAACATTTAATTCTTTAAAATAAGCAATAAATGCAAGACTTTCTACTTTAAATGCATGTTTTGTTAACTTTATTCCAATGTGAGAGTGTGTAATATTACAAGAATGTAACAACCAGTTATTATCGATCGCAGATCACTATTCGAGTTACTATCCTGATCTCGAACCTGTTCACATTGCAGGTGTTAATGTTTCCGATTGTTAAATTTTAATGCCGAACCTATCCCGATTAAGGAAATTAAGACTACCGGCCCTGACACATACTCTGAAATAACCCCGGTACCGACATTTTGCACCCTTCAAGGTTCAGAAACTGTACACGATACAACTCCAATTCCAAACCAGGTTCCAAACTTCTTTCTTTCTTGGAACGGTACCGATTTTATGTAGTTCCTGAAGCTATCCTTTTTAAAAGTTCCAGTCCTGGGTGTATCCCTGTTACCTGCTGCGGTTCCGATACTGAGCGTATGCCAGTCCAGGAGTAAGTGGAATCGAAACCTACCCATATCCTGAAACGTGTTGGCTTTCAAAAGCTCATGCAAAGGAACAAAGAAGGAAATGCTGTGTAGTGTAGTGGTAGGACAAACGATTAATTTCCCGACCCGACCCGTATTCGAGTGCGAGCCAGTCGGAATCGATTCCGATCCGTGGGTGCAGCGGGTGCGCTAGGTCGGAGTCGGAATCAAACCCGTTGGTGCATCGAGTTCGGGTCGGGCATTGAACCTACCTTGACCCGACCCGTCCCGAACTCGCCGCACCAACGGTTCGGAGTCGCTACATGCTTCCATGCACCTACCGGAGTCGTTGCACCTACTGAACCTACTTGTACCTTTCGAATCGACCCGAATGACTCCGGGTCGCATAAGGATGGCTCCGACCCCATAGGTTTGGGTCGACCCGCCCATGACTACTAATGTAGAAACAATAGTATAAACATTGATCGCAAAATGAATGTTTCAACATAGTACTCAACAATTTCACCTACGAAAATGCAAAACTGCGAACCTTTTTTGTAATGCCAAACAGCAATCTGGCACTCCTGAACCCGAACTCTACCTGCCAACGCTGTAGTGTAAACGGAACAAACGGCCATCTCTTTGGCAGCTGTCAAGTACGGACGAGAACCCACCCCTAATCAAAGTGTGCAGGCAACAAAACAAAAGACCTGAAAGCAACTACGGTGCTGGTGCGTCGCAGGGAGGAAAAACGGGACACGCAAACGGGCCCACACACACCTGTCAAAAAAGACGGGACAGCGCAATCTGCAAAGGCACAATCCGCCAACGACGACGATAACGGCAAACAATAACAACAACAGCACAACTAACAACAACAAGGAGCAGCAGCAGCAGCAGCCACTTCCAGTTTGCGACCCTCGCGGGGTTGTTGTTTTGTGCGAAGGTGAAAGAGACAAAGAGGCAGAAAGAAGAAAAGTGAAATCCCATCCATTCCTACCCCCACCAGCCCACCCGCCCAAGTTGAAAAGAGAAAGTATCTGGCGCTAGTGGGTGTCTGTGCGTTTGTGCGTGCGTGTGCGGCTAGTGGGAAGTCTTCCTTTGGCCATCGCCGTACCGTGCGTTGTTTCTGAGACGGAATTCTTCTCCGCCATCGCACTGCCACAGTTTGCAGACAATCCGCCGCGCAGCTGACCTTCCGCCCCTTTCGGTTGGTCCCGTACTCACTCGCAGCTGAGAGGTCTAGAAGGGCGAGAAGGGTGGCACCGCTTTGCAGACAGTGGTGCGAATCGGCCAGAACGTCGCAGAACGGAACGGTATAGCTGTGTGGCCAGGAAGAAAGGAAGGGAGAGGAAGAAGCTGGTGTAAAAATGGTTGGTGCAAGCGGTGAAAAGTGAAACGCTCTCTGCACAAGGGAGGGGGGAAATGCAGCCGAGAATATAGTAAGTGCAGGGTCACATTTCGTCACCAGCGGCAAAAAATAACCATCCTCACCACGCACGTTTCGAAATAATGCTTCACTAAATCGCTCTTCTTACGTGACACACAAATCCGTCGTATTCGGGCGCTCGACCGTGTGTGTGTGCGCGTGTGGTTGTGTTACTTTATTTTTCTTTCGCTTATTTTGTGCGTCGCGCGTAACCCCCCGTGTGTGTGCGTGTGTGTGTGTGTGTGTGTGGCCACAAGGCAAGGAAAATAATAAATAAATACGCAAACGTAACGACGACCGCGCGCGCGTTTCAGCGCCGCCCCATTGGATGGTGGTGGTGGTGGTGCCGTACCGCGCTTACAGCCAGTGGTCGTTCACATTTGCGATAGGCCAGCGCACCAGTAAGTGCGACCAGATAAGCGTGTGCAACCCGCTACTAGGGGTGAGGAGAAGAGGAGAGCAGCTCATCGTGAAACGCGTGAAACCGGAATCGGCCCTGCTGGTATGTGTTAGCGCTCGCAACGCTCCTCCGAACCGGCTGTTTTCCACGGATTGCACGGGTCGACGGAAAATGTGTGACCGCTTCCGGTGCGGTAACAGTGGGTAGTAGTGCCTGGTGACGTTGTGTGGTTTGCGGCCGTTTGTGCCACCGTTTGTTTGTTCATCTTCCGCGGGAGTGAAAAGATCACATCGGTATCGCATCGGGATCGTTTCGGCTGCGGACAACGACCACGGCTACGGGCGGTATAAGCTGGGTGAACTATATCTGGGTCATCTGGTCGGGGTACTGTTCGCACTACTGGTCAACTTGGAGGAGGCGGCCCGCTTCTGGTCGAAGATACGGAGAAAAATGGATGGCACCAGTGGAGGAGGAGGAGGAGGGGGAGGGGTAGGAGGCGGCGGCGGCACGGGTAGCAGTGGTCCGGCGAGCTCCTCAGCCCCGGCCTGCCTGATGGTAACCGACGACGTAGCCAGCTATCTCGGCACCCCCACCACCGCCTACCCGCACTACTCCTCGTCGCGGCACACGCCCGGCAGCCGGACGCCCGCCGGCCCCTCCCCGGCCGGGCTGATGAATGGCATCACCTCGGCCGGACGGTGGGAACCTTCCGGGGCGGTCGCCCCTAGCATGGTGCCGCGCAAGAAAAGCTGGTCCGAGCTGAAGTGCATCGTGAACGAGACGCGCCGCCAGATGGCCACCACGATGGCGGCCTCCTTTCCGATGAGCGTGAACTTTCGCACCCTGTCCGATGGGCGGACGCGCGTCTACTTTCTCAGCCCACCGCCCGCCAACGGCTGGGACACGATACTGTTCTACGCGGACGTACCGGCGGCGGGAGCAAAACGCAGCCAGCTACTGCCGGCACTGGACGCGAACGAGGAGCTGGAGGCGGACGGCGACAGTGACGGTATCGATGAAGATGAGGATGCGGAGGGGGAGCGACGGTCGGGAGCGGGCCGGAAACGACACCTTCCGTGGCACCAGCTGCTGGAGTCGGTGCTGGGCCACCTGTCGACGAGCAACTCGCGCGAGGTGCAGCTAATGCTCGAGCGCAAACGGCTCTCGATCTGGGGCATCACGTCGTACGAGCTGCACAAGGCGAGCGGCAAAATCGTGTTCCCCGCATGCAATACACTCTACCAGTGTTTGGACACGGGGTACGAGGTAAGGCAACAGAAACACACACACACTGTCCCCCCTCGAAATAGTGCCGGAATACTTACCGAAAACGGTGTGCTTTGTTTTTTGCAGGAAAACCCGCTCTTCCCGTCGGAGCTACGGATCTTGCAGCGGGCGGCAGCGATCGATCCGCAGATCTGTCCCCAAAACTCGGACCTGGTGGCGTTCGTGTGCAACGGCGACATCTGGGTGGTGCACACGCACAGTGGCCATAGCGAGCGGCTGACGTACGCGCACGACGGGCGCCGTTCGTTTGCCGAGGATCCGCTGACGGCGGGCGTACCGTCATACGTGATGCAGGAAGAGTTCAGCCGCTACCAGGGCTTTTGGTGGCAGCCGGAAAGTCACGGTAAGTTTGATATGGATGTGATTTTAGGTTTGCCTGGGATGGGCGGTTTGCAAATGGCGGTATCCGTGCTGCTGTAAGTGATCTTTTCACTTGATTAAAACGAAGATCATGATCGTACGCTTGCATCATCATGCGGCAAGGGCAATGAACGGCTCGTGTCCCCATCGTGGTTGCTCTGTACCACACGCCTCACACGGAAAGCGTACTCCATCAAGCGTAAAGATTGGCGTGTCGCAACATGTGACATTCAGTGTTTTACATGTTCTGGCACAGGCGAATCTGGTTTCAATCTAACGCTGTAAAGCTTCCAAGAGTCGTTGGGAGGGTGTAGAATGAGCGACACGGGTGGATGGCAGCACCAGAACGCCAATGGAGCTTTAAATCGTAGTTGTTGTAACTTTTAAGTAAGACGATGCAATAGCACCTAACCGCTACTCGGCATCCGGTTGCAACTGAGCTGCCCAGCGGAAACCTTAGATTCCGGTTTGAGTGCACTCACGGTTTATCGATATTAGTATCGTCACACTCTCGGCATCTATTTGTATCTACCCTTTGAAGCTTGAAGACCGTTAAATCCATTCAAAAATCAGCGAAATCCCTGCGGCCAATGGATAAAAATGTAATTATACGAATACTCGCCTCTGCGTGCTTCTTGTGGGCACCGACATGACGCTACAAATCACAGCGAACACTAGCACAAAACACTACCACGATCGGACGCGTACGGTCTGACCACCGAAAGCTCAACCACCACCATTTGCAGAGAGCGCATAGATTAAACCCCTCCCGATGGAACAACAAACCATAGGGTTAGGCTTTTTCCTACCACACTCTACCCCACCACGAGGTTGTTTAGGGAATAACGGTGTGCCGGCACGTTGTTTTCGCGATCGTTGCTGTTAATTGCACACCCAAATTGGAGGTGCATTTTGCACGTGTGTGTCTCCACCGACGAAAACGGACTTGCAAAAATGTATCCTCCTGTAACTTTTAATTTTATGTGCCCACTAGTTACCATAATATGTGTCTATGTACTTTTTTTTAGGTTGCAATGGAAGATTTGTGGGCAAATTGTGCTACCGACGTGGGGAGATTATGCACATTTTTGTTTTTTTTTTTTATATTTAAATTTGAACTGTGTATTTTTTATTCTATTGAAATGAGGATAGTGACCATTATATTTTCACTGCTTAGTGAAATGTGTTATTAGAGAGATATGTTGGTCTCATTTGCCTTTTATGGAGAATAACTCTTATCCAAGAGAGTTGTGTATATAGGAGCTTCTCCGGCAGACACCACAGAAAGGATTGGCTATCTGCAATAGTAGTAGAGGTATATGACGGACAGTCTTGTTTTGCCTTATAACCAAGATCCTTCCTGCTAAGTTAGTTGCTTCTGAATTGAAGTGCTTTGACTCAGAAATCCATATCCTCTATCCCCTATTAACGGATTAACGCACTGCCGGATAAGTTTTTGCTGCGGGGGGATGGTCCATATGAGGTTTGAACCCACGACCGCTTGGCGGACGTGTTGTTAAGTCGTGCGAGTTGACGATTGTACCACGAGACCGGCTGACGTGGAATGATATATAGGAGAATATGTAGGATTCTGTGCAAAGGTTTATGTGGCCTTTCTGGGATATTATGGAAGCAAATTTAAAGGAAATTATGATTTTTTTTCACACGTCACATGTTCACAACAGTACTAACGCACCCTGCCATCAACTGACACCGGTCACCGAAACACTTCGGGTCAATGGCTCGGCGAACGAACCCAACGGCATGTCCAAAATGGGGTGCATCTATTGCGTTGGATGCGTTTTTTTGTAGTTTTTTCTTTGTGGTTCGGTAGGCTTTGTTGACGGCGAATTGAAAACCAATTTAGTGTAGCATAATTAGAAAGCAATAGAAAACCACACTCCATCACATACGCACACACACACACACATGGTAAAATGAAAATGAACAAAGAAACCGATCGAGAGGTGCACGACGACGACGCGTACACGACGACCTTCGCCGTATCTGACCGCAATCTGCTTTTCGGACCTGGTGAACGGTGTGCACTAAGCGGCGTGAGACATGGGGTCCAGATTTTTCCACCGAATTGATGAGAGTGATGATAGGATTGAAGCTTTCCCAATATTACAGTGGACGGTTGCTACATCGACCAGACAAAGGGGGGCGCCGTAATAGGCTCGGGGGCTGTTTGTTGCTAAATCATATTTAGGGGTTTGGATATGAGGAGACGACATGCTGCTATACCATTTCGTGCCAACCATGTACGAGCGCTCTTCTACAAATTATTAGTTAAAATAACTTACTTTTTTTCTATTATTTAGTCCTAAGCGCATGTCGATTTTGCCTACCAAAAATTGATAATATACACCTCTTTATCTGTAGCTAAACGTACATACACAGGAAAGATTAAAAAGCTCTGTTATGCTAGAAGTTAATCTATTACGAAGCAGCCACCGGCATGCTCTAAGCAGAATGTCACAACCTGTCCTCTATTTCCCCAGACGTTATCGGCAGCGGGCAGCAACCGTTACGCGTTACCCGCGTTGTGTTCGGTTGCCGTACGCATTGCATTGCCGAAACAATACGGAAAACGGTACGCAAACAAATCACATTATCAGCGTTTTGATTGCGTCTTCGAACGGTCGATTGGGCCAGAGCGATTGTTTCACACCTCCTCAGCCGATGATTGACTCCCAGCAGTTGTTGTATCGCTTTCGTACAGCGTTTCTTTGCAGCGTATTGCAGTTTGTATCACCATGTTGTAGTGCGCGTTTTTTTCCTCTCCAGAGTGCCGGAGTGGTTATAATTTCACGACCAATTTCGCCAGCCAACCAGCCAGCCAGCTAGCACCTCATGCGCCGTTTCAACATAGAACGTGCGCCACAGTCAGCATACGCAAACTGGTGCCCGCCCCCTCACACACGAGCTTATCGGGTGCATCAGCACGCCGTAGCGAGGTGGATATGCACATGCATGCTTGAACGCATCTCTTGCACACAGAGCATATCGCGCGCACAGGTCGTTTGTTTTGTTTCCTTTGCGCGAGGTGTGCCGATCACTGCACCACTGCACCGAACACTGCGCCGGTTGGTAAGCGATCGTCTATCCACTGTTACATTGGCTTTTTTTCTGTATGATTGGTGGGCGCGTTTGTTCTTCAAAGTTGATAACAATCGAATAGTGAGCTGGTTCATAATGGCTGGCTTCATTGGAAGTACGCATTTTTATGTATAAATCGTTTCAAAAATTGTTTAAATTTATCTAAAAAGAAACGCATTGCTGCATTTCTACAAGTTAATGCTATGTGCAATGCGTACAGCAATATTTTAGTAATCTTTTCAAAACATTCACAAAAACAAAACAAATTGAGCCATTTAGACTTTTCTCAATAATGTTTTGGAATTAAGTGTCCGGGCCATTAACGGTTAAAGTCTGTCACGCTTTTACAGGGTTTCCCACGATTTATTGGTCAGTTCCCATGATTTTTTGGTGCGTTCCCACGATTTTTTGGTCGTATCCCATAGATTGGTGGTTCGATCCCATAATGTATTGGTATTTTCCGATTGGATATCAATACAAATAGACCAACAAATTCTGGGAAACGACCAAAAAATCGTAGGAACGCACGAAAAAAAAAAAAATGGGAATCCACCAAAAATTGATGGGAACCAACCAATAAATCGTGGGAAACCCTGTAAAAGCTATAAAACGCTACATTTATTTGTGGTTAGAAGAAGAATGCCCGGAGAAAAGTCTTCTGTTGCCAAATTTTTCAGCTTTAATGCTCTAAACAATCGGCACGAAATTGCACGAAAAAAGCACAGATACCACTTTAGTAGGTATACCAATACCTAATATATTATCAACCAACACTAAGAGAAATCGACCAAGATTCGGAGCAATTTTTCGGGGAGGTTTTTCTTTTTCTTTTCCTTTATTCTGGCGTAACGACCTACGCGGTCATGCCGGCCAATAGAGGCTTCCGAGAGCTATCAAGGTACCATGCAGCCGGACAGTCAGTCCTTTCTTAAGGAGACGATCCATACGAGGCTTGAACTCCTGACACTGTTAAGTCGTGCTAGCACCAAAACATACAGTAATGCGTATATGGTCGGGAAATTTCCGTTTTCGAATCCCAAAAGTATATTGATGTAGCGGAAAGATTTGTCACCCCCTAGTGGCATAGTGTCGTCTGAAGGAGCTTTATGATCTATAAGAAGGCGAATAAACGACCTGCCAGCGCTTTGCCTTTTGCCATTATAAATCTCTGCATTTGTTTATCTTGCTAGCATTATTGGCTAGAAAAGCTAGCAACTGTTAATGATTCAAATCATGATACATACTTCAGCTGTAATAATATATACAGTCTGTTCCCGAGATTCGCGGTTTATGCGTTTGTGAGCAATCCGCGTGACTCTAATATCCGCGTATTTCACGTTTTTCTGCTAAAATACATTTGATAACTAGGTATTTTTGATTATATTATTACCTGTATACATAATATAATTTATTCGAGAGTGGAGAAAATTCTGATATTTTCGGGTTTATGAGCGGATTACGGAGAATGCGAATAGACTGTACTACATTAACCGACATACTTGCAAAAATGACAGTCGAGCAGAAAGTGGTAGAGCTCGTATACACTAACAACACGTATAATTTAAAAAATATAGATTTTCAAAGCACTAAAATGTGTGTTTTTTAAAAGTTGCTACTATAAACCACCAACGTATAGCTTCGATTGTTTGCTATTGCATTTCGACAATCGTATATAGATTCGTACGCTGCTCTCTTATCTTTCTACTTCATCTCTAAACTTCCCAACTGTTGCACAAACTAATTCGTGATTCAATATTGACGCACTAAAACTTGACACACACACACACACACGTATACATTTTTTCTGATAATTTGATCCCGAAACGCTATCGATCACCGGCAATCGTGCAGCGTGCCGCGATCGTCGATCGATTTGGGCGACGTGTGCGAAATGATTAAAAATGCCGCCCGATTGCGAGCAAATAAATCTTTACGTAAAACAAATACTCTGACAGCTTACTTACTGTCACCACCGATCACGGCGGTGTGCCCCGACCGGACAATCTTGTCGGATTGATCTCGTGCCGAGTCGATTCCGCTTTCCGTGTTTTTGTGTGCTTGTGTGATTGACGCGCGGAGGAAAAATGCACGCGTGCGCTGCAACGCGCGCAACATTTCGATTGACTGGTCGGGGCGCGCGAGCTCCCTGTTGTGTGTTATGCGTATTTCGGTTGTTTGGATTCGTTTGTGTAACGTTAGCACAACGCTTTTCGATTGCTTCGATCATTAGTTGCTGCACAAAAGTTCGTTCGACTTAAAATTGCAGCAAAAATCGCTCCTCCGTGTATAACACACGCTCGTGCAAATGCCAATTCCTTGCACTTCTTTTGGGGCTTGTTTTCGAAGATGCGTGTTTGCACATCGCGTGGCACGATTTTCGTTTACGCACGGACCGATTGCTCCCGAATTTTTGGCTCCAAAGGGTGTGTGTGTGCGTGCGCGTGGTTGTGGCAGCCGCGGTGGAAAGGCGAAAACCTTTCGCATCCACGTGGGAAGTGTTAAGAAAGTCAGTACGCAGAGGAGGGAGAGAGCCGCAAGAAAGGATTCCCCCCACAGAAGTCACGTACGTAGTGCAGGCCTGACGATGGCCCGCCTCAAGAAGAGGGCTCCTTCTGTTCGGGGGCCCCACTACTCGATGCTTCGGTGGAGTTGCATTTGTTCGTACCCACGAAAGAGCGTATAAAACGGCTCGGTGGCTAGCGGAATAGCATCATTCGTCGGTGTTCTGCAGTAAGACACAGGTCGAATCGACAACCAGTGTAGTGTCAGTAGCTAGCGAGCAACAAGTGTACAACTCTAGTGCCTCTAACCTTTATCGTGTCTCCGTGTGGCTTTGAGCTTCCTCTACATCTATACGCACCCGTCTCATCATAATGAAGGTAAGCCGTGGGCGTTATTCCGGCACTGTATTGATTTTGACGAGCCTGAACCACAAAAAAACGCGTCACCATTTGCAGATCTTCATTGTGCTGGCCGTGGCGTTGGCAGTCGCAGCCGGTGCCGCCGTCGAAGGGGGCAAGGCGAAGCGAGGCGTCTGGGACTTTGGGTCCGGCCACGAGTCGTCCTTCAGCAGCGGCGGTGACTTTGGCGGGCACGACTTCGGCGGACTGCACAAGGAGGAGGAGCACGTGAAGCATGTGACGATCGTGAAGAAGGTCCCGGTCCCGTACCCGGTCGAGGTGACAAAGCATGTGCCGGTGGAGGTGAAGGTACCGTACCCGGTCGAGGTGGAGAAGAAGGTCCCGGTGTACGTGGAGAAGAAGGTGCCGGTCGTGGTGGAGAAGAAGGTCCATGTGGACCGGCCCGTCCCGTACCCGGTGAAGGTCCCGGTCAAGGTGCCCGTCATCCACAAGGAGTACGTCGAGGTGCCGAAACCGTACCCGGTGCATGTGGAGAAGCCGGTCCCGGTCTACATCAAGAAGCCGGTGTACATCGAAAAGACGGTGCCCGTTTCGATCCACATCAAGAAGAAGTCCCACTGGCACTGAGCGGCGAGAAGGGGCGAGGAGTTCCTACTTTTGAGGTTTTGGAGGGTTAAGTTGTTGTAAATAAATAGACTCACTAGAGAGAGAGAGATACGTGCACCGTGCTCTGTCTGGCTCTGATAGACATGGTGAAATATTAAAACATTGGCTTTTCTTATTGTGTGTTCTTCATTAGAAGTAAGAGGATTTAAGATGTATATGGTTTGACCAGTTGGGCCTTGTCTTTTAGATCTTGTTTAGTTTGGAATTTAATCTAAAGGACTCCCAAGGGCCTCAAAACATCTCTGAATCATCATGTATATGGTTTGACCAGTTGGGCCTTGTCTTTTGGATATTGTTTAATTCGGAATTTGACCTAAAGAACTCCCAACGTCCTCTTGTCTGATGGATCTTGTTTAATTCGGAATTTAATCTAAAGGACTCCCAACGTCCTCAAAAAATCTCTGAAGAGATCCTCTTGAAGATTACGTGAAGATCATATTAATCATCATTTAAAGGACGTTATTTCCTAACAAAGTGCTCTTTCTTGTCCGTCTTGAACACACATGCGGTCATCCCGATAAGAAGCACGATCGTAAATTATGCTCCACCGATTGATAAAAAGATTACACAACAGAACTCCACCCTGTTTCGAAGCTTTTGCGAGATCCTACATCACTTTGCTCCATTAGCTCAGCACCCACCAGTTTTTGTTGTGAAATGGAAGAGATTTATGTCCCTTTCCCAACCACCTCCAACTCTAATTTAGATCATCCCTCTGACTTAAAAGCGTGGTCCGAAGACCGACTGTGTTTACTGGACGCAGACTAGCGACGAACCCTTTCGCGATCGTGCTGAATAAGGATCGATCATGTAATAATTACACATCAGGCCAGCGACAGACAGCGTTTTCGGGTCACTGGGCCATTAGATCGCGTCTCGGAGTCGTGGAAAGTGAAAAGTGCACTGGCCTTACTTGTTTGTGTGGCGCTTGGTGGTGGTGGTGGCAGCAATGGTGGTTGGTGCATTGCTTCGAGATAGATCAAGATGAATCCCGGCGCGGCGCGGAGTTATTTAATGCTCTTACTACATACCACTCACCGTACCAATGTATCGTGTATGCGAATGTGTGTATGCTTATGGGCCTTCTTTTTTGCCGCCACCATTCATCGTTTGCAATCACACGTGTTCATTTACAACTTGATCGCATCGAAGTACCGGGGCGAATGATCGTTAAGATATTGCAAAGGAAAAAAGAAGGAAAAACAGGGATAAAACTCTCGAACCGACTCAACTCGCACAAGTCGTCAAGTGCCGCCGCCGGCATCCCTGTCCTGTAAGAAATGATAATTATCATGGGTTTCGGATTGGGTTTTGAGGTTAGATCAATGGGGTAGGGGTGCAAATAAAAGGCATTAGACGAGTGCAATTTATGCATTATCGCTAAAGTCGATCTGCTGATGGTTGCTGGATTCTTGTGCAATCTTCTGCCACTGGAACGAGCTGGGAGGGATGAGAAGGGGAGAAGTTGTCCGTGCAATAGGGGAGAGAAAGGAAAAAAAGGCGTCTCTGAAGTAATTAAACGAGTTCGGGTTTCTGTTGTTGTTATTTTTCTGCTTTTGCTCAGTCGTGTGTAATCGTGTTAACAAATTGAGCCATAGTAATTGTGTTTAATTGTGTTGAGTAAGGTATGGAACGGTATGAGCAAAAGGTAAGCTCTCTATATGATCAGATAAGCTGAAAGTGTTGATCGAGAGGCGGACAAATGGACTTTAGGTGGAGTTTTCAATTTAGTTGATTTTTCGTTGACTGACAATGTTGTTTGTTTGTTTGCCTTTCAATGTTCCTATTTCTTCCTGGTAGAGGAGGAAAGAAGCGAGTAAAACGCGTAGTACTTCTCCCCGATTTAACAAAACATCGGCATTTTCAAATCAACATGTACAGCGAAACGCGTGCGCGTGCGCATTTCACACGTGGTGCTGATGGCGACGCCGGTTGCCCTGGTGACTGCGCAAGGAAAACCTGCGCAAGACACAGACCATTTGGACAGGAAATGTGCGCCGCACCGTCCTGAAGAGGTTGGCAAACGATTTTTCCTACCATTTACTACGCAGTTCTCTGCTGCATTGTTTCCCGCCTTTCCCAAACCCGCTACCGCTTTCCCTGTTTTGCTTTAAAGTTCACTAATGAGTGAAATCTTTGCTAGAAGCGCGCGGGACAGGTTGCGCGTGTTGTGGTTATGAAACTATCGCACAAAATGTTCCCTTGGAGAGGAGGGGTTTTGCTGCTTGAACGCGGGGTAAATCGGTATGTAAACACATAAACCGAGCCACGCATTACATGCTGAGAGTGTCGCTCCACTTTATCGTGATTGTTGTTTTGTAGCCAGCTTGATGAATTGATGTTGCATTTAAATTGAGTGTTGAAATTTAAAACACTAAACGTTTTGTTCCAATTAAGTTGTGACAACGTTTTAATACCGTGCCTTTTCCTTTTCCTTTTCCTTTTTGCTACAGACGAAGTCTACCGCATCGTGTACGAGGAGGTGGACGAAAGTGACGTCAGCCTGTACACCTTTCCCTCGTCGCAGTCGGCCGGGCGGGACTACGAGGAGTATCGGTTCCCGCGTGCCGGCACACCGAACGCCAAGTCCAAGCTGAAGCTGGTCCAGTTCCGGCTGTCGGAGAACCTGCGCATCACGGACGTGTGCATCAAGGAGCTGCAGTGCCCGCTAACGTTCGCCTTCCCATGGCTGGAGTATATTGTGCGCGTCGGCTGGACACCGGATTCGCGATAGTAAGTGTGCCACATTTCACAGTAGCCGCCAAGCAACCACACAGGGTGTTTAATGCCATCTTTCCTCCCCACAGTGTTTGGGCCCAGCTGCTCGATCGGCCCCAGCAGCGGCTCGAGCTCGTCCTGCTACCGGTGGACAACTTCTGCGAAATCTACAGCAGCTCGTCGTCGTCGCCCAACTGCGGGACAGCCGCCACCGGGGGCAACGGGGCCGGGTCGCAGGGCGCCGCATCGTACGGATCGTCCCCTGGGCAGCAGCCGCCACACCAACACCAACACCACCATCACCACGGGCAGCAGCAGCAGCAGCAGCATCATTCGCATCCGCCGCGAAAGTCGTCCTCCGGCTGGCGCTCACCGCTGGACAAATCGACGACGCGCCCGCTGCAGGTGATCTACACGGAAACGTCCAGCAGCTGGGTGAACGTGCACGATGTGCTGCAGTTTGTCGAGCTGTCCGAGCAGGAGGTAACGTTCCTGTGGGCCTCGGAGGAGTCGGGCTTCCGCCATCTGTACTTGGTCACATCTAGTCTCAGCCCGAACGGTTGCAGCAGTAGCAGCAGCACCAATAGCACTAACCATCACAGCACAAACTCACATCCAACGGCACATCCAAAGCAGCAGCGGGAGGTAGCGCACGGGACAGAGGTGAGTAGCGGTGGCGCCGGGGCCACCGATCACTCGTTGCCATCGATGGCCTGCATTGGCAGCACGCTGGTAGCGCGCATCGTGCAGAAGGTGACGCTTACCGCCGGCGACTGGGAGGTGCTCGGGCGCAACGTGTGGTACGATCGGACCCGCCAGCTGGTGTACTTTATGGGACTGCGCGAGACGCCGCTCGAGAAGCACCTGTACGTGGTGAGCCTGGCGCAGCCGAACCAGCTGCGACTGCTCACCATGCCCGGGTACTCGTTCACCGTGGAGTTTAACGATGTAAGTGTGTTTGAAAGGAAAGGAGCTTGCCCGTTGTAGCGTGTAGTACCCGATTGATCGATTCATTTCGCGCCACAGGATTGTACGCTGTTTCTGCAAACGTACTGTAACATCTCGACGCTGCCGTCGTGGGAGCTGGTTCGAATAGCGCACGACAGCAATACGGCGAACGGGAACGGCTGTAGCCACGGGCCGTCGCCACCACCCACGCCGATCGACGCGCTGCGGCTCTGCTCGGTGGGCTATCTGACCGAGGGCGGGCCCTCGGAAAATACTCAGTACAACCCCTCGATCCACAGCCCGCAGATCTCGTCCGGGGACGTGCTGTACGCGATGGTGTTCAAACCGCACAACTTCATGCTCGGCGTGAAGTACCCGACCGTGCTGAACGTGTACGGCGGGCCGGAGGTGCAGACGGTTAGCAATACGTTTAAGGTAAGGCGTCGTCGGCGGTTTGGCTTCATCTGTTTACGGGTTATGCGGGATGCTGGATTTTACGTCCCTTTTTTTGGCCTTCTTTTTGCAGGGAATGCGTCAGCTAAGGATGCACATGCTTGCCTCACAGGGTTACTGTGTGATATGTGTGGATTCGCGCGGCTCGCGCCATCGCGGCGTTGAGTTCGAGTCGTACATCCGGTGCCGGATGGGTACGGTGGAGCTGTCGGATCAGGTCGAGGTGTTGCGAATACTGGCCGACCAGCTGGGCTACATCGACATGGACCGGGTGGCAATCCACGGCTGGTCTTACGGTAAGAAGGTCGACTCCTTCGCTGTGTTTTATTGCTCTTTTTTTTTGCTAACCCACGATGGTGCCCTTTCCCCCAGGTGGCTACCTAAGTCTGATGGGGCTGGTGCAATACCCGGAAATATTCAAAGTTTCCATCGCGGGTGCACCGGTCACGAGCTGGGAGTACTACGACACCGGCTACACCGAACGCTACATGGACCTGCCGGACAGCAACCGGTCCGGCTATGCGGCCGGCTCGGTGCTCAACTACATCCAGAAGTTTCCCGACGAGTAAGTCAAGAGAGAGAGAGAGAGAAAACGGCCGGAAGGAGTAAAACTGCAACCACTCACACTCATTTTCCATTTCAAATCACACTTCATTCTCCAGGGACAATCGGCTGCTCATCATCCACGGACTGATCGACGAAAACGTACACTTTCACCACACGTCCCAGCTGGTGAGCCGGCTCGTGCGGGCAAACAAACCGTACCAGCTGCAGGTGTACCCGAACGAGCGCCACTCGCTGCGCAACCTGGAGGCGAGCAAGCACTACGAGACGAAGCTGCTCTCGTTTCTGCAGAACCACCTCTGAACCAGCGAGCCGAACAAAGCGAAACCGCCAACCGGTCCGGGAGTGGGGTGTGGTAGGCGATTGCGCCACCTCCTGTGCGCTTCCGGCTCAAGTCGCACGGGCTGGACAGTCTGGAGAAGGCTACGGCACGGCAGTGCCTGCAGCTGCTTCTTCGTACACTGCCACCAGCGCAATCAACGCCCTTCGTCGTCTCTCTCAGTGTCGATGGAATCAATTCCTGTGGCGATCAACACCATCACCACCACCACCACCACCACCACCACTACCACCTGCTCGTTGCGCTCGTGGATGATGAGCCTGATGCGCAAGTTGCGTCTGTTCGGTGTGCACGCACTGTTCGAGCGATGCTAGAGCCGGATGGAAGCGGCTCGGCTGGAGCAGGATTAGTGTTCGCTTTTGTTCGCTTACGGGGTATACACGCTTGTGGCAATCGCCCACGTGGTTGGGGCAGTAAGTGTGCGCACGTCATTCTATGAGCGGTTTGTGTGCTTCTAATACGTACAGTCGTGCCACGAGTAATTGCGGAAAAGTGGAAAGCATTTGTGCAAGACTAAGAAACGAATCCTTCGATGCTCTAATCCGGGCTTGCGCTAAAAAAGCCTCCCCCGTTTCCTTCGGCCAGGGATACATTCGGCAAGCGGGTCTTTGGCGAGTGGGGTAAGCAAACACCCAATACCCAATCTATTCGCCCACCAGAACAAACGAACAAAAAAAAAAACAAAATCATGTGCTCACCATGTTCGCCTACCGGCCTTACCGGTTTGCGGACGCTGTTGGATTTTATGTGTAGTGCGTTTTTTTTCTTCTTCTTTTGTTTAATTTTATATGTGTTCCATCTGTTCATTCACGGTGTGTGGTTGTTGTGCAGTGCTGTAGGACAGGCCGTTAGTACGAGCAGCTTGTTGTGTTTCGTTGCTGCAGAGCGAATCATAGTGCTAGGAGCGCGTGTAGATAAGGGCGTGCGCGCGAGAGTGTCGTTGGAGCCGTGTTTTTTGTTTCCCCGATTTTTACCCACATTTGCGCGATCGAATGGACAGTGTTCAGCGAAAGGATCCCTTTAAGCTTACCATATAGGCATATTAAACGCTTACTCAGCAGAACGTTGTTAGGGTGGTACTGGATCAGCCACACATACACACCCTTACCCATGAGAGGGAGAGATAGAGAAAGAGAAAAAAAAGAGAGAGAATCACACGGTTTTTAGTCATTTATGAGAAATTCTGTTCAGTGTGTTCTTTTTTTTCTATTCTGTTTGCGTTTGCGCTCGCTACACGGAGCTTCGGTTGATGTTTGTGTTGTTACAGCTTTTAATTTTTAAAACAAATATATATATTATACGTAGGAAAAGGATTGCGATATGCATATATTTTTCACTCCGATAAAAACAAACAATTTGCGGTTGTGCATAGAGCGTGTTGTTGTATATTGACCGGCGTGTTCCCTTTCGCCCCGATGAGATCATCGATGAAAGATGTTGACCGTTCGCTTCCTTTTTTTTTTGGTGCTTTCGGTGAGGAAAACTAATGTAATGTGCAACTAAAACACACACCAACAACATATTTGCAGCTTTCTAATTGGAAAATGGCAACGGTACGCTTAAACTCATGTCCTGGTTAGGCCAGAAACGTGTACATCACAAGGTGGCCGAATGAGGTGTTCCGCGTGTGTGTGTGTGTGTTGCAGATTGCAAAGTGAATAAACTGTAGCATGAAAAATTCTAATTCTAAAGATAGTAAAAGTATGGATATTTTTCGTTTATGTATAGTAACTTTAGAAAGAAAACCAAACAATTTCTGGTCAATGTCTTCGGTTTCGTTGGTTTTATTCTTATAAACAAAAAAGTGATCATGATTCGTTGAAAAGTACGCTCACTTACAATCTGACGTCAAACAAAAAGGTAAAACAGAAGCAAAAAAAACAGAACTGGGAATGAAGGACGACTCAATCGTCCTCGTCCTCAAACGTAGCGCTGCTTCCGCTCCTTTCCGATCTACCGCTGCCATCGCTTGTTTGCACTGTCTTTAACCGCTTTTTTAAAAATAAATAAGTCTAAGAAAAAAACATAGTTTTCCTCGCTAACAGTAGTTCAAGCTCGCAACCGGGCTCGGTCGCAACCGTTTTTTTTACTCCGGCTGGCGGTAGACACCGTTGAACAGCACCGACCGGGTGCCGTAATCGTAGATGAGGAAAACGAACGGATGGTTGCAGTGGAACATGGCCGGATCGGCCGGGCGGGACGACCGGAACGAGAACGCTACGGTAGCGGACGCAGCCACCGAACCTTCCTCGTTGACCTCGATCTTGGACTTTTGCAGCACCTCGTCGAACAGGATCGGTTCGCGGCCGTCCGTGAACGCGTCAAAGTTGGCCCCCTGGTCGAACAGCTGGCCCAGGCCCATCCGCTCCAGCACCGGCTTCATGCCGACCGTCTTCTCGATGCTGAACTTGGGCAGCTTCACGTCGACCTTGCGCGAAATGCCCTCGTTTACCACCTCGTGCAGGATGTCGGTTTCGGCGGCCAGCCGGCTAAGCAGCTTGGACAGTGCGTTCGGTTCGGCCGGCGGCAGGAAGACAAACATCGACACCTGATTGTCCGGATTGGCGGCGCCCTGCTGGTACGGCCCATCGTCGGCATTGTCTGCGCCGGGGCCAGCACTGTACGGGAGCTCGAGAATGTGGCAGCCGAGCTTTTCGTTGGCAGCTGGAAGGAAACGGCGAGCGTGTGATTAGTGATACGCGTAAAGCGGACTCCAACCGGGGTGGGGGTCAAAGGTGAGAATAGGCCTCAACGCACCATGGCTGAACGTTCCCTCGACGTGCATCATGTCGACGAACTTCTGCTGGTCGGCGGACACGTAAAAGATTTCCTTGTTCGTTTCGGCCGCCTTAAACTTGGTCTGCCACGTGCCCTGTGTGTGAAATGAAGAAAAAAGGAAAAAGGATTAACGTCTGAAGCATTCAAATCGCTTCCTCACCACCATTCCTTTACCTTAAAGTAGGCCGCATTCGCGACCGCCAGCTTGGTGTTGCGCGTGATCGCTCCCGGCTCGAGCAGATCCTTAATCTGGCCGCGGGTCGCATTCTCCACCCACCGGTTAATGTACGCCCGCTGCTCGTCCGGCTGCGTCTGGTAGTCGAGCAGCTCGATCGTGTCGGCAAACTTTTGCTGCACGCAGGTCGACACGGGAATCTGCCGGCCGAAGAACAGCTTGTCGGCCGAGCTGAAGCCGACGGCATTGCTTTCGCTGAACCGACCCCGCAGCGACTTCCGGGCGGTATCGTACGCCTCGTACACGGTCGTCTTGCTGTCGGCCCACTGCAGGTTGAGGCTGGTGCGGAGCAGCTTCTCGGTCGTGTCGCGCGCCCCGAAGTACATCATCAGCAGCACATTGTACAGGCTGTAGGGTGAGAAGAAGAGGTTTTCGTTCGGCGTGGCCGTGTTGATCGCGTCCAGCAGCCGCAGGGTAAAGATCGATTCGCCCTTGTACAGGCGGCTGCGCGACTGCTCGAGATCGGTCGCCTTTTCCGCCTTCTTTTCATCACCCGGCGAGCATTGGCCGTTGGTGCCGTGGTGGGGCACGATCAGCAGGGTTAGGAGCAGAAGGGGGGCAACCGTGCCCAGATGGGTGGAAAGTTTCATGGTGGTGGCGTTCCTGCGTGAATAGAAAGAGAAGAAATTGTACAGAGGATTAGTAATTTCATCGCGTAAAGCATGAAAGCTCACATCCGGATCAAAAAATGCTTTTAAATCCAGCGTAAAATCCCCAAGGATCGTGCCTCAAGGATGGGAAACATTGAGCGCTTCATTGGTGCTTCAACGATCGAGCACTGTAGCGCTCTCGGTAGTTTTTTGAGACATGATGCTATGCGTCTACCGGCGCTCTCACACGGTCATGGTCAAGTGTTGCGTAGCAGCCGCATTGACGTGCATGGGATTGATTAATGAGGGAATTCCCCAACAGCTGTGGGGCTGTGCCGTACACTTACTTCCCACTTAGCGCCAATAAACGATTCAATGCCGTTGGAGAGTGTTTCATCTTAAATATTTCTGTAAAGGTGTATTGTTTTGAAAGCAGTTTAGGAATAAAATAGAAATGGAAGCAAAATAAACTTGCCACCTCATGCTAAAGGTGCATCGATAGAAGAGATGATGGAAACTAGTGGCTCTTCGTGGTTTTGCTGCACATTCACATGTCAAAAGGGTATCTCGCTTAAACGCATGCATAATGTATAGATTCCTACTCGAATCCAATCAGTCCGTGCTTTCTGATTCGAATGGTGCTTTCTGATTAGAATGGTGCCTTCTTGCATCACTTCATCACGAATGCACTTCAATCGATTTACTTCTGTACCGCCATAGAATGATTTCCTTTTTTGCCTACTTAAAAAAATAGAAAATAAATTTTGTAGCAAAACTACAGGGTGTGGTAATCATCGCGCGATAACGCGTCTATTTTCATTTCTTTGAAAAATGCTCATCGACCGATGCTGCTTTTGCTGCTGTTGTTTGGCCTTGGGCAATCGACCGTATCAGAGTTTAGAGGGGGGGAAAGAACCGATAAGAAGGTCATCTCGAAGTGATTTGTTTTGTGTCTTTTTACCCTGGCTTTCTCACTTCGAAGAACACCACCAGCTAAAGTACGAGTGCATTACATTCTGTTAAGATCAGTCGTTTACAAAATAGAGTGTAATAGAGAATTTAGACGCTTATTGAAACTAAATTTAAAAATAATGCCCTCATTTTTGTAAAGCTTCAATTAAATGCTTTAAAATCAATTGCATAACACTGGTGCATAATTTAAAAAATAATAACAAATGGGGGCTTTACCAAAAAACATAACGGTACTTTGTAATGCAAACAGTGGATGCGGGAACGATCTATTTAGATAAATGACAAAGGTTTGAGGACGGCAAACCGGTATTGCTTCTTTCTTTGTTGTTGTACCATTTGTTAATGCAATTTAAATGAGCACAATAACGAGCATTTTTTTACGAGGGAGTTTTTACCGTCATGCCCGGTTGCTTCCAGTGCGAGTAGTAAAGAGAAACATTTAAATGTTGTGTTATATTTGTGTCCTTTTTTTTGTATTTTGTTTTTTGTTTGTTTTGCGGTGACGCAAGATGGAAAATGTGAAAATTGTTGCAAATAAATGAGTAACAAATTTGCAAATATAATTGAATTAGGTCTGTTTCAAGAACATATCGTTTTAAAAGCATTGTTCCCTCTCTGGTTGAATGACTTATAAATGGCAAGCAAAAAAAAAGAAAGAAGGAAAGGTTATGTGAGTTCGATTCCACGGCCAAACTGATGGGTGCGAACAAAAGAAATGGAGAAAAAGCGCTCCAATTGTTGAATACACATGAACATAATTCATTTGTTGTACGAAAACCGCAAACAATCGACGCGATCGTAGGAAATTAAACCTGCGATCACGTGTTACACCGCTGCCTTCTCGAGCTTTGTGCAGTGTGCCGACGGGGAAAGGGGAAAGACTGCACCCCCTGCACGTTGCAAAGTGCATCATGTCTCTTCGGCGCTCCATAGCTACATGAAATTTTGGCCTCAAACGGTCGGCTATGCGGATGTGTTTTGTACAGCCATCAGGAAAACTTTGCTGGGAAAATCCCATTCCACTGCGTTACCATTCTCTATTGGATTAAAATAGCTTTAGGTGTAAGGAAACCACTTTCTTCGGGAATTTGAATGGCAACATATTTGCAGTGCACACGATCGATACACAATGCATCGAAACATCCGCCCGGGTTGTGTTGGTGGCAGTGTGCAAAGTTTCCCCCAAACTTTCCCAAACGGAACTGCGGTTTGCAAAATCCGCCCGCATAACCCGCATTAACCGGGAATGCGCCCGACGGTGACGGAGGCTAGGCCTCGAGGGGTAGGGTAGGTGGTTGTGAGTCATGAGTCACTTTCATTGCACGTAACAAGCGTGTGGGAGGTGAAACAATGCTCCTCGAAACATGTCGGTTGTGTGGCAGATCTGCTGCTTCTGCATTCGAGAGGGGGAGGGGGGGGGGGGGGTCATACTGTTACAGCGATACAGTCCGAAATACGGGCGCCGTAATTTGAATATCAAGTCCTTGAAAACAAAAATGCAAATTTTGTATTACAAAAAAAAATCTCCTCCCAGTACCAGTGGGGAGGTCTCCTTGGGTGGAAGGGACGCAATGGATTAAGTCCGAAAGCGAGCTTTGGTGACGTTTTTGTGCAACCAATTATTTTCCTGTAGGTATTTAGCAATTATCCAATAGGAATCTCGAAACATTTTACCCATGTGTTTTCCAATTTGATTTCACTCTTAGTGGAGTGTTCCACCTAACAACGCTTCGTAGAAACTTAACTGAACCGATGGATGCCGGAATTAATCGCACTCCCCTTCCCTCCCCATTCCGCGTGTGCGACGACAACGTTTCGTCACGCACTGTGGGCTATCGAATGCAAACGAACCTTTCATGGCACACACAAAAAAAAAAAACAACACGCACACCCAAACACAAACACAACTACGCGGACCTCTACAAACGAACCGTGGCCGCCTACAAACAACATGGCTCATAAGTCGGTTGCGCGTTTGACTCATCCAAACCTTCCACCCGCTTTGCATTGCCCACCTACACACAGCCATCCGACGCGATAAAATGCATTCGAAGTGGTAACGGACATTGGGTCATCCTCGGTGGATGTGCTACTGGACGCCATTATGTAACTTGGATAGCGGTTGCCTGGTTTTGGGAAGGCCAAACTGTGCGTGTCGGTGTGTGTGTGTGCAAACACAGACAGACACACTCACACCCTGTCTAGGCCCTTCCGTCAAACAAAATCAAAGCCTGCTGCGTTGGTGGGGTGTGGGCAGCTTGTGTTTGCCGTGTCGAAACGGGGTTGGAAAGGAAAGGTTGCAATCGCCTTTGTGGCCTTTTTTCCTGGCTTTCCTTCATTCTCTCGTTCGTGTTTCATGTTTATTACTTAACCCACCACCGTAAGCACCCCTTCGCACCCCTCATACACACAAACACACGCACATACAGGGACCGGATCTTTGGCTCACACACACGCGCGCGCGCGATCAGAGTGAGAGTTTGTGCTGCGGTTCAATGCGTCATCTCAACGTCCTCTTTCACAACCACCTCGCTTCGACCACCACCTTATGTATACCCGTCCGTGTTATGCGATAATTTGTGCAGCTTTACTGGGGTGGTGTCTGAAGGAGAAGGGGGGGGGGGGAAAGGAACCGAAGCAGTTTCACTTTCAGTTGCTTTCTTCCGCAACCAGAAGCAGCTGCGTTACGGAAGCTGGGGACGGAGTTGCTCTTCCGTTACGCAGCTTCCGTGCCACGCGAGGTTAATCGATCGAGCGAGGACAGCAAAGAAGAAGTAAAAAAAATGGTGGTTTGCGGCTATGGTTGGCCCTGGATTTGGTGCGCGTTTCCGATCACCATTTTATTTGTACGGGCTCGACGGGTTCTTGCTGCTGCTGCATTGTGATTCGAGGTTAATCGCTACACCACACTGCGTAGCCTTCCTGTTCGTTAGGAAGAGCTTTGTTGTGCTTCACGGTAACTGAACTAATGCAAAACACCAGTGCACTTTAGTACAAGCTCCAAGTCACAGCACTTTAACAAAAACACGATCTTCTCCAGTCCAAACTGCTCGCCAAACAACGCACTACAGCTGCCCGCTACTAACCTTTGCAATGTGCACACCCGAACACTCGAACTAGTGATTGATCAAGCTACTAAAACACAACGCCACTATTCCCGTTTCGGCAGATCCGTTCCCAGGGGTTGGTGGAAAAAAACGCAACACCACCTCGTAAAGCTCGTCCGGTGCGCGTCCGACGCGGTTTATGTTTGCTGCGAAACTGAGTAGGCTGTGCTAGTGTCGACTCGCTTATGACTTTGGTACGGGGCGGCACGAAACACGCCGATACACGCACTACCACACCAGTCGCAACAGTACATAACTAGCACTATTGCAGTGGCGCTTTTATGTATTTTCCTGTTAGTAATTCTATTTTAGGAGTCGTTTTGATGTTCGCAAACAAATTGGTAGTAAAGTGTAGAATTTATTAAAAATGTAATAAAAAGTAAACTGCTGTAGCTTTGACCAGAAGAGTACGGTGAGGCGGTGCGTCATGCTCCCAGCAGCGTTCGTGCGAGTGTTTTTGTTTCGAACGATCTTCTCTCGATCACTGTTGCAGCTTAAGGTTAGATAAGAGATTTGTTAGAGGCCAGATAGAAGGATGAGCTTGAAAGCTGTCTTCTCTCTCTCTCTCTCTCTCTCTCTCACTTATAGTACTCGGAATACTGAATTCGATGACACGCGATTTTTTTTTAAATTCAACTCTCATGTAAGTAGCCTACTAAGGACGGCAGTAAAGTACTTCAAAGCATCACAGCCGTTCCATTGTGTGTCATCGCAACACGCACAAAGGACATCAGGTATTCACGTCAGTGTGTCTGGGTTCTGGAGCACGGTGCGGCTACACAAAAAGCAATCTTATCAATCCTAGCCGGAAGTCGGAACTGGCAAGGTCGATCGGTGCCAATGACACGATGCTACACGGTCCTACCGGAATCCCCGCAATGTTCGCGGGGCCATTCTATCTTTCGTTGCTATCGAAAAAGGGAACACAGAACCCAGCACGTTCCGTTGCCAAAGTTGTGTTGGGACGTTCGGGAATCCTTTATGGGATTTTGTTGTTCTCGTAGCAATCCACTGCAAATGTTATGCATCATGTTTGCCGGGGCCTCGCTTTAAGTTGCGGGCCAAATGTGAATGATCTAGCGTTGGGCGTTTGGCCCTGACCAACGCGGTAAAGGTGAACCGGTGTGCAGAAAGCGAACAGTCTGTACAAAAAAAAAAAACAAAAACACACACACACACTCCGCCATTGATCTATTGCCCGGCGGTGGGGTGCGTATCTGTCGGGTGAGTTATGGTTATTATGGGTGGAGAGTGAAAACAAGACTTCAGAGGGGGAGCTAAGAACATCGATGTAGAAGAATATACGTTAGAGGAATTTAGGATGAAATGGGAGGTGAAGGCAATCCAAGAAGATAAATAAACAAATGCGAACGAAAACCAAAAGCTTACAGGGTTTTCCAGGGGTTCTCATAGTTGTGGGACACTTGCTCGACTCTTTTTTATGGGAAGTGAACTTTATATGAAAATTGCTATTGGATTTGTTAAACGAGGGTGCTATGGAGTCCAATTCCCGTTACATTAAGCTCATTTCATATAAGAAAGAGTCAATGAAGTGTCCCACAGCGATGAGAACTCCTGGAAAACCCCTGTACAACCCCTGTACAAGTTAAGATAATTGTTGCATGCTTTAGTATTAGTAAGCTTTAGTTTAGATAATGATTTACTACGCTTATACTACTACTCAAATTACCAATTCCAATCACTCTAAATAGTCAACTGACCGGTTCGCTGCCAAGGCATAAAATGTACCAATATAACAAGCTTCCGTCAGAGCTCGACGTGATGACGTTCGTTCTTTAAGAGCCCCCCCCCCCCCCCCTGTTTCGATGTAACGAGTTTTTACAATGCACTTGCACATACCAATGGACCGGTAAAATGCAGCGGACCGGCTGCTGCTGCTGGTACCGGCCCTAATGCATATTGCCGGTAGTAATTAGGAGCTGCTGGGTATTTCCCGCACTTACCGCGTCGCGTGCTGATGGTTGCTGGCCGGGGTGCGGTTGTGCAACTGCATAAATATTTACAATTCAACCCTCCCCCCCCCCCCACCCACCACGGCCTTTTAACCATTGTCTTCGCCCACCTGTGGCCCTCGGAGCTCGGGTCTAGTGGCGGGTTAGAGTAGTTTGTTCTATGCTGAGGGTTTTCCCTCGAAACGTGAACTCGAAACAGAAAGTTCTAAACGAAATTGCAAGGTGGTGTCAATGTAGAGTTGAATGATAATATTTACGAGCTGCGGAGTAATTTATTTAATCACCGAGATGTGCTTAAAGTGGCATTTAGTTATGAGCGTTTTTAGAAAATGTTGTTTCATAAAGATCGTAAGGTAGATGAACCTCCGCCGCGTGACACATTCAGACTATTTTGTAGTCAAATATTCTGGATGCATTTTTAATGAAGAATTAATCATTGTGCCTAATGGTGACATTTTCCCATAAATTGTTGCAAACAATGAAGTGCATCTATTTTCGTACAAAATCGTAATCAATAAATTAACATTGTGGTTGTCGGTTTCATGCGCACATCATGTTTCCTTGTTACAACGTCAAGGGCACGATTTTTGATCTACCACACGGAAACTGATCACTGTTGGCTTTTGGTTTGTTTCGCTTCCGCTTCTGCATTTGTTATGGTTTTTTTTTCAACTTTCTAACGCATATTCTTCCATTTACTGATAAGCTAGCCGCTTCCATGCTTAACAGGGCTCACATATGTCTATCGGCGTAAAAAACCAGCGAGCGCTAAAGAGAAACATCAGTTTAGCTAAACAATGCACCCACTCAACCGCAGACCGGCCGGCTGATTTGGCGGAAATGGATTATTGTTTGATGGTTTCAAGGTATAATCATAGCATGGTAATGATGTAGTGCACGGTCGTGGGTTATGGTCGAGATTGATCGCGATCCGTGCATACAGATATGTACCGTTCACTGCGAGATCAGAACTCATTCTTATTGTTAAAGTTTTTGATGATATGTTTGTTGGTGTTTTGCTGTGATGCGGTACCGTGAAGTCGATGCAAATATAAGAAAATTATTCTAAAATATTACCATGAAAGTCTTTTGTACATTTGTTAGTTAGTTCTACTAACAGTGATGATGCTATGCAATTAAAAAACATTGCCATTTAGTCAAGTTCATTGGTTCATTAGAATTGGTTTAAGCTTATGATGCTCGTTCCGGAGCATAACTTTCTCAATCAGAACGATCGGGATTAGGTTCCAAGCTATTTTAAACTTAGTAAATTCATTCGGAATGGTCAGACGCACGGAACGATTTGATGTATTGGCAGGGGCGAATTAAGCACTACGCAAACATAGCGGCCGCGTGGGACCCCGACGTCTCGAGGGGGTCCGAGCTTAGAAACCTACCCTGCACTCACAATTAATTTTTTTCTAAATCTTTTTCTGGTTTAGAAATTCTCTTAAAACTTCTCGCTCGTCATTTTCTCGGGAGAAAGGCCTACATTCGTGTGACCGCATAGAACCTCAACTCGTGTTAATCCGCCACTATGTATTGGGCCATTCAGATCGGTCGAAATAGTTTCTTTCTTTATCAAATAAAGCCTGTTCCGTTTCGTTCCTAGTAATTCAAAACTATTTTAAGCTTAACTCTGGTTCTCTCTCATAGAACAGATCGCGTACTCGATACGATACTGGACTCGATCATTTACCTGTAACGAATAAGTACTTAACCTATTGTGACTCTGGAATCACCTAGAATTTAATCACTCCATGAACCTGGTACTACATTAATCCCAAACCTGGAACTGATCCAATACCTTTACGTATGTTGATACAAATGAAGTTGTTTTCATGGTACAACCTATAACCGAACATTATTCTATTTGATACAGAATCTTTTTCGACTCTGTACCTTATATCGAATCCATCCGAGACTTGGAACATGTCCCAGCTTCTACTGCATTGATGGCACCAAATGTGTAATTAGGGATAGACATTGTGTGAGGAAATCCTTTGACAAATTTAATTAATTTAATCAAAAGATACAATTATCAGGCAATTCATTTCCCACCGTACACGTCAATAGCAATTTAATGCACATTTACTTTTAAAATTATTTCTAATAAAAAAAAATATCACTTCTTCTCTTGGGCGGTAGTGTTGGTTTAGCCCGCACTGTGGATAAACAAAGAACGAACCTCTCATCTCTACGACATTAACACAAATTTCCCCCTCCTTCACCAAACCCCACAGACCAAAATCGGTTTTCTCGAGCTCGCCAACGCTCCAAATCGTTGCGATTTTCGCTCGCTGGCGATTGTTTTTGTAAGGCGTTCCCGCCATGCAATTGACAGCGATTTGCGAGGGCGCGCAAGGGCTCGTACGCCATACAAGTTCACAGCCCCAGCGCCCTCGCTTTCGATCACGGCTCAAGCGCCACAGATTAAGCTTAAACGACTGGAAAATCAAATATTAAAAGAAAAAAACGAAAGCTCCATAGCTTCACTGGTTTGTTTGCTCAATAGATGTCGTTTTATAACTCATCATTATATAACTGTCCTTTTCTTGCAATGTGTTGTGCCTAACTTCATCTAATCATGGCCTATATACCTTTCAAACTTTCCTAGCAAAAATCAATAAGAATAGTATCATTGATCACCACCAACGATTGGAGTTTAGTATTTAAAAAATCTTATCGCCGTTCTAGTTCTAGCGATGCATAACTTCAATGCGAAACCAACAGTACAGTACAACAAACATAACAGTACAGAGGGAAGGCGAAAGCTCTTCAAACGAGGAAAGCTCCACTGGTTGGGTATCGCACCAACAGATGGCGCCACTAGCTTTTTGCTCTTTTTAGAATGCATGAGTCGTTCACCGTCTGCTAAACGAAGTCTTTCTATATTCCGTTGGGTAGGTAGAGAGCTTGACTCGTTTAGTGGTCATTTAATGGATTTGTGGCACTTGGGAACCGCTTCGATTTGAGGAAGAACGCATTGTGCAGCACGCCTAAAGCATTCTATCAGTTCTTTAATTTTATTTTCACTTCACTACGTCATGTTTTCATCAAAATTTAAAGCAAAAATTGCACTGTATCTGCGTCTAAATTGGTGTACGTGTAACAGCACCACGGGCGAGAAAGAGACAGACTGACTGATGCCAGCTGTGAGCACCAACAGAACGAATGGTGTAATGCAGGTATGTCAAACTGGCGGCCCGCGGGCCGCATGCGGCCCGCGTCGATTCTGAATGCGGCCCGCGAGAATATTTTGAGAATTGCTAAAAGCACTGCAAACCATAAATCTGTTATTACTATTTGTCAAAGTGTATTAAATTTTCCAGAGAAGAACAATCCTTTTGTTGGTATATGGAAACTAACATGAATGTACCCATAACATCTCATAAACTTATTCTACACAAAGGTACATATCAATCGAGACCCTTAAGAATCATTGAATCGAATGCAAGCTCAGTCGTATTATGTTTCGATTAAATTCTGAATATTAGCATAATTTTGTGCACACTCGATTGCACATTCTGTATGGAAAAATAGATCTGCGTCAACTGGCTACAAACGAAAAAGGAATGAAAATAACTTGATACATACACTAGGAAACTTCGCAACAACTAATGATGGATTGTCAGAATCGCATCCACGGCTCAAAACCATTTTCGATCTTAGCTATAGCAACTTCGAATCCGGCCAAATCAAACCAACAGTTACCGTTCGGTGCCGTCCGAAGCCTATAGAGCCGTTAGGAGCCATTCGGAACCGTTGGAGTCATCGGTTGTCCCACCGAATTTGACAATCTCCATGCCCCCGACTGCCGAGTAAAGGATTCATTCGGCTCCGATTTTTTTCCGACCTTAGAATGTTACATCATTGATATTCGATTGGAGCCACTTCTGTTTTTTGTCATAAACATGCCACCATAAATGTTAATAAAAGTGGTTGTAGCCAAGTTGCAATTATTTGTACCCCCCATTCTGCAAGACGAATTAATGTACTTTCCAACCTCTCCAAAAATTAAAACAAAAATAATATGATTACGCTTAAGTATAAGGGATTTAGATCAAGGATAAAAACAATCGAAATGCCGAAGCCTTGCAATACAAAGCTAATTAATTAATAGAGATTAATAGAGCTCAAACAGTCCTCAATTCCTCAATTCGTGAATCATCTCCCTTCAAGTGTCAAAAACAGATTTGCCGATCTGTATGGAATCACACTCCACGAATCTTCTTCAGATAAAATTATCGTTATTTAAAAAAAGTTATTCGTAAAATACGAATATATATTGTTATAAGAAGTGAATATGCCACCAGAACACTTGGAACTTGGAAATTAGCGAAAAATAATGTATAAACACGAGTTTTTACATTTTTTTCCTTGATCTGTCAAAAAAATACAAGTGTAAACAGTTTAAAATTAGGCTACTTATACTTACCTCGGGTGAAATCATGTAATCTACAAGAACTGCAAAAAAATAGGAATGACAGCGAACAGAACGGAACTTCCTACGACTCACAAAAAACGATAGAAAGCCCTCGTGTACGATAAAAGCAACAATTATGAAAAATAAAGCTGTTTACACAAGCAAATATTTTTGTTATTCATCCAGCGATGGATAGTTCGGATTGCATGAAAAAGATTCACCACAGGCTGCTGGACTTCCGCTACTTCAGTGAAAAAGTGTGTTTGACAGATTTTTGCTAGCACAACTTCCGTAAGAGAACGCGAGTAATGAAAAATATCCTATTTGAATAATAACATTGAAAGTACAATAAACATTTTTTCTAATATAAAAAAGAGCACATATGAAAATAACATCGGGAATTTGTACATAACAATCGATTCCAGATAAGAGGCGAGTAGTACAAAAACTCAATTAGAATAAAAATAAAAATGTAAATAGTACTTTAGATAAATATTGGGGTATTTTTTCCATTCTCCACTTTGCGGCCCGCGAATCACTGAAAATTTGTACTTGCGGCCCTCTGATGAAATGAGTTTGACACAGCTGGTGTAATGCATGACGTCATACGAGCAAAGCCGATGAGTAGCAAGAAGTTCAGTGCGAGGAAGCCTGAATGCTTGGCTAGACCGAACTGCTCTAGGTGAGAACAAGACGGCAAGAGAATTAGAGCGAGAAATGCCGCAAACAACCCTCGCATGGTTTGGCGGGGCAGCGAGCCGTCAGCCGTGACATTCGGATAGTTCGTGTCGTTGCGCCCATCCGGGCTGCGCAGGAGTGCACGATGGGACCTGCACAGAACTTTGCCTTGCCCCAAGTGCTACAGCACCAGAACTGCGTACGCTCCGTGCAAAAAGTGAAAATGCTGTGAAAAGTGACACCGCCCAGCACGGAAACCGCAACGAAATGGCTACACAGAAACCGGGCGAGTGGGCCAACTCACTGTTGGCCCGGTTCGAGGAGCAGGTACGTTGGAAAAACCCGCCCGTTACCACATCGTCGAGCAAAGTTGGCACACGGGCAGCGCCCCATTCGGGGGGCTACTGCTGGAGCTGACCTGCCCTGGTGGGACACCTGCGCAGGACGTGTGCGGGAGGAGTGGGGGTCGCGAGGGAAGCTGTCAGCAGCGCGAGGAGAAGATGCAGAAAAATCGATAAAACCTGTCCCATCATCATCTGGCATGCGCGTGCGGGGTTTGGTTGGCGTTTGTGTGTGGGATCTGGCATGCTCGGTCCGGGGCAGGCGCGTAGCACCATTTTTGTGAATGAATTCGTCTTTGGCCGACGGCCAGGCGGAGGCCGTGGTGGGTACGTGAGCCGGCGTAGGCGTGCGGGCAAGGGGCAGGCAGGCAGGCCGGCGGTTTGTTATTGTTTTTGTGCACGATGCTTCTGGGGGTGGGACTGTTGTAGAGTTTCACGTGGCCGATTGCGAGTTTCCCCTCCGATCGGCACCGGGAGGGGAAGTTAGCCGGCTGTAAACAATGTTCAAATGGGGAAGGTGTGTGTGTGCTGCAAAGGTAGGGGTTTGTTTATATTTACATTTGCCTGCGATGCCCCTATCGGTGTGGGGAGGGCCAAGCAACAGTTGCGAATAGAAAAAGAAAACGAGTTCGTTCATCGAAATGTTATTTGTCTGTGACGTTCTCATGAATGGGAATCGATCGGAGTTCGCGCACACTTGAAGCTATCCTAGATCTTAGAGAAATGGTATGAATGAACCGATGCATTGGGAAATGTAACGAAAAATTTCTACTTTATAGAGTTACTAAATTTATAGAATAAATGGTTTTTTTACTATATACTTTTAATTGTGTTCTTTCCTTTCACCCAATCCCCACCACAGCTCCCTTACCGCACCGGTCCCCATGGCACACAGGCGCGGCTCAGCATTGACGAAACGATGAACTGCTTGATACAGATATCGCGCTACCGCTTTTCACTCGTCATTTCCGGCCTGACGAAAATGTTGCAGCGTGTGAACGAGATTGTGAGTATCGGGCCTACCTCCCCCGTTCGGGCCGTCCGGTAGTGCTGCTTGGAACCTGAGCCTAGTTTATTATCTTACAGTTTCAACCGCCTGCCTGCCGGGGTCACGAGCCGGAACGGTGCTGCTATGATTCGTTGATCATCATCCTAGAGACGCTCGAACGGTGCCTGTCCGGGCAGTCGAAAGATACGGCACGTTTCGAGGAAGCGATGAATGTGAAGCTGCTCCTCAGGGAAATTTGCCAATTTATTGGTGCGTATTGTACAGGAAAAAAGGCTTTACTCTTTGCATCGCCGTCAGCATGTGTCCGTACCGTTCTGTTCCGTTCTTTCAGATATACAGAATGAAAACAATCAAAATGCCACCTCGCTGAAGGCGCTCGCCTCGAAGGTGCTGTTCGCACTGTCCCAGAACCACTTCGGGGCCGTGTTTAACCGCATCTCGGCCCGCCTGCAGGAGCTGAGCACGTGCGCGGAGGAGAATCCCGACTACAGCGACATCGAGCTGATCCAGCACATCGATCTGGACGTGCACCGGCTGACGAAGCTGCTGACGGAGACGATACAGAAGTTTAAGTCGCTGAAAAAGTCCGCCCACATGATCCTGCTCAGCTCGCTGGAGCGCGCGCTCTGGAACTGGATCGAGTTTCACCCGAAGGAGTTCGAGGACCTGCAGCGCAACCCGAACGACGAGCTGAGCAAATGCTGCGAAACGTTCTTCGACATACTGGACTCGTACTCGGAGAACAAGAAGGCCCGGGCCGCCGTGTGGCCGCTGCAGATCATGCTGCTGATACTGAGCCCGAAGGTGCTGGAGGAGATTGTGAACGCCGACTCGGGTGCGCCGTGCTCGCCGCGCCACCTGAAGAAGAAACACTTCATGGAGGGCATCAAGAAGGGGCTGGGGGCGCACGCGTCCTCCAAGCAGTCGACCGAATCGGCCGCGATCGCGTGCGTGAAGCTGTGCAAAGCGTCCACGTACATCAACATCAACGACTCGAACAACGTGACGTTCCAGCTGGTGCAGAGCGTGATAAACGATCTGAAGGCGCTGCTGTTCAACCCGGCGAAACCGTTCTCGCGCGGCCAGGGCTTTAACTTTCAAGACATCGATCTGATGATCGACTGCTGGGTGTCCTGCTTCCGCATCAAGCCGCACAACAACGAGGCGCTGAAGGTGTGCCTGAGTCTCAACTCGCCGCCGGCCTACCACTTTGTTATCGTCAGCTCGCTGCTGAAGATCGTCACCCAGGCGCGGCTACCCTGGTGGCCCCAGATCGACCTGGTGTACGCACGGTCCGGCGAGCTGCGAGGCCTCTTCACCGACACGCTGAACAAAGCGACCCAGGGCTACATCGCCCACACGCCGCTGCGCATGATCACCTCGCTGACGCTCAAATCGAAGGACGCCCAGAGCCGGCTGACCCGCCCGGACGAGGGACCAGCGCACAAGGCGCTGCTGCTGCTGATGGTGCGGCTCATCCATGCCGATCCGATGCTACTGCTGAACAGCCTCGGCAAGGCGGGGCACGAGGTGCAAAGCTCGACGCTCGAGCTGATCAACGGGCTCGTCTCGCTCGTGCACCAGCCCACGATGCCGGACGTGGCCCAGGAAGCGATGGAAGCGCTGCTCGCCCTGCACTCGCCCGACAAGATCGAGGTGTGGAATCCCGAGGCGCCGATCAACACGTTCTGGGACGTGAGCTCGCAGGTGCTGTTTTCGATCTCGCAAAAGCTGATCCAGCACCAGATCGCCAACTACACGGACGTGCTCAAGTGGCTGCGCGAGATACTGATCTGCCGCAACACGTTCCTGCAGCGGCACAAGGATTACGCGAACGTTGGCAGCCAGATCGCGATCTGCCGCCAGGCGCACATCAAGCTCGAGGTGGTCTTTTTCATGTACCTGTGGTCGGTCGATCTGGACGCGGTCATGGTGTCGCTGTCGTGCTTCGGGCTGCTGTGCGAGGAGGCGGAAATACGGTCCGGTTCGGACGAGCTTACCGTGGGCTTCATTCTGCCGAACTATCACCTCTACCAGGAGCTGTCGCACACCTCGGCCACGCTAACGTCGCCCCAGAATGCGGAATCGCGGTACAGCTTCTTCGAGCATCTGCACGGGCGTGTGACGCTGCAGCGCAACATCATGTCGCTGCTGCGCAAGATCGAACACTGCGTGAACGGTGTGCAGCCGGCATGGGAGGAAACGTTCCGCAACTGGGAGGTAACGAGCAAGCTGCTCCAGAGCTACCCGAAAGGGAAGCCGGAGGAAGGGCAGGCGGAGGTGTTTCACCGGAGCATGGGCAAACGGCGCGCGAGCCACCAGAGCTCCGAGCACGATCTCGAGGAGCAAATCACCGAGTGGGCCAACATGACCTGGTTCCTGCTGGCGCTCGGCGGTGTCTGCCTGCAGAAGCCTCGCAATCAGCGACAGGCGACGCAAGGCTACAATCTGCCGATCGGAACGGCCGGACCGTCCCTGATGCAATCCACCACCTCGCTGTCCAGCTCGAGCTCGGGGCGCGGCTCGATGCATCCGATCATGGGATCGCTGGTATCGTCGATCGGGCCGGGCAGCAGCCAGGAGGTGCAGTACTGCCCGGTGACCCAGTTCATTGGCCAGCTGTTGCGGCTGCTCGTGTGCAACAACGAAAAGTTCGGCCCGCAGATACAGAAGCACGTGAAGGAGCTGGTCGGGCAGGAAATGTCGGCCCAGCTGTATCCCATCCTGTTCGACCAGATACGCTCGATCGTGGAAAAGTTCTTCGACCAGCAGGGCCAGGTGGTCGTCACGGACATCAACACGCAGTTCATCGAGCACACGATCTACATCATGAAGTCGGTGCTGGACGGGCGGCAAAGCAAGGACCAGAACGACCAGCCGGCGAACGCGGAGCATCTCGGCGTGACGAGCATCGAGAATCTCATGCTAGCGATCGTACGGTACGTGCGCCACCTGGACATGACCGTGCATGCGATCCACATCAAGACCAAGCTCTGCCAGCTGGTGGAGGTGATGATGAAGCGGCGGGACGATCTCGCCTTCCGGCAGGAGATGAAGTTCCGCAACAAGCTGGTGGAGTATCTGACCGACTGGGTGATGGGCACGTCGCACCAGATCGCGCCGCCGGGCTCGGGTGACGTGACGATAATTACGCGCGATCTCGACCAGGCGTGCATGGAGGCGGTGGCGGCCCTGTTGCGCGGTTTGCCCCTCCAGCCGGAGGAATCGGACCGCGGCGATCTGATGGACGCGAAGAGCGCACTGTTTCTGAAGTACTTCACGCTGTTCATGAACCTGCTGAACGACTGCGTGGACGGTTCGGAAGCGGACAAAGACACGAACAATCCGCCGCTGTTGCCGCCCCGGCCGAGAGTAGCGGCCGGGAAGCTGACCGCCCTGCGCAACGCCACCATCCAGGCGATGTCCAACCTGCTGAGCGCGAACATCGACTCGGGCCTGATGCATTCGATCGATCTGAGCTACAACCCCGACCTGCAGACCCGGGCAGCGTTCATGGAGGTGCTGACGCAGATCCTGCAGCAGGGCACCGAGTTCGATACGCTTGCCGAGTCCGTGATGGCCGACCGGTTCGAGCAGCTGGTGCAGCTCGTGACGATGATCAGCGACAAGGGCGAGCTGCCGATCGCGATGGCCCTTGCCTCCGTGGTGACCACCTCCCAGATGGACGAGCTGGCCCGCGTGCTGGTGACACTGTTCGACGCGAAGCATCTGCTATCTCCGCTGCTGTGGAACATGTTCTACCGCGAGGTGGAAGTGTCCGACTGTATGCAGACGCTGTTCCGGGGGAACTCGCTCGGCAGCAAGATAATGGCGTTCTGCTTCAAGATTTACGGCGCGAGCTATCTGCAGGGGCTGCTCGAGCCGCTGATACGTCCACTGCTGGGCGACGAACCGACCAGCAGCTTCGAGGTGGACCCGGCCCGGCTCGAACCGACCGAGGACATTGAGGTGAACCGGAAAAACCTGATCGCCCTCACGCAGAAGGTGTTCGACGCGATCGTCAACTCGGCAGACCGGTTCCCGCCGCAGCTCCGCTCGATGTGCCACTGCCTGTACCAGGTGCTGAGCAAGCGGTTCCCGAACCTGCTGCAGAATAACATCGGCGCGGTCGGCACGGTGATCTTTCTGCGCTTCATCAACCCGGCGATCGTGTCGCCCCAGGAGCTGGGCATCGTCGGCAAGCAGGTACCGACGCAGATCAAGCGCGGCCTGATGCTGATGTCGAAAATACTGCAAAACATCGCCAACCACGTGGAGTTCTCGAAGGAGCAGCACATGCTGTGCTTTAACGATTTTCTGCGCGCCCACTTCGAGGCGGGCCGGCGCTTCTTCATACAGATCGCTTCCGACTGCGAGACGGTCGACCAGACGTCGCACAGCATGAGCTTCATCTCGGACGCGAACGTGCTGGCGCTGCACCGGTTGCTGTGGTCGCACCAGGAGCGCATCGGCGACTACCTGTCCAGCAGCCGGGACCACAAGGCGGTCGGGCGGCGCCCGTTCGACAAGATGGCCACGCTGCTCGCGTACCTCGGGCCGCCCGAGCACAAGCCGGTCGACTCGCATCTGCTCTTCTCGTCCTACGCCCGCTGGAGCTCGATCGACATGTCGTCGACCAACTTCGAGGAGATCATGGTGAAGCACCAGATGCACGAGAAGGAGGAGTTCAAGACGCTGAAATCGATGAACATCTTCTACCAGGCCGGCACGAGCAAGGCGGGCAATCCGGTGTTCTACTACATCGCGCGCCGCTACAAGATCGGCGAAACGAACGGCGACCTGCTGATCTACCACGTGATCCTGACGCTCAAACCGTTCTGCCACTCGCCGTTCGAGGTGGTGATCGACTTCACGCACACCTGCTCGGACAACCGCTTCCGGACGGAGTTTCTGCAGAAGTGGTTCTACGTGCTGCCGGAGGTCGCGTACGAGAATCTGTACGCCGCGTACATCTACAACTGCAACTCGTGGGTGCGCGAGTACACCAAGTTTCACGATCGCATACTGGCCCCGCTCAAGGGCTGCCGGAAGCTGATCTTTCTCGACTCGCCAGCCAAGCTGAACGACGTGATCGACCCGGAGCAGCAGAAGCTGCCCGGCGCGACCCTCTCGCTCGACGAAGATCTGAAGGTGTTCAACAACGCGCTCAAGCTGAGCCACAAGGACACGAAGGTGGCGATCAAGGTGGGGCCGACCGCGCTCCAGATTACGTCCGCCGAGAAGACGAAGGTGCTGGCCCACTCGGTGCTGCTGAACGACGTGTACTACGCGTCGGAAATCGAGGAGGTGTGCCTGGTGGACGACAACCAGTTCACGCTGTCGATCGCCAACGAAAGCTCGCAGCTCAGCTTCATCCACAACGACTGCGACAACATCGTGCAGGCGATCATACACATCCGCAACCGGTGGGAGCTGAGCCAGCCCGACTCGGTCACCGTGCATCAGAAGATCCGGCCGAAGGATGTGCCGGGCACGCTGCTCAACATGGCCCTGCTGAACCTAGGCTCGTCCGATCCGAACCTGCGCACGGCCGCGTACAACCAGCTGTGCGCCCTGACCGCGACCTTCGATCTGAAGATCGAGGGCCAGCTGCTCGAAACGCAGGGCCTCTGCATCCCGTCGAACAACACGATCTTCATCAAGTCGGTGAGCGAAACGTTGGCCACGAACGAGCCGCACCTGACGCTGGAGTTTCTCGAGGAGTGCATCCAGGGCTTTCAGCGCAGCACGATCGAGCTGAAGCATCTGTGTCTCGAGTACATGACGCCCTGGCTGGCGAATCTGGTACGGTTCTGCAAACCGTCCGACGAGGGCAAGCGGCAAAAGCAGGTAGCGCAGATCCTCGAGAAGCTGATCAATCTCACGATCGAGCAGAAGGAGATGTATCCCTCGATACAGGCCAAAATCTGGGGCTCGATCGGCCAGATACCGGAGCTGATCGATATGGTGCTGGACAACTTCATCCACAAGTCGGTCAGCTCCGGGCTCGGTTCGCCGCAGGTCGAGATAATGGCCGACACGGCGGTCGCGCTCGCCTCCGCCAACGTGCAGCTCGTGGCGAAGAAGGTGATCGGGCGGCTGTGCCGCGTGATGGACAAAACCTGCCACTCGCCGACGCAGTACCTCGAGCAGCACATGATGTGGGACGACATTGCGATACTCGCGCGCTATCTGCTGATGCTGTCGTTCAACAACTGTCTCGACGTGGCCCGCCATCTGCCGTACCTCTTCCACACGGTGACGTTTCTCGTGTGCACCGGCTCGCTGTCGATGCGCGCCTCGACCCACGGGCTCGTGATCAACATCATCCACTCGCTGTGTACCTGCACCAAGCCGTCCTTCTCGGAGGAAACCCAGCGCATGCTGCGCCTGTCGCTGGACGAGTTCTCCCTGCCCAAGTTCTATCTGCTGTTCGGCATCAGCAAGGTGAAGTCGGCCGCCGTCACGGCGTTCCGTTCCTCCTGCCGCCATCCGAACGACCGCTGGTTGGGCAACGAGCGTGTGTCGCAGGCACCACCAGCCGATCGCGAGCGACTGGCGCTGCCCTCGCTCGAGGTGATCACCGAGGCGCTGCTGGAAATCATGGAAGCCTGCATGCGCGACATTCCCGACTGCGACTGGCTGCAGACGTGGACGTCGCTAGCGAAAAGCTTCGCCTTCTGCTTCAATCCCGCCCTGCAGCCCCGGGCACTGATCGTGTTCGGCTGCATCTCGAAAAGCGTCACCGATCAGGACGTGAAGCAGCTGCTGCGCATCCTGGTGAAAGCGCTGGAATCGTTCAACGATATCATACTGCTCGAGGCGTTGGTAATGTGTCTGACCCGGCTGCAACCGCTGCTCCGGCCGGAATCGCCCATCCACCGGGCATTGTTTTGGGTGGCGGTAAGCGTCCTGCAGCTCGACGAATCGACCCTGTACGCGGCCGGTTTGGCACTGCTCGAGCAGAACCTGCACACGCTCAACTCGCAACAGCTGTTCGACAACCAGAACATTGCCGACGTGATGATGGCGACGCGGGAACCGCTCGAGTGGCACTTCAAGCAGCTCGACCATGCCGTCGGCCTGTCGTTCAAG
Source organism: Anopheles gambiae (assembly GCF_943734735.2). NCBI lineage: Eukaryota > Metazoa > Arthropoda > Insecta > Diptera > Culicidae > Anopheles > Anopheles gambiae. The sequence continues at coordinate 32,925,964 of NC_064601.1, forward strand.
TCGAACTTTCACTTCGCGCTGGTAGGGCATTTGCTGAAGGGCTTTCGGCACCCGACGCCAACCACCGTGTCGCGCACGTCCCGCGTACTGACGATGCTGCTCGGGATCGTTGCGAAACCGCACCGGCGGGACAAGTTCGAGGTAACGCCGGACAGTGTCGCCTATCTGACCGGTAAGTGTAATTGACCCCTCCCCTTTCGCTAGTGGTGCGACACTTTCACACACTCAATTTTTATTTTGCCTTTTTTGTAGCGCTCGTTTGCTTCTCGGAGGAGGTACGCTCACGCTGCCACGTCAAACACACCGTACCGCGATGGCCCGTAGAGTCGGGCGGTTCGGGCGATTCGGCCAGTGGTAGCAGTAGTGATCCGTCGGCACCAAACTCGGCCGGCGGTGGCCCACTAACGGGTGGATCGGGCCCTAGCGGCTCCAGCGGCTCCGGTGGCCATAGTGTGCGCCGTCAAAAGTCCTGGGATATGTTGGACCAGTCCGCTATCCAGTACGCACGCCAGTCGCACAAAGTACAGCAGCACCAGGTAGGTTCGGACGGAAGCTTGGGTTTGTTTTTCGTATTGGTGTTACCTCTGCTATCTAAACTAAATGTGAGTGACTCGCATAATCTATTGTACTGCGCATTTCGCATACTATTTCGGCCCCAGCTTGCACTAACCGTGGAGTTATCGTTTCGTGATTTTTAAGGCACACTCAGATTTAGAGAGTCTCCGTGGTCTTATGGTGGTCGTACCAGTTCCTACCTAGCCCGAACTTCCGATTAAGACTGTGAAAGATATAGTAAGCTAGAACTGGGTTGTTCCAATCTTACAGAGAGTTACCAGAGCCTTATTTTATACATAAGGAAGATGGATAATACCCTTGTGGAATAAGAACGCACTCTCGTTCATAATCACTTTAAAGTTTGTTTTACGATGTATCTAAAGCTGAATCCATAGTTCACATTGTGTCTCTGTTTGTGTAATAGCTTATACAACGTAATGATAAAACAATGACGTAAAGTGTCTGGTTACTTATTCTTAAGTAACTAGTAACAGATACTAGTTGTCGGATTGCAATAGAACGATTCATTGAAAGTAATCAGCTCGAATAACTAGTCACCAATAGTCACCAATAACTGGTAAGAGTAACTACTTAAAGTAAGGCCGCGCTCTGTCACCCTTCTAACAAGACATCAGACTCGAAGAAACGTATAGAGCTATTTGGAGGAGCACCGTAGGACAGTTTCGAATAAACAAGACAAACCTGTCAAATTATATGCGTTTTCTCGAGTCTGATGTCTTGTGCGATAGATAACAGAAAGCGCTCTAACTGGTTGAAAGCAACAGGTTATCAGCTGCAAAATGTAATGAGAATCACGTGACAATCACTACCGAATACAATGAACCTATCCGTGGTAGCTTGATGTTTAGTGCTGATATTCAATGAAATTGCGCCATGACATGTCCAACGCAACGGGCGAGTACTTGAGTCAAATCCGATACTCTGATTGACATGCTGAGCTTAATGCCGGCAACAGCATAATCATGTTTTTTTCTGACTGTGAACAGTGCTGTCAAATGACTGTCAAATGCTGTTTCAGTCACCAACACTCATGACTGTAACGAAGCTCAAATCAGCTACCGTATACAATTGAGGTGATCAGAGGTGAGATTTAAACAGTTGGTGAATCAATCACATGCTTCGTGACATTTTGTTTAGCACTAAACCCTTGATCACTCATTTAATTTTTTGGTCACTCATTTTCTGGCGTCGATAATTCCAACATTCATCGGACTCGGCGCATGGTCCCAATCAACAAAATGAGCATACTTTCTCGTTCTGTCTGGTTTGATGGTCTGTCGGGTCAACCAGAGCGAGAAAACATGCTCATTTTGTTGCTTGCAACCACTCGCACGCATCGCATATCTCCCATGACTATCATGATGATCACCGACAGAAAATGTCGCGACCAAGTGACTGACCAAGAGTTGGTTGCACAAAATATCACCAAGCATGTGATGACCGCAACAACTGTTTGAGTCTCACCTCTGATCATCACAGAAGAGCTCGTGACGCTGACTTCATGTTATTTCATTCAAAATTTGTCATGACTAGGTCAGTGACATTTTGCAGAACTGTTCACACTAAAAAAAGGTCATGACATAGTGACTGTCCAAGCGTTGGTTAATAAAATGCCAAGAGGCATGTATTGGGCACACCAACTGTTTGAGCATCACCTCTGATTATCACAATTGAGTACATGACGCTGACTTGGATATTGTTTCCTTGAGAATGTTTTATGACATTGACAGTGACATTTTGCAGCACTGGTCATCGTAGTCGAATACATTGAAAGGGTAAAATTATCTATTATAAATTAACTTTTTAACAGTAACTAGTTACAAACAGCTATTTGGCATTAATTAAATTACAAGGATGAACGTAATTAGTGAAAAATAACTGGTAATCGGAGCGATTCTTTACTAGCAAATGATTTCTAAAATAGTATTTTACCAGTTATCAGGTATTTTGACCAGTTACAAAAGATTATTCGTTTCTCTAATTTAAAGTCATATCCTAGCAACCAAAAATGACCCTGTTAGGGTCTTATCTACTCGAAAACGGCCAAAATGGCATAGAGAGTCGCACGATCGTCTGTTTTATTGGCGCTTATTCTCTATCGATCTGTCCACACTTCCACCTACTACAACTCGGCTCATTTCAGCTCATATAGATTGTACCACGGGCCCCTTACCACACTATTTGACTCCTTCAAGCAATCTGAGTGTAAGGTAGCATTGATGGTGTAAACTCCTTCTTTCTTTTCCCCGTTTGGTTGCTAAATTTCGGGTCTGGTAAAGATCGTGTGTTCTTCAATAGTTTCATTTGACAGTTATGATTTGATGGATTCCCATGTTTTTTTGTTTGTTTAATACACGTTTGAAAAGGATTGTTGCTGTTAAGTGCTCAATAAAATATAATCGTTGCATTTCACCGGTAGCTATTGTACATACGTGATTCATTAATTGTACATACGTTAGAACCATGTTGTCATACCATCTGCTCTTTATTTCTTGCCCATCAATCCAGTGTATCGTAATCATCATCATTATCATGCACTACATAATACTTCTGTGTGTATTTGTTCACCCTTGTACATATATATGTATATAGGCGTTGGATGAGTGAGTGGGGTTTGTAGTTACTTTTGTATTTAATGTTGCGAGAATAGGGTTAACATGTTCATACCGTTTGTCGTTTGTCGAAATCTCGATCGTTTCTTTTAGCCTAGAAGTAGAAGTTGTTTTGTTTCTGCCCCTTTGAGTAACTTGTGTAAACGTGCTCTGGTCTGGGCTAATCGTTTGAGACACACAACCACACCCGCAAACATCTACAAAAGATACACACTCAACAACTCGATGCAGTGGAAGAAAGGGGGAACATCTGCTTATTTTGGCATGTTTGAAATGCTTCACAAGACGATGAAGGACTATTGACTTCATTCAATAATGTTACACAAGACGATACACTCTACTGAAATGCACCCCACGGGGCGGCAATCGAAAAGTCCCACAAAGAAACAAAAGACAATGCCTTCCTCCCTTTTGCCCAATCTTATAGGAACCGGTCGTTATCAGAGGAAAGTCGTGGAGAAGTCTCGATTCGGCGCACAATCCGCACCTGGGAATGATCAGTCATTCCTCTTTCGTTACTCACGGTATCAACACTACTACCAACAACATCAACAACATGATCACCATGATCAACATGAACAGCAACACTTCAAACTCCATCACTCCAGGCATGCCTAACCTCAACAACAACAACAACAGCTCCATCCTTACTAACATCATCAGCAGCAACAACAACAACAACACTACTAACACCACTTCCACGGCCGGTAGTTTCGCTAGTGCTGTCGCCACTAACGCTACCACCGTCGCTGGCCCGCTAGGCGTCGGTGCGTACCAAAGCCAGCGGAACGATTTTCGGAACCGCCGCTCCTCGTCCGAACCGGTCAACCATGGGCAGATGGTACTGATGAACCCGAACATTGCCAAACTGATCGCGCTCAATCAGGGCCACACGCCCACCTACGGCCATGGAGGTGGTGGAGGTGTTGGTACCCACCAGCAGCCGAGCCAGGTCGCCATCGCTGCTGCAGTAACGGCTGCCGCGGCAGCCGCAGCGACGGCGGGTGCGGCCGCCGCTACTGGCACACAGTTACCACGGCCAACATCTCCACTGCCGCCGGCGGTTCCGACCGTACCGGTGACCACGGACGAAGAAGGCTCCGAGCAGGCGCGGGACGCGACAAAGCAAGGGACAAACAAGGACGAAAGCGAAAACTTTATCGTCGACTGCTTGCAAGACATATCATCGATCAAAGTAAGAGCGCCCGCAAAAACCGTTTCTGTTACGCATCCCACCATATCTTCCGTCCGTCTGTCTATGTTTTTTCTTTCTCTCTTTCTCTCTCTCCTTCGAGATACTTTGCTAGTACTACTACTACTACTAATTACTACTAATTACTACTAACTACTGCTGGCTCTACTATTACTATTCTATACCTCAAAATTTGAATACAGTTCACCACCCGCTACCATTTACACCTGGCCACTATCCACTACCACTACTATAACAAACCAATTAACAACTATTCCAATTCGTGCTATGTATGCAACAACAAAAAAACTCAAACGCTCAAACGTTCAATCGGTTGTTGTACTAGTGCTGATGATTAAACTCCTACGTACTTCTCTGTTGCTTCTCTACCTCGTTAAATTTTATTTCTTATTGATGTATTGTTGTACCTGTACCATATTCATACATTGCGTGTGTGATCATCTTGTGCGAATGTGTTTATAAATGTATGTATACCCGGATTATGTTGATGTTTTTTTTTCTTCTCTCCTGTGTATCAGTTTATCTACTGTTCAGTGTTGTATTTCAAGGGGGTACGGTTGTTGTAAATGATTACTATTGTTCTAAGGGCGATCGTGTGCTGTGTATGGTATTTTCTGCAAATCTTTCCAAATTATCTGGGCTCGATGTGTTGTAAGCTTATATTGGCAGTTTGCACGCGGTATTGTGAACGGTTGCTGTGGTGTAAAGGATAACCACGCAGGATCTTGCATGACTGGATGATGTATCGATTCCCATTCCGAGCGCGTTCAACAATCAATAAAATACTTCAAAATATATGACCTTATAGTAAAATTAAGCCTAATGATATGATAAACCTTCTTTGTGTATATGTGACACAGATCTGAAGATGAAGAAAATTGGCTGATTTATATTATAAATTATTTACTTTATACATTGAACTCTTCGTCTACAGTTTCTTTCAAAAGAAGAGTCCCCTAAGAGAATGTTGTTTATGTTGTAGAAAATCTACAATTGCAGCATGAATCGGGTCAGCCTTTCGTGTCTTTCGTGTCTGGGTTGTGTATTACCTGTTATCGATTGACAAATGTGTGTATTTGTTTATTTACGTGCTATAATATGTTTAAGTTCAAACATTAAAGCATCGCTTCAAACTGTATCTTTCCTTTTTGAGGGTATATTTCAACTTTACTAAAAAAACAAACATGCATTAGCTGACGGTATCGGCCACAAAACGAATAAGAAATAGAAAATATAATTTTTAGCTTGGCAAATGTGTATGTCTGGAGTGTTGAGGTAATTTGAGGAACCAAATGTCAAATTCCATTAAAAAAATATCTGAAAACTTAGTCATCCCTCTAAGAACTCGAAAATATTGCAAAAGCGAGAGGTAAATCTTGCCTCATATTGAACCCATTATTCAATATTCTAAGCTTGTGTATACGTGGTATTACTTTGATATTCTTTTTCTCTTTTCTTCTTATCCCAATTCTACTTTGCTCCGCCACCTCACCGCTCATCGGAACTCAACGATGAGACTGTTGCAATGCTCATAATAATTACTCTAAATACATAACCACACTCACATGCACGGACTTGTTTTCGTATATACAAACATGCAAAACTTTAAAATAATAATTTTTGTAACACGTTCCAATGTGCCACATATTTCATGTCACTATTTACCTTATTTGGGTTATGTTTTCATTTCAATTGTTTTTGTTTAACCTGTGTTCCCCTTTTTTGCTTTTGGGAATTTGTTTAAATTACTTCTTATTGTGTCTATATATATATATACATATTACCATGTCTTGTCTATACTATCATCTGATTGTTCTTATATCCTTCTATCTCTTTCTATTTTTCTCCGTTAATACGCCTCTTCTTTCTCTTTGCATGGACAATATACGGCAATTATCAATGTTCCGGCAATGTTCGCAAATAATTGCGTTAATTCAAACCATATCTGTCTGTCTGTTTGTATTTTTGCACTGATGTTTTTATTTTCCTCTTTCTAAATGTTTCTATAATCTACTGTTTTCTTTCACTGTTATTGCCTTCTTTTTACATTTATTTCCCTTTTTTCATTTTTTTTCATTATGAACACAAATTCTGTTTTTGGTTTTATATGATATATGTGTTGTATGTGTTTTCCTATCATTTCCCCGTTCAACATAATATACCTACAAAAAACAAATGGAAAAATTTCCCACACTTCCCATTAAAAAAAAAAAAGATTGCACGTATGCTGTTCAAAACCCACCGATCCTTCTCCGTTCCAACGACCAAAGAACGCCTGGGTAAATCAACGCGGATTGACAATCGTCAGAAGGTACCGGAAGCTAGAAAACAGAAAATAAACAGAAAAGCTAATTAAAAATCAAAACAAAAAAAAACATGTAGAGAATGTAATAAATCGTCCTGCTGCATCTCCTTCTCACACCTTTCTGATTAGATTTGATGTTCACTTCTTCACTTTTCAGATATGTTTCTTTCTGTCACTGTTTTGCTGTTTAGATGATTGTGTTTTACTCGCGTGTTTTTGTGTTAATGAATATTTATCTCCGTGCATTTTGATTATTGTTTTATGTTAGTACACTGTGTGCTTTCACTGCTTTTTGGGTTTCTTTTGTTATGTTTTAGGTTGTCTTATTAAGTTTTCTTTTGTTTATTTACTATCTTTTTCGTTGTTTGCCACTAACAGGTGTACATAAGTAAATTATCTATTTTGTTTTTATCATTTATCAATAACTTACAATTCTCGGTGGTGGGATTGTTTCAGAACGTTTTGTTGTACAAATTATGTACTGTGTATATTTGTGTTGTGTATGTCTATATATGTGTATGTATGATATTTTTCTGTTAGTTTCTGACCTTATCTCACCGGAGTTTTCTGTGCTCCCTTTATCTTTTATTCTCTCTGTTACTCTGTCACACTCTTCTTACTGTATATTTCTTCTGTCAGTGTCGATGTATGCCTTTAGTGAACTCTTATTCCGTCTAGTGGTACCTCGATCGGTAGCGATCGAGGCGCAGGTAGCGAAACTTGCATTAAAAACACTGCAGACTCACCTAGTCTGCCCTGTCTATCTATCTGTCTGTCTGTCTGTCTGTCTGTCTGTGTCTGTCTGTCCACCTTTCTACCTATTCTTTTCTATGCTCTCTTATACATTACGCGTGCTTTTAAACCCAAATTGTAAAGAAAGCATTAGGCAAAACAATGAAGTATGTTTACCGATAATAAAACCCACCGCTCGGGAATTGTGCACCATTTAGGCATATCTTTCTTGCAAACACCACCCTCACCACACCATACACACCGATAGTTTTGCTCACTATTCTGCGACCCACTTCTGCCGGTCGGCTCTCTCTTTTCCTTCAGTGCTCTTCGCTCTCCGTACCGAGACGAACCGAACCGTGTGCTCTAATCAATGATTTCTTTTGCGCTTACTTTATCCTCCGCACGCCGTAACACCGTACCAGGAACGTGGCTCACGGTCGTCGGTGTCGAACGAGTCGAACGTGCTGCTCGATCCGGAAGTGCTGCCCGACTCCTCGACCCAGGCGCTGGTGCTGACCGTGCTGGCAACGCTCGTCAAGTACACGACGGACGAGGCAGAGACGCGCGTCCTCTACCAATACCTGGCGGAAGGATCGATCGTATTTCCGAAGGTTTTCCCGGTGATGTGAGTGATGGAAGTGATGCTATGGGAGGAATTGCGAAGGAGTGTGTTTGTGATGTTTTTCTTTGTTTTTTTTTCTCTCCCTCCCCCCTGCACACAGTCACTCACTGCTAGATCAGAAGGTCAACAATGTCCTGTCGGTGTCGAACGATCAGATCGTGCTGGCATCGGTGCAGAGCATCATACAGAACATGCTGGCGAGCGAAGACGCTAGCCAGCAGCCCCTTCACTTCCTGCAGAGCTGCGGTTTCGGAGGGCTGTGGCGCTTTGCCGGACCATTTACCAAGGTAGGATCATTGTTTAAACTTCCAAAAAAACGACAACGACGCCATCGCCCGTAATGCTGCGTTGTTTCTGTTCTATTCTCCCCACTCCCCACAGTACAACATGATGGTGGAGTCGTCCGAGCTGTTCGTCAACTTCCTGGAGGCGATGGTGGAAACGTGTCTGCCGGTGGAGGAAAGCACCCCGATGCCACCGTCCCCCCGGCCGTACAATCTCAGCTCCAGCCTGAGCAGCCTCACGCTCGGCTCGCCGACGGATAAAGGTTCCTCCTCTAACTAATACTAGACCGAGATGTTCCTCTGTTTTGGTTCCGTTTCGCTGTTTTCTCGATGTGTTGTTACCGATGCTGCCGCGCGCCGCAGTAGCAACGGCGAACAGGCCGACGATCGTGACGATCACGAGCACCGTCCACGGCCGTGGTCGGACAGTTTCTACCGGCGGCTGCGGGCCCTCTTTACGCGCTGTGTCGATCATTTTCTGTAGAGCCAGACACACGTGTGTCTCTTATTGCTGTGTTGCTACTTCTTTTGGACGTTTCCGTGTGGTTTTTTTATATTTTTTTTTCGTGTCATCGTACACGCGTGTACTGGATGACGATCGTCCTGGCAGGCACCACCATCTCACATATGTTTCACTATTACTTACCATTACAAAGTGAGTGTGTGTGAATGTGTGTGTGAGATGGTTCTGTTAAGTAGTTTATTTTTACTTTACGATCCCTGTTTTATTATATATTCTTTTGATCTCTTAATCTTCATTATTGCATTGCTGCAGTAGTTTTCTACGCTCTGTATGTGTTTATATATATGCGTGTGTATTTCTCTCCTTCTCTGTATATGTGTATGTGTTTTCGGTATATCTTTACGCGTGATTGCCAGCGCTTCCTCCCCTTTTGTTTTGGTGGTATTTTTGTGTGCGTATTACACAGAGGAATTGGATCTCTCGACAGAAAAGCAACACCTTACATCTCTTACACCTTCTTGTCCCGATTGTACCTGCCGCGAATCAGTGCAAAAGCACACCTTATAATAGAAACGTCGGAAAAGAACATTGTCCATGCATTGATCTTACACCCATCTTCCCCAAGCAGCTGACCAGAGCAAAGCTTACAGGGTTTCTCTCACCAGTCTGCGCAACACTGCAAGCAGATGTTTCAAACTTGTCTATTACGTTTCAAATCATCGGTTGCTTGGACCGACATTCGGCAAACAATTTGTGCAATATTTCAAATGGAATGCTACTGGTCGGAAACGATGCTTATAATGTTTGAGAGCTGGATAGAGAGAAACCCTCCTAGAACACGTGTGTCTTACCCTTTATATGTCCCAATTTTGGTTACGTCTTAAGTAGTGAAAGAAACGCCATAACAACGTAAACAACGAGACGAGCTACGTGGCAGCTATACGCTATACTCTGTAGCAGACGGACTGCTCATTACTAGATCTGTTAGTTAGATTATGTAGTTGTTGTAGTCGCATTAGCTGTAAATTACTGCGGCTTGCTAACCAAGCCAACCAAATGAACACAAAACAAAGGTACCAATGTTTAGGCTGTAAGAGTCTCACAGTACATAATACCGTGTCCACCGGAACGATGAAATGTTCGGAACGATACGATTATCTGTCGAGTTTAGAGAAGCAGGAGAAAGCAATCACTAATGATAGAGAGAAGGCGAGCGAGTGAGAGCAAAGCTCTTTGCTTAGGTTATTTGCTTGTTAAGATATCTTGTTCGATGAGAGAACTGTTGGTGCTAGAGTAGGGAATGTTGTTGTACAAAAGCGTGGCGCAAGGGCGCCTATCGCCATATGACCCAAGTGACCATTACACCATCCTGTATGTATCCACTATATCCTAGCAATACATTTATTTATTGTTATCATCATCCGCGTGTGATCTCAGTGACTGTTTCGCGATGGGTTCGCGCTTATGCGCTATTTTCGGGTTCGTCGCCTGTGCTCTGTTGGTAGCAGAAGAAATCCTTAGTCACGCGACAGGGTTTGCCACTCGCTTTGGTGTATACGTTGTATTGTACTACATTTTACATTATATTTTTATTATGGAACCATTCTAACGATAGTAGACCGCTGGCTATCGAATTATTGTATGTGTGTATGTGTTTCAGAAAAAAATCTGCGTTTCAGAGTCAAAATTTACAGGGATTTTCAAGGGTTCTGAAACATTTGGCACACTTTCTGGATTCTTTCGCACGGAAAGTGATACTGCGACGGGAAATGATAAGCTGTCATTTTAATGAACTTTACAGGATTTCCCACGATTTATTGGTTGGTTCCCATATTTTTTTTGGGGTATTTCCACGAATTTTTGGGCATTTCTCAGAATTTTTTGGTTCAATTGTATTGATATCCAATCGAACGATACCAATACATTATGGGAACGAACCAACAATCTATGGGATACGATGAATAAATCGTGAGACGAGCCCAACAAATTATGAGAACCGCCCAATAAATCGTGGGAAACCCTGTATGTGTTGACGTAGCTTTATCACCTGCGCGCCAAAGCGTACCACTTCACGTGCGAAAGAGTCTAGAAAGTGTGCCAAAAGTATCAGAATGCCTGAAAACCCCTGCAAGTTTTACGCATTTAAAACTTGTTCAACATCCAGTATATTTGAAGCATGATGCAAAATTGTTGATCAAAAATCTGATGTTTGACATAATTTTCATCCTATTTATTGGCTGCTGCATATTTGCTATCGGTACCATTGACGGAATATTGCTATCTCCTAATTATTGGCTTTCCGCTTCTATTTTCAAAAACTTTTTGATTTTCTTTTTTCTCCTTCTCTATGTGCTTTTCCGATATGTCTCTATTTTTCTTCCCTCTTGTTCCTTCTTCTTTAAATGTTTTGTCACTTTACAAATTATGCATATGGACATCCCAACTTTGAACCCTCCTTTTTGCTCAATGTGTGATGATGACTGTGTTCTACCGTTCCGTTCCATCGATAATTTGCAACATTTTTACTTTCTTGTTCGAACATGCGGAGGTTCGTCTTTCGCTGTTCCACTTTTACGTTTCCGTTCACGTTTTTTTACATCTTTCTCGGTGTATTTGGTTGTATGTGTGTGTGTGTGTTTTCTTTTGGGACATACTTGGAATAAACCGATCTTGTTCCCTCCGGCGCACGCGCGTTCCTGTTTTAATTCGTAGCGTTCTCATCAGAATCTCTAGATCACGATGGGTTCAGTGGCAGCGTTAGCTCGTTGCGGCGTGCCTCCTGCAGCAAGGCGCGGACCGGCTCGAAGCACCGCTTCATCGACAGTCCGACGCACAATATCTAGTCAGAGATCTGGTGGAGCGCCGGCCGGATACTGCCCTCGATTGTGGCCGCAGCAGTGAGCCGTGCTGGAGCTTCCACCATCACCACCACCACCACCAAGAACACCACCGATGATACTGCTGATCCCCGGCGATCGCCTACTACGACTCAGCGACCCATGATCACGAACGAACAGCGGCCCTAACTCCACCAACCGATACCGCGGTGATTGGCCGCGAGAAAAGACGACACAATTGACAATTGATTGGAAAGGTTATCATGACAACAGAGAAACTTACTACGCTGTGCAAAGATTTTACATCAGTGTGCGCGCGTGTCTGTGTGTGTGTATCTGTGTTTGTGTGCACCCATTTGTGTGTTGCAGAGTGAATGCAGAGGGAGGTCAACTAGTGAAGGAGGCAAATTGATTTTTTTCCGGAATCGAATTGATACGATTTCGGCTGACTTCGGGTGATTCCGGTTGAGTCCGGACGACTCCGGACAAGTTAATTTTACAATGCAAATCTAAACAAACGAAAGTTAAGCGGCGCAAGCCGCAATTATACGGATGCTTATGATCACCATGTTATGGGTTGACGAATGGAAAACTATACTTTTTTATATTACGATGGAATTAGCTGCCATTACTGCAAGCAATGATATGCACTTTGATTTGACCTTGTTTGGATTCATCCAAAACCATCCTGTTTGAACACATCCAGGCCCATCCAGCGCCGTTCGTAATCAACCGGAATCGCCCGAAGCTAACCGGAATGGTTCGGAGTCATCTGGACTCATTCGGGGTCGTCGGGAGTGACCTGGAATCGGCGGGAGCCCTCCAAAGTTGGTCGCCGCATTCTTCCGGATTCGTCCTTGCACTTGTTTTTGATTCTGATTAGGATTCAGTGGATATCGGAGTGGATCTGCTCCGCATGACACATCACTAATCTCTACACGCCGTAATCATGCTGTGTGGTATCAGTACGTCGTTCGTAACAGAAGGGTGGACACTTCCCAACCCCATGGACTGGGTATTTGTTTGCGGATGTATTTGCGCCCAATCGTAGAATCCTATTGGAATATTCATTGGGCGAAGCGTCCAGTGCAGTGGTCGGCAAACTTTACGGCATAAAGAGCCAAAATCATCAACACATACCGGTTAGAATTGTATGTGCAAGAAACGAATTGATGAACTCACCACTATAATGTATAATGGTTCAAAGAACGGAGAAAAGCCCGCCATCTAGCGATCATTTGATCTAGTGCAAAGCACTATTTCTTAGGGACAAACAAGCGAGGTTCCGAGATCCGGAGCGATAACGCTAGCGAAAAATGGTGTGTTGGGTAAACATTTGAAATGTTGCATACATCCTAAGATAACGCAATACAGCCTTTTCAAGCTGGACAAACGCGTGAAAATGAAAAAAACAGGCAACGCAAGAATCGAAACAACTGAATCGAAATAATTTTCATTAGTAAGATTGCAAAAAAAAAACAACAACAACAAACAAAAAAACGTTTAGTACAATGTTTAGATTACGAGATGATACAATTTAATCACTCACGTTAAATGTATATTTTATATATGAATGGATTCTATCAATAAATGTTTAACATCACATATAGTAAAAAAAAAACATTAAAAAACTGGAACGGATTAATGAAGGGTTTAAACATCCTTCTCTTTTTTTAAATAACATTTATATTTATTGTTTTTTTAAAGCAAAAGTGAGTTATTACAGATTCTCTATTACAGTAATGCCCTGGCACTTCAGATACCGAATTTTGTAAGTTCGCCAAAGATTTAGGCTTCTATATATGTATAAAGTTTCTTAAACCTTGTAAGAATCATGATACCCTTTTTGAAATCTCTAAATGTCTCAAAAGATTGATTAATCCCTCTGTTTAAAAATATTTCCTTTATATTCCAAATATGAATGCTACTTTCATTCATATTTGACAACAATTCGTTTACAGAAACGTAGACGCTTTGGAGATTGAAGAATACCTAGAAACTTATTTATTTTTAGATATTATTTAATCCTTCGAGATAAATGAATCTTAAAAGCTTCATGAATATCCAGAACATCAACATTGAATGAATGAATAAATCTTCACAGGTACATGAGTGTTTTGAGAGTCATATGAATATTAAAAAAAATCAACTTTTAGATTTTAGATCTCTGATTCGTGACTCAAGATTCGTATAAATGAATCTTTTAAAAGATTAATGAAGTACAACACTATTCGAAACATGCAAGACTTATCTCGTAAGGAGTTGAAGTTGTTGCTGCTGTTCCAATATCCAATATCAATAAGCGTATATCATCATCAACGCAGAACATCCAGGACAACTACGACGTAACCAGGAGATGCTGTTCCGTATCCTACAGGTATGTTTTCTCAATTCCAAACACCCAATAACCCCATAACTGCACTACCAAAAAAAAAACGTTGTTTTCTTTTTTCTGTTCTTGGGTTTTTTTTTATTTGAAATGAAACATTTGCTTGATCCATTTACAATTCTTTGCACACAAACAACGGTTCCAACGTTCCTGTTGCTGCATCCGCGTTTTTTTTTTGCAACACACGACCGAGTGAACCGCACCGAGCAAAGGGAACACACATTTACGTGCACTCTTCGTGGGGCGGTCAGGGAGTGTTGGTGACGGTGTCCCTCAAACCGTCGTTGCCCTCGTGTGGGGGGTTGCGGGTTTTTTACCACTCAAGCACGAAGCAAACAAGCCACCCGCAAAACAACGTGCGGCACTTTGTACCGTGGTTCCTGTGTGCCACCAAATAGCTAGCTAGGGGCCCTATCTCCTAAGTGGTAATTGTAGTCACGGTAGCCTACCCGGCCCGTGCGTACGTTTTATCTGTGTATGTGTGTGTGTGTGTGTGTGCGTATGGGTGTGTATGTATGTGTGCATGTGTACGTATATCAACATGTAACAGCGATTGACATGAAGACGGAAAAGGTATTTCTATATGTACATAGTTGGTGGTGGTGGTTGGTTGATTTCTGGTATTTGCAACGTGTGTCTATTCCGTCTACCCTCCCGGTTCCCAAAAAAACTGATCACCAATGGCAGTCGTGGCACAGAGGGTGACGATGGCATGCTTCCAGATTTGGGGAAGGGAGGGGAGTACCTATTTCAACTCGGTATCGCCACTAAAAGCCTATAGATAGAGAGCATTCGTGCTGCAGAGTTTGTGATTTACATGTTCTCTTAGTGTACATGCACACACACACATACACACACGCCTACAAAGACACACACACAAACACACACTTTGAATATGTTCTCGTTACATCAAATAGGAGGTATATGTTAAATAAGTTAAAGTTAGTGAATGCATCCTGGATGCGCTGGAAGCAAGGGATGGTGGAAGAACCATTGGAGATTCCTCCCTTCTCCCGCCATCACCCCCTTCCTTCCCATGCGCATTACTGGTGCGTTAAGTTGGTGTGCTGTCTAACATTGATTGGTTGGTTGGTTTAGTATAAGCTAATGCGCTGCTCCACCCCACTCTCTCTCTCTCTCTATCTTCTCCGCTGGTTTGGATTCTAATAGTGCACAAACAACTTTAAATAAGTTAAGTATATGGCATAAGTTTGTTTTTTGTTCCTTTGCTTTGTTGCAGCTATTCTGCAAATACCGTACGCATCCGTTTGTTTTTTTTTTGCTTTTTCTTCTGTTTTTTTTCTTTTCATTCCATTATTCTAGCCTCTCTCTCCTACCCTTCCTTCTCAGCTTGTATTTTGTAAGTTTCCATCCATGTGTCCGTTACATCCGGGTACGGGAGCCGCATGGAAGATTGTTCCGGGTTTTCCCTGGGGGTCGTGGAGGGGTGTATGTGTGTGTGTTCGGTAGGCCGCACCTTAGTTGGGTCGTATCGGGTACACGAACGTTTCCGACTCATCCTTCGCCAGCACGTTCTTCGCGACGCACGTGTACGAGCCCATGTCGGCCCACCGCAGCCCGGTAATGATCAGCTCGCCGGTCGGGAGCGTGCGGAACCGCGCATCCTGCAGGCTGCCCACCACATTGCCCTCCTCGTTCAGCCAGGTAATCTCGGGCAGCGGCCGGCCGACCGCCTTGCACGGCAGCACCACGGTCGAGCCCATGTTCTCGAACAGCGTCTTGTAGTGGAGCGTGATGCGGGCGCCCTTCAGATTTTTGAACATCGTGTCGACGGCCGCAACCGGGCGCAGCAGCGGCACGTCGGAGTAGTTGCCGAGATGCGCCACACTGTCCACGTGGTACACGACGGTGGACGAGCTGACCTCCTGCCCGGCCGCCCGCCCGATGCAGGTGAAGGTGGTCTGGGAGGCGCGGGACGCCCGGTCAATCACCAGCCGCGTTACGACGCGCGCCACCGACGTCGGCGTGTCCTCCGAGATGACGTTCACGCTGATATCTTCCCACTGTAGTGAAAGGAGAGAGAGATAGAAGGTTAGTTAAGGGAGTGTCGCGCCACGATCGATGCTTTGCTACTTACATCAGCTGTCTGTCCGCTACCGTGCACCCACTGGACGGTGGGCGTCGGCGAGCCCATTATTTCGCACTCCAGCTCGACGGTGGTGCCACGGATTTGGGCGACGCGGGCCGGCGGTGCGGCGGTAATTTTCACAAACGTCGGTCTTATCGCGCGGCCCCCGTCTCCTCCGCGCACACTGCCCTCGGCCGACGAAACCACCGTGCCGGAGGAGGAGGAGGACGACGACGAGGCGGACGCGGACGCACCGAGGGCTGTGTCCGGGTCCAGGACGACGGCCCGCCCGCTACCGGGGGTAACGAGCAGGGCCAGCAGCAGGCACACGGCCAGCATCAGCAAATGCTTCACGTTCATCATGGCGCTGCAAGGAAAAACAAGCCGAGAGAGAGAGAGAGAGAGAGAGAGAAGGAAACACAATTAAAATCAGCTGTTGTAGAAAGACAGGTCAGTCTGTCAGGCGAAAGCGAGAGATCATCAGAGCCCCGTCAGGTGTACTCATTGTGTGCATGTGTGTGTGTGTGTGCTCGGTAGTTGCTCTTGCTTGTATCAGCCGTGAGCGGCGGCCGCGTGCTCTATCGCCATTTAGTGAACACACGGTGCGAGAGAAAAACGTCGCGGCGCGTGCACACCGGCCCGAAGAGCATAGAGCCGGCGCTATAAAAAAAGGGGTGAACGAAGGGCCCCGAACAGAGCGGTGTTCATCGGGCATCGGGCATGAGAAATTCCGATCGGAATTGCATCAGACACGGGTCGCGCTTTGTGGCAGCGAGTTTTCGACCATGAACAAGGCGCGCGAAATCCGACTGGCCAGGTGGTGGCAGTGAGCCGTGCCGTATGGTTTTTTTTGTTTTTTCGCAATGCTTTTTAACACAGCCCCGTGGTGGGGGAAGAGACCCAGTTTTGAGCGCGCTGTGTCACGTGCTGTTGTGAATGAGCACCATGATGATGATGATGATTGTACACGATAAGGCACAAGGAAAGGATATGTGGCATGCATCATTTGCAACCAGTGTAAATCGGTTTTACAAGAACAACCACAGACCCATTCATCGGCTAACATTTAATTCATTCTTTTTTTTTCATTTCAGTCGATCGTCTAGCACAACCACACATACACACGGCGCGATCAGAGAAGGCGTTTTTTTGGGGTTTTTATTTTTAAACACCATGCCATGGCACACTACTAACAGCGGAAGTGTGACGCGTGGGAAACAACGCTTACACAGAGCAACCGCGCTTCCGTTCTATCATCGAGAGTGAGCGCACACACACACACAGACATACGGTGAAAGATTTCGCCGTGATGATGACGTACCCGAGCGCGTATCAAAGTGTTCCGCTTATCATCATCGCGGGCGCAGTTTGGCGCCAAACGTGCGTGCGTGCGTGCTTGCGTGTATGTGTGGTGCGTATGTGATCAATCAAATCCATGCTCGAGTGACATCATTTAGCGGAGCAGTTGAAGAGAGAGAGAGAGAGATAGTGAGATACGACCGATCGTGTCTATGCGTGTCGCAGCATGTTCGCACAATCCGACCGATAACGGAAATTGACCGCCTTCTCGCGTGCGGCGTTTGCCAGTGAAAGCCAGTGCTGAAACAGTTCAATGAATGGAACGGAGAGGGGGGATTTAAATCGAAAAACGAGAGGAAGGGACCGACCACATGGTTCGCCGGTTTAAAGTGTCTAAATTTACTACGATGAACTCAACCCACAACAGCAGCAACAGCAAGGGCAGCAAACGAAAAGAAGAAGCTCACCTCTCTCTCTCTCTCTCTCTCTCTCTCTCTACTGCCACCGTGTTGCGTTGGTAGTGGGAAAGGACCGCAGTTTGTTGTACCGTGCCCAGGGAGGTGCGGGGGGGGGGGGGACACAAGCCAAATTCCAAAGGTTAAATGGCAAACCGCGAACACGTTTGGCTTGAACCCCCACCGCAACCCCCAAACGCCACGACCGCTGGCGACCCAAATATTCTTTTTACGACGCTGTCGTGTCGTGTGGTAGGAGAGTGGACAGGTTCCTTTTTTTTTATTTCTACTACTTTTTCGATTGCCGATTGTCTGCGCCGGCCTCCGCAAGGCAAAGCAGCATGTTTTAAGGCCAGCCGGCCGGCCATTTCGCTCCATGCAATCGCTTGGCGCAACAGAAAGAAGGGAGCGGGTGAAAAATACTTACTTTCTAACGTGCCTTTCGGGGCTGAAGGGGGGATGCTTTTCCGCAAATCTTTGCAACCGGGAAACTTTGCTCACACACAAACACACACAGACACTGACACAGACTGGAAGCAAGCCGTTGGCTGGGGTTGTGTTTCTTTGTTTCAAACGCTGGCGGTGACGGTTGGCGGTTGGTGGTTGGTGGTGGTAGCGGTGGTGCGCCTGGTACTGCCTTTGATGAGAAAATTGCGCACACACCAATACGAATCCCGCAAGTGTCCAATCGAATTTTCCTCCCGCTTGCTGCGATGCTTCCTCGTGCTGGAAGAGTCCGTCTGTTTCACACACAAATGTCTCTCTCTCTCTCTTTCGTTCTTTGTCGCTCTCTGTTCGTAGCTCGCTTCTTTCTTCTTTTGCTAGCTTTTCCAAGTAGCTTGCACGCGGTACAAACTTCTGCCGCTTCCTTGTCTTACTTCAAGCGCGGGAGCTCCACCACCGGGAGGGTCGTTAGGGTCGTTCGCTGTCTTGTGCGCCCTTTTGCGCCTTTCTCGCGGGCGGGCTTGATGATGAAGCAACTTCCTGCAGAAAGGGGGGTGGTGGGGTGGTATGCTAGACCGTTCAAGCCTTCGCCTTCAGCGCCGGTTTGGGTTTTCGGCTGCCGACGTCCCGGTCGTCGGTCAGGCGGTGTTTTCGAAGTAGCCTTCTTCTGCGGGACGAGCGTAAGTCAACCTACGCTCTAATTGCTTCTGCGACGGGAGGGGAGCGGGGTGCTTTCCCTTCGACACACACACACACACACCGGTGATCTCGATCGTACCGTTCCGCACACACAATTGATCTTTCCTTCGGTCCAGACGCGTGCTCCTGTGTCCCTCCGTCCGTCCTTTCTGCTCGAAACTATCTCGCTCTTTCGCTTTCTTGATCGCTCTTTTGTCTCCCTCTCTTTCTCACTCTCTGCCTCTCTCTCTCTCTCGTTCTTGCTGGTTCGTGCGGGTTGGACTCTCTGTCTCTCGCTCTCTCGCTCTCTCGCTCAAGCACACGCTCTGTTCGCTTCTCGCTATGCCGCCTGTTTCGCTAGCATAGACGAAAACTCTATTCTCCGTCACCGTTGGTACAGCGGTCACAATCACCCAGGCCAGGCAATCCGCGACACGCGCACACAAAAAACTCAAAAATCAAACCTTTTTTTTTGTATATTGCCAACACACACTTACACCAGCGTCCGGTGCGCGCCGCGTGTTATGTAATGTTTGAGTTTGTGAGATGTTTTATCAGCACATTTAGCAACATTAACTCGGAAAGGTTCACCTTTTCGCCGAACCCCAACATAGGGACGCTGCGTAGCTGCGTAGCTGCCGGCGGAGCCGTCGTGCCTAGAACAACCGCGGCGGGGGAACTGCAGCGGGGCTGGTTTCCTTTGCTTTTTTGTTGTTTCTTTTGGCGGATTTGTTCGGGGGCCTACTGGCACTGCACTGGCCCACACTGCTGATCTCACTCGAAACGAATCACGCACACACACACTCAATTACGCCTTTGTATGATGGGTACCAGCAGGTTCCGGATGAAGCTGCACGATGATGTCCCTTTTTTATTCGGTTGTATGACCGGTACACTAACACCACGCTACAATCGCTCCACAACCGTCGATGATATTGCTGCTAATAATAATGGCCGTACTACTACGGGTCGTTACCGCCAGCTTGCGGATGCTGCTTTCACACTGATGCTTGGACGACGATGATAGACGAATTGCACCAAGGGTGGACATTAAACGCGCTGTATGTGTGCCGTGGGTGCCGTCGTCCGTTGATTCGTGCTCAACAATCAAACGCTCCACACACTAGCACAGTAGTAGGCATCGATATGATACGTGTGGAAGCTGCTGCTGCTGCTGCTGCTGCTGCTACTGGTGACGTGACGTCAACGGGGCGCCGCTACTCGTCGATGGCTACTGCGGAGGATCGCACGGCAGATTACACCGTGACTGTGACTGTGTCCAGCGTAAGAGAGAGGGAGGGCTCAACACTACGCAACACTGCGATTGCAAGCCACCGGATCGAACAGGATCGCTCGTCGTGCCAGAGCAAAGGCGGGCTAAGGCTTTTTGCTTTCGCTAAGTCACCGTCGACACACACACACGCGCGCGCGGGCTCGCTCGATCGCTATTGTTTTGTCTAGCGCTCCTAACGCTAGCTAGTAATGGTCCTGCCCTGCTTGCTCTCGTTGCCTCCTGAATATCGTGTAACGCGGTACGAAGCTACAACACGGACACACACACTTGGTGGAAGAAAAACGATTGACACCGTCGCGGGTGGGGGGGAATGGATGGCAAACACTACCGTCGACACTCGGGCTACGAATGAATGGCCGACGGTGCCGGTGGCTCGAATTTATAATCTCTCGCTCACCCGTGGCGGGGGCGAACGCGCGCGCGCACCGTCCCGTGGTTCATTTTGCGTTCATTCTCTGTGCCCGTGTCTCTACGGCCACACTCGCCTGTCTCTATTCTCTCCGGCCGCACCGCTCTCTCGCTCTCGTGTGTCCTCGTAGCACACGAGACAAGCGGGTGTCCCGAACCGGTGGCCGGTGGTGGAAGGTGGCGGCGGCGGCGGCGGCAAACGCATTCCTTCTTCCGTTTTGTTAAAACGTGTCCCCAGCACACACGGTTTGTGTGTCGCGCGCTTACTCCGACAGATTATTAGCTTTACCCTCCCAGCGGAGCAGTGGCCGATGCGATACTTTTACTTGTTTTACTTGGGAGGGCGAGAGACGAAAGAGGGCTTCTGCAGGCACGGAAGAAACACGCCAGCCGGAAAACTGTATCGATGGTGGATCGGGCTGGTGGCCAGCGTGGCAATGGCGGCAATCGCAGTCATGATCAGAAGCCATTAGCACCGTTTCGTTCGCCGTTCGTTACATAAAATTGCCCCAACCACACATCCGAACTAATTGGGGGTTGGAAGGGAAGGAATGCTTACCACCACTCCCCCCCCTCCCCCTCCCTCGCGTTCGACACGGTCAACCCCCTGCATCACCTCCCTCGCTTTGCATTTGAATCCGATGATCTTTGAATCGTGTAACCCCCTTCCCCCCCCCCCCCCCCCCTTCCTTCTTTTCGTCCGTCGCCGGGTTGGGTTCGTGCCTTCGATCGTTCGATCGTACGATGCCGTCGTTCGTGCCCTTCCCAACACCTCCCCGAGTTAGTCACAGTCCGGCAGTCCATGGTGGTGGTGGTGGGATTGTTTCCTTCTCGCCAGACCTCCAATCGGGATCACGTTTGCACCAGCGTTCTTAGGGGCTCGGCAACTCCAGCGCAAATTTACCCCCGCGCTGAGCAACCTGTGAGCTCTAATTAGAATCTTTTTTTGTTCACTTTTTCCAATTGTTCCCTTTCGAGGCGTTAATGAGAATTGTTCACCGTCGCAGTGACGCGTTGCTCCAGCAAGGGCCATTTTTTTTTGCTGCTGCCCCTTCTTCCGAAGCCGAGCTCGAGTCGCTGTCGCACGGTGTTTGCCACACTTGCAGCGCAGGGATTAGGTGACCCTCTTTTTTCCCATCCCCAGCTCCAGTTGCTGGGATGATAAACCCGGCCTGATGGGCCATAAACTTACTCGGGACAAAAGGGGGGGGGGGGGGAAGAGGAGAGGAGCGTTATGTGCATGCGGCGGAAATATTGCACCGGAATCACAACCTTCCCGTGTTCCCGAGAGAGGTACTAGAGAGCAATGAGTTGCATCACCCGCGCTCTGCATGCTGTGGGATGGGAATACTTGGCGGATGGGTGTGTGTGTGTCTGGGCAGAATGTGACTTTCACGTGATACGCCACGCGATGGGCGAGCCTGGTCGAACATGAGGAAGGTTGCTGTGCCGTCCGTTGCCAGCGAACGCTCGAGGGCACACTTGATTCCGGGCGAAACAAGGGGAGAAAACACTACTCCCCCCCACCCGCTGTCATCTATACACGATGTGACAGTTTTCGTCAACTGTCAGTAAAAAGGCGGCTGCGGGGGTATAGGGAAGGAAGCTAAAACCGGGCTATAAATAAACGGTTAAGTTTAGTTTTCTTCCCGGAAAACCTTGAGGCGCGCGCTACCTGCTGATGGCGAGCACGGTGGACAGCCGAAGCGCCCATTGCCAAATACACAACAATTAACACCCTCCGGCGGTGACAGTCGCGATTGTTTCAATGCTTATCAGTGTCACCTCCGCCAAACCCGCTTCCGCTTCCTCCCGCTTTCCAAGGTTTCCAATTTGCTCCACAAACAAACAATCCCAAAAAGAAATAGATAGGGCTAACAAAACAGTGCGAATCAATCAGCGCGCGTGAGATACACATTTCGTCGTCCAGCGTGTTTTCGTAAACTTTCCATAGTTCCACGAACACACCAGCACGTGGGGGCGGCGTTGGACCGTAGTTCGGTAATTTTCCGATTGGAATTTATTACGCACCACCACGCGTTCGCGGTACGCGTCACGCTGATAATTAGCGGGGGAATGTATCGTATGTGTCTGTGTGTGTGTATGTATCGCCAGTTACACAACGAAGCCAGAACGAACGTTTGAGCAGCGATTGGGGGCTCGACCCAATCGAATGGGGCAGTGTGTGATACACGGTCATTAGCTAGTAGAACGTTGCGCGGTGGCGGCTTAATTAAACGTTTCTCGCACACGTGTGCTTGCGGGTGGGGGATGGATTTACAGTGACTAACAGACTAATCACACCCGGTCGCCCCACATCACAGTGTTCACATGCGACCCAAGAGGGGCCGGTCCAAGGTTTCTCCCAAACGGTGTGACTTTTTTCACCGGCGCGGAAAACACTCTGACGGCTTGACATTTTCCCCCTACACAGCCGCTCGACGCAACCGATGATCAGAATTTCATCATCCATCCGAGCGACTTCCTCGAAAGTCCAACACACACACACACACGTGGTGCAGGGTGCGCTCGCATATCAGCATGAGGTAGAAGGAAAAAAAAAACCCAAAACTATCCCACGTACGCCCCGCTAGCCCTTGCCCCCCCCCCCCCCTCCAGTGGGGCAAACAGCGCAACAGCGAGGTAAAAAGCAAAAAAGAAATAAATTGTTTAAACATTCCTTCGCTGCCATCGGAGTCGGAGTTCCCGCTGCCCCCGTTGAATGTCAACGCATGGCGTGCCCCTAACGGTAGCACACGGTTGCCGCAAAAAAAAACAGACACACACACATACACCTTCGGGAAGAGGCGCATCAAAGCATGTGGCATGTGATTACACATACCGGACAGCCCTCATCACCTCGCAGCCCTCAGTGTCGCAGCCCGTGCTGGTCCTTTCCTGCCCATCCCGCAAAGCTAACATTTGCTTTCCGTCACATCGGCGACCGACATCCTGTCCATGCCGGAGTATCCGTCGATGCCTAACTCGCAGCCGGCAGGTAATGTTCGGTGCGCTGCAATCTTAAAAGCTTCCAGCGAATGGCCCACACATTGTGCTGCACTGGGCGAGGGGAAGCGGAAGAGTGGGATAGATATCTTAATGCTGATATGACAATTTCTCTAACGACGAGCCGTCTTATCACCAGCTGTCGCCAGCGGGCTCTTGCGGCCTATTGCGTGTGAGAAACGCCGGCAAGCATGAACCCCGGGCCTCTCCTTTTCACTACCCCGTGGTACGTACCGGGTTTTGGGTCGACGCATATCTCGGTCGGCAACCTCTCCAACACACACACGCACACACGTGGGTCAACTGTCGCCACGACCTTCGATGGGCGATGATGCGGGGTTTGCCCACTTGCGACCGATCGATCAATCACCATTAGAAACGAATCACGATTGGAATCGCACACTGCCCGCCCGCCCGGTGAGATGCCCCCGTGTGTGTGTGTGTGTGTGTGGGCCCGAGGCAAGCCCTTATCTTTCAAGCCGCTCAAGTGAAGCGATTCGCTGCTACGCTCCAAAACCCTGCCGGAGCACGCGTAATTTGCAACGACATCAAGAAGCGCGTATCGTGTCGTTGTCTTATCGCACATTCGCTGGGCGCGTACGCGTTTGAATGAAGGATTGCTCATTATTGGGGCGTTCGAAAATTCTTACAGGTGTGTGCGGATCTATTGCGGTGGACGGTGCGGGGTTTCGATTGTAGGCAATTACGTTGTAGGCTATTGGCCAGCTGCTGCCAGATTTGACTGATTCGACTGATTGAGCTGGAATTTTCAAGACTGAAACCCTCCGTTCAATCATACCTTACTAATGAGAAAATGACGGAGATGGCAAATCGTCGAACATTTAGTTTCTATTGGCAGTCGCATCTGAACTTATTGCACCTTTTTTTCTAGCAATAAATTAAATCGTTTTTACTAAATTTGTTGCAATCTTTACGAAAAGTTCAAGCAAAAGCTGTTTAAAAATGAGGGTTACAAAACGCGTCGATCAAACTATCACTGATTTGCACTGCCAATCATTAAGGCCGGGGGACACTGTCCGTACTCGCTAGTGTAATTTCGATTTTCACTAGCACATCTGGCGGCGGCTGGTAGAAGCATTTTTCCAAACAACTTGGAGCGGCTGTAGAAAATATGTTATTTTCTATGTTTTTTACTTAATTCGGACAAGAAAAGTTTTGTAAAAGGTAGATGCTCATGTCCTGCACGCATTACATCCATTTTCATGAAAAAAACGATGGAAAAACTACTTATTTTTGAGATCCGGCATGACCATTCCCTCGATGACCTAAAAACGCTTCCACCAGCCGCCGCCAGATGCGCTAGTGAAAATCGAAATTATACTAGCGTGTACGGACAGGCTCCCCCGGCCTTAAAGGCCGGGGGAGACTGTCCGTACTCGCAAATGTAATTTTGATTTTACTAGCGCATCTGGCGGCGGCTGGTGGAAGTTTTTTTTGTCATCAAGGGAATGGTCGTGCCGGATCTCAAATTTAAGTTGTTTTTTCACCGTTTTTTGATGCGAAAATGGCTGAAATACGTGAACAACATATTCATCTATCAATTTCATAGCTTTTCCAGTCCAGTTAAAGTAAAAAACAAGGAAAAATAACTTATTTTCTGAAGCGACTTCAAGTTGTTTGGCAAAATGCTTCGGTCAGCTGCCGCCAGATGCGCTAGTGAAAATCAAAATTACGCTTGCGAGTACGATCAATGTAGCCCGGCCTTTACAGTTGCCTAGATACAACGGTTGCTTTAATTTATTTCAAAACTATCCTGCTCAGTGATGCCTACAATATGGCAAAATATTGAAAATACGTCCACTGAAGCCACCATTTCATTACCTTTTTTTACATTTTGACAATCGCTACGATCGTTTCCGTATTCGATCGAGTTTGGGCAAGTGGCTGCATTTAGGCCCGTGTCTGTGATTTTATCGCACGTGCTGTCAAACGCTTTTTCGTATAATATTGCGATTAATTGGATGATTTGAATAATATAACTATTATGAAAAATTAATTTGAGATTGTTCCTACAAAACACCACACATTTAGTTTGACAGATAAAATCGGATGCGGCGTCCGACGAAATCAAATTTTTTTGATTCCGTCGTACGACGAAATCGCACGTCCGACGTTATCTGTCACATCCCATATAGAATTTTGACAGGCCTTCCGATAAAATCGCATCCGATGGAGCACAGACATGGGCCTTATGGGTTAAAATGTGTAAGTGCTAACCAGAACCTTCGTGGCTTAGTGTGAAAGACGTAGCGCATCAGCTTCAAAGGGCATGACTGGACGGGGTTCAATTCCCAACCAATGATTAGGCGCGTGACACAACTCCTCTAGGTTTATAATAACCTTGTTTTTATAGGTTAGTTTGCGGTTGATCAAGATCGCCAAGTACACTAGAGTTGTATTTTTCAATTAACTGAATTAGCTGTCTGGTGGAGTGCAAATCCTTATGCCCACGAGAATCGAAACTCTCTCCTCCCTTTCTCCGTTTCTCTCTCAAAATGAGGGGGATTCATTAAGTGAAAAATATGTTAGTCTTAGCCCTGCCCCCCCTCCCCACGGTGATTGATTTGCATTCAATAACCAATTTACGTTAAATCATGCGATGCAAAAAGCTTTGCCTTTAATGCAATATTGCTCCCGCGGCCGTGTTGATAAGATAGGGCTCGGGGAGGAGCGCGCGCGATAAGCGTCATTCGGTGGCCGGATGACGACCAAACCTGATGACGGGACGATTTTTCCATCCCGATTACGCCCCAGATCGAGAAGGAAATGGGTGTGGGTGCTTAGCTGTGCAAAAACAAAAAAAGAGAGAGAAAACGCAAACAAACGGCTTAGGAGAAGCTGCCCGAAGATTGATCAGACAGACGTACGTCGGCTTATGTATGACGGCTAGCCGCGAACCACGGTGCTAACCAGGTTCGCTCTGATTTGCGCGAAAGGCTAAGGCTTAGCGGAAATGGGTTTTCAACGGTGAGGTAAAGCTTAAACCACCCTCCGCGCAGCCTTCCGGAAAAAAACGGCGGTGTGCTGCGGAATTACGCTTGCTAAGCCGAATGGAAACGTGCTGCACAAGGGGCGAATGGAAGAGGAATCATTAATGACCCAGCAACAGTGCCCGATTGGCAACGCGCGAAAAAGCCATTCGCCTCTGTATAATCCCTTCCCTTTGCCCGTGGCCTCACATTACCCACCCCACTCACACACACACTCACACATATACACGTTTTTAAAGGGCGATCATCCACACGGGCACGTCCCCACCCCCCCACTCACGACGATGCCGCGCACACCGGTTTTGATTCGATATCTGCCATGCTGTATTAATTTCACACCCGTTGCCTCTCGGGACACACTCACAAGTAAATGTGTGTGTGTGTGTATATGTGTGTATGTGCATGTGGCTTAAGCGGAGTGTGATCGCGACCGCGAAAAAAAAAAGCGGCGAC
Organism: Anopheles gambiae; assembly: GCF_943734735.2. NCBI lineage: Eukaryota > Metazoa > Arthropoda > Insecta > Diptera > Culicidae > Anopheles > Anopheles gambiae. The sequence continues at coordinate 32,953,137 of NC_064601.1, forward strand.
CGCAAAAACCCCAGCCAGCCGCTCGCTCAGCTGTCGCACGATCGCACTCTGCGCACCAGCCGCACCCGGCCTGCCTGCGTGTACACAACGTGTCCGCACCGGCTGCACCATGCGCTTTGACGCTGCGACTAGTGTTTTAGGATGGACAGGGGGGGGGGGAATTAGCGATGGGGAACCCCCGGGTACGGCAGCCGCAGCATCAGCCCCAGACACGATGGAGCCGATCACGTTCGGGCGCTGGTCGGCGATCGGTCGGCGATCGTACGCAAAGACCACCGCGAGCGCGCGCGCGCGCACACACACGGTTGACGCAACTCGTGGTGGCCCTTTGTGGCCATACACAGCCGGAGCTTGTGACAGGCCGTTTAGCAGCCGGGCTCTCCTTCCATCTCTTTCTCTTCCCCCACTCCCCCCACCGGGGTTTCAGACTGGCTAATGAATGACCGTGCAAGTTTATCGCGCGATCTTTTTGCTGATGTGTGCATGTGGGGCCGTTGCTTCTGCCGTGTCATTTCATTCCTCTGTGCAGACCGCCGGTCACTTTCGTGATTGGAAGCGTTTCGGAATTGGCACGTCCCCCCCCCCTCGACCGAACAAGAGAGACAGAGAGAGAGTGGGAGTGGGAGAAAGAGTAAGCGAGGATTGTACAAAAGCTCCGCCATCCTCCTTGCCGATCGCGATCGCGCGAGGAAAGAACTGACGTCAATTCTTGTCTCTTTCTCCATTTTCCCTTCCAAAGAGGGGTAGAGTTGAACTGGGGGCGGGGGGGAATATGTTTGACAAATTTATGATTCACGAACACCATTAACGTAATGCTGGCGGCACGACACGCCGGTGGCCAATCTACTGCTGGGGACCAACGAACACGTGCTTTTTTTATTGCTTTCGAGAGTTGGCTAATGGTCAAATGAGCAAAAAGAATGGAAAAAAAAGAAGCAACCAAGATTGGTGGAGGAAAGTCCACGATATCAGCCATCTACCCGCGCATCTCCAAACGGCCTAGACCGCGTGGCCTCTCCCAGCGGCGTGCGGTCAATGCGATAGGTTAGTTGCGCATAGATAGGTGCGCATCCGCCTCGGTGGAGCAAAACGTTCGTTGCGCGCAACGGCAACACGGACGCAACGTGGCGCGTGAGTGGCCGGCTGCATCGCGTGCTGCAACTCTATTGCACGAAACTGCCGCGGCCAACCCACACACCAATAGGAAGTGTGTGAGTGTGTGTGCATGCGTACACGAGGCAGATACGAAATCAGTTCAAATGAGACAGCAGAACGACTCGCAACGAAGCGTCGCAATCGCAACGAAGCAAACCCCGGCCCGGTTGTATCCTTTTTGCCCTCACCCTCATCCACCCCTCCCGTCGAAAACGGAACGACTACCAAGGTCAAAATAACTATAAAAATGACATATTACACAGCTCACAGCTGTTCGCGCGTTCGCTGTCTGTTGCCCCGCTGTCAGTTATGAGGACGGATGCGTTATTCCATTCGGGTGGGGGGGGTCGGTGGGGGGTGGGGGAGTGGTGTAATAAGGCAAGGGGCGAATCAAAAAAGGTGACCGGGTAAATGAACAGGTCAAGTGACGTGTCCTCTCCCTTTGCGCCGGAGCGTGCGCTTCCACTTCCTCGTCAGCCTGTGCCAAACGTGATTCAATGTGATCATCGTCGAATCTTGCACGATCAGTCTTCTTTTTGCTTGATCTTCGATGATCGTACAAGGCAAGAAAAGCACAAAGCATTTGCCTGCAGGCCTGTTGCCCGACTTTAAAAGCGACCGGCCGGGCTGGATAGTGTGCTGTCCGGCGTGTGCCAAACGATGGGCACCGAAAACTAGTTTTACCAACACACCAACATGCAACATTCCTGTCCGCGCGCTCACCTTCGCCGTACCTTTACAGAATGGGCTGGAATTTCCGTTCATAAAACGTTTATCTCGAGCATTTAAAATGAGCACGCGGTGGTGCTACACTAAAAAGGAAGCACCGCGCGATGACTCACGATCGTTAATCGGGGCTCCTCCGCCCGTTTGCTGCTTCCTCGTTCCGCACACACACACAACTAGCCCTGGGGGCAGTGATCCTTTTTCTTCTTTTCCTTTCTGTCAGCTGATACGATGGGCAGCAGAAGCCATAAAATGGCACAGTTTTTTGTTGTTGTATTTTAAATCTTTAAAACCTGGTCCACTTGACGACAAACGCCGTTCGGAATGGTTGGTTGGCTGCATGCAGGGCCGCTTGATCGCGGAACTGTCGCCGCCCGCCCTGCCCTCGTATATTATATGCTCGAAACTGGATTGATCGATGTCACCTCCCCCCGGGGGGTAAGGGGAAGGAAAAAGAACGGCGGGGACTGGGGAAGTACACGGAGGCAACGTTCTACATGATCACCGTCACGTACGCATGTCAAAGGCCATATAGAAAGGGAAAGTGCCTCGGTACGTGCTGGTAGCCGGTGCCGGTCTAACGAGGGGAAGGAGGGAATGTGGAGGGGAAGGAGGGAATAGAAGAATTATCTCGCCTAGCACCGTGTGCATCTAGTGCGGTAACTTTCCCGCCAGGGGTTTTACATTCCGTGTTCCGTGGTCCAGGCAGGTTGACCACCGATCGGGTGTGGGGCACGATGATGGATGATGGGGATGGGGAAGGAGGGCCTGTATCATGTAATTGGTAAGCTGTAATCGCGGGTTTTCTCGCGCAATCACCCGCCACTGTTGCGCGTCGTGACGTATTGTTGTAGGTGAATAGTGCTGCTCATAGTGTGTGTGTGTGTGTGTGGGGGGGGGGGGGGGGGGGCAATTTAATGAATCATTTAATTAGTTGCATTCAAACCGAACCGTTTGTCATTCAAAGTTAAGTGGTAGAATAATCAGAAGCCGCAGATAACTTGTGAGTACGATCAGATCCGATTGTTGCATACCACGTGGGCGATTGTCTGGCCGAGTAAGGGCATGTAAATGTAGAAAAGGATAATTGATTTCACCACCGTTCAATACGGTAGCATAGAAACGGTTTATTATGCATGTATTTGATGGGGCTTCAAACGCCAGTACGACATTCTAATAGTTTTAAAACAATTATAAAGAAATTACTTGGCAGAAGAATGATAAGTAAATACAGAGGTTTTCAGGGGTTCTCAAAGTTGTGGGACAGTTACGCCCAAAAGTCATTCTTACAGGAGATGAACATTATACTATTGGAATTGGTACCCGTTTTGGGCAAGCTCACTTGAAATTCCTGTTAGATTTTGGCCAAAAAGGTTGCAATAGAGTCCAATTCCCATCACATTAGATTATTTTCTCTTGAGAAAGAGTAAAAATAAAAAGTCGAACAATTATGAGAACCCATAACCCTTTTTCATCAACAAAACTGGTAAATTTAGATTATTTTTATTTATTTTAATTTACTCTTTCGTCGCAAAAAAATTGTACCAATTAAAAAAAAAAAACCTCAAACCTACGGTTTGATGATCGTGCTTAGTGTTTTCGTGAATAAGAAACGATCCGTGCGATAAGGGCCAGTGACGATCGTTGCACTAAAAATAGGCGACCGTGTTTGGTACGATTATTTTGCTTTGGCACGCCAATCGACCGCTCAGCCAGGTGAATCGAGTGCAGCAAATCAAATAAATACACACAAACCCATGGAGTTGCATGAATGACCTGTACAAGGAACCGTGCGACGGAGCGTCTTCAAGAAACGTTCAAACATACACACACGGTCACCGTCAACTGATAAGCAGTATCAGCGACAACATCCAGCAGGGCTTTTGTGATTTGCCCCGGCACGTTCTTCCCTGCGAGCGATCACGAGACTAGAAAATGGGCGTTGACATGGGTAGATAATGGAACGTCACGTGAAGCTGGGCAGGCAAGTAACGCTCCCGTAACGCTCTGCGCGAGGAGTGCGGTCCAGGTGCTGATGTGCATTTGTTCAGTGACGTTAACGGCGGTTTGCTACTGCTCGAGATGGATGGCAACACTGATCTAACACGCTCGCTTATCATTAGCCACCAGGGCGCGCTAGCTTTGCACGGGTTAGCGTGCAACGGGTTGGCAACACTGCCGTTGATAGCATATAGTTCTCCTTCTTATGCTGACCCGGGTGTGGCTGATTGCTCGCTGGCGGCATTGCCTTATCGAAAGCCACTTCACACGGCAGGATTGGAAGCGCCTCAAGGAGGGCATTAGTCTTTCCACTGCCTGCAACTTTGCAAATAAGGTGTTGTTTTATAATCGCAACAACAACAGCGGCCACTTCATTTGCTGAGTGGCGTGGGCCAGCTCAAGAAATCTGACCAAAAACGGGTTCCATAATAATCACCTTAGCGATAGGCCACCAAATTGCCCGCAGTTCTTTGTGTTTCGCTGCGAGCGGCAAACTTTCCTAGGATTCAAATCCATCATTCTATCAGGATGTTGCGCGAAGCTCAGAATGCGATGGCTGGTAACATATGGTTGCGCACTAATCAGTGCAAGCGAAACGCTGCTTATTGCTCTTTCCACCTCATCAAACACACACACACGGCAAACGATCGATCATGTTGGGTGTTGGGTGTTATGCTATTAATACTTTTAATTATTTTGCCACCTCTGGCCACACGACGCTCGTCACTTACCTTGGTCTCCGGTGCGGCACTGTTACTCGGAACGCACGGGGTCGTTTTTCCACCGAAACGGTCACACTTTCCGGGGAACTCTCGCGGACGACAACACGTGCAGCTACTCGGTTGCACCGGAACACAGATTTAAACGCGACCAATACTAATGTGCCCACCGTTGAACGTCGCCACGCAACAGGACGAAATGATTGTTCTGCACTGTTTTTTCTGTTTTTCCTTCAAAAAATGAAGTTTAAAATTGTTTGCAACCGGCACACACTCGCGTCTCTGAAAACCACACCAAACTCACTTTGTCCGATGCAAATTCTCTTTTATTACTCTGCAAACACTGCCCACTACTGCTACTAAAACTCTGTCCTGCACTGTTTCCACCCGTTTCCTTCTGTTCAGCAGGGTTTGCTGGGGGTTTTGGTACGATCAGATCGTTGCGGCTATCGACACACGATTAAACTTCTGCCGGCACTGTAACTTCCTTTTATAATCCTTGATGGAAATTTATACACTATCCGCCGCACACACCACACACACACCCCATCCCTATCCGGGGCATGCCACCCGCTTGCCAAGATTCCCGCGCGCGCATACACCGCACCGCGCCGCACGCAGTCGGGCGAAAAAGAGAAGCAACGGCTGCGAAAAGATGCTGCGCACCACCGCTTGCCAGCGGCCGCCGTGTAGGAGCATGGCGGAAAAGTAGTCGAAATGGATGGACCAAACGAATGGTGGAAGAGGGGGGGGGGAAGCAGGGGGTTGCGTTTTGAGTGTAGCTAGAGCAGGAGGAACGATACGAGTGGAGAGAATAGATGGCACGAGCTTCTCGCTTCGGCTCCTTTGCCGCGAACTGTGCAACAGGCAGTTAGATCGGGGCGAGCGAGCGAAAGATGGAGACAAAAAGAGAGAGAGAGAGAGAGAGAGAGTGCGAGTGTAGCGATGGATATCATACGAGCAAGATGGAGAAGGATGCTGAGCAGCGCGCGGTAGTAGTAGTAGTAGGCGATGGATTGGACGATATCGAGCGGCAAACTGCTCCAGCACGCTTCGCGCGTATAGCGAAACCCTTCTGTGCTTAATTGTTAGCAATTTCTGAAAGCTTTCGCTCCCTCTCTTTCCCTCTCTCTCTCTCGCTCTCTCCCTCTCTTTCTCTAAACAATTAAAGCTTTCAAACAGAGTTCTATGACACGTTACAGGGAATCAAATTAAATAAATAATGTTTAATTGTTCCTTTTTTTGTTAAGCATGTCGCCACCGCTGCTTCTCCCCTTTTGCGGCAACGGTTTTCACGGCAAATTTGAACCGACCGACGATGACGCATCGTATCGGCCGGGAGGGCACGGCGGGTTGTGGCCGGTGGTTGGCAGTTGGCGGCACTATGTCCTTTCTTGCTTGCTGTGGCGGAGAAAAGTATATTTGAGCAATTGACTTTCCACAACGAAATGCACCACCATGCTGACCGCGTATGTGTGTGTGTGTGTGTGTGCGCTCAAAGGACCCCCCGCCGTGGGGCAGAAACAAATGGTGATGGTTGGGGTCTGATAATGCGTGATGATGTGTGCCACTGTATGCCACTGCAATCGGTGACGTTCGGTTCAATTGATGACTTAATTCTTGACAAGCGGCAGCATATCGATCATTTCAATTGGCGATGATTTCTTACCCACCCGCCTAGTTATTTAATTCAATTCCGAACCAATCCCGACCCGTAGCTGCGCAGCCAAAGGGGTGGCCAGGGTAAACCTCCCCCTTGTTCGGGGCGTGATGCGCGCGTCATCAGGCGACGGAGGTTTGATGGTGTGCCGCCTGGAACGCGCGACGATCTGCGCTGCGAAGACGATTCTTGCTTCAAGGTGTTTCGGGGGGTGAACCATTTCAGCTAGTCGGCTGCGGCCATCAATTTATTCCCACCTATAATCGAGGTTAGACCGGCAGGGAAGCACCTTTACCCGAAAAAGGGGGAAAGGAAACTGCTAGAGCGTCTAGCAACCCGGGCGCGAGTGTACGCATTTTTTTTTCGTCTTCCTTTCTGCCCCTTCCTCATGCTTCCCCTTAGCAGGGGACCTGCACTCCTCTCGCGCAAACGGCGAGGCTACACCCCTGTGAAATTCATCATTAATCCATTACAATTCGGTTAATAGATTTTGCTGGCGCTTCTCATCAGGAATCCTGCTGCTTTTCAATTGATTGAAATGAAGGCGACTGTAAGCGAGTCGGCAAGCAGTGGAGTGGAATTGGGGGAGCTGCGGAAGGGGAAGTGTGGGGGGGAAGAATTTGCCGGATAGGTGACGCCTCTGGCCAGTCTTCACTGCTGGCGATGGCTGGCGGCTGGCTGGCTGGTGAGGGGAAGGCGCCGGGACGCGGGGTTGCTTGGATACTCGACCAACCGCAGCCCAGCCTGGGGCGATTACGCCGCAGCGACGGCGCGGGACGATGCTTCCAAGCGTCCCGTAGCCTGAGCGCCCAATTTGCCATTCAGATGTACGGATGTCCTCTCCTGGCTACTGAATCATGCATGCGAGATATTAGAGACGAGGTGTTGCTGATGATGATGATGCTGCTGCTACAGCCGCTCCTGCTGCTGTTGCGACGTTCAGGTGTGTGTAACCTGCGACAGGCTAGCAGTACACACGCAGCAGGGAGTAGAGCAATCCGCGCAAAGCTCCCGCCTGGTGAGGAGATTTCAGCCGCCGAATTAGAATATCAGAAAGACAAGTGAGGTTACGATGTGCATGACATTTGCATCCATGAACAGAACTCCCCAAGAGGGAGGACACGGCACAGAGCAGGGGCGCGTATGTCGGGCCGGTTTGGTGCTGGAGCCGTACGAGAGTCGTTCGTCACCGGCTCCGCGCCTGCCTCTGGTGGTGTTGATCTGGAATGGTTTAGATACAATCGAATTAAAAGAAGCCCCACATGCGCTGGCAGTGTAATTAGCTGCCGCGGGGTAAACATGATTGTTGGCAATGAGTACGCAGGAACCATGTCCCTTTTTCCTTCCTTCTTTGTGGGCTAACAATGCATGGCAGTAAAAAGTAACGATCCACAAAAGAGATACTAGTTGCTGTTGTATTTATCTGCTGTTAGCTCCTTTAAGAAGAAGGCTCTATTAACATGCGTCTCCATGCCGATTATCGTACAGAAAGTGGACGTCTTTCTCTCCATGTTCATTAGCTCATCGGTATTGATTAGTAACTAACTCTATTAGTAACAATGGTTGTAGATTTAAAAGATGTTTAATATTTTAAAAATAATTTATTGGTCTATTCGAAATACGTGTTGGCTCCAACAAGGCAAAATGGGACAAATTCTCATACAGAATCGTTACTCCCTAGAAAAGACAAACTATCTAGTCTAGACTTGTCTAATGTGTCCTAAAGTTTCTGGTACTGAAAAAGTATTCAAAAAATAAGCATATTCTTCCTAGCTCCTACGAGGACTTGCTTTTTGTTGGTGAATTATTGTAACAATCAATCTTGTTTTGCTGGATTATTTGATAGTCAGATAAATGGCGGGTTTATAGTATCGGAGGCACTAGGCAGTGACCAAAATGTAGGCTTCCTGATACTTCAAAACTAGCATCTACATACATTTTGTTTCAATGGAGAGCAGAGTGTTCCTATCCATAAATCAGGTTCAGAATTGATGACTTATCGGCTATCTTTTTCTAATACCGATACTAAAACATAAGTTGGACTTACTTTCCTGGGCATCCCTAAACCGATGGAGATCATCAAACCATTTCCGATAGTAATTTCCACCTATTTACAGCACCTTTCCATCGCTTGGCTGGTTGCTCCAGCCTCCCAGTCTTTGGATACGTCGTAGTACTACTTGCAAGATTCATTTCATCTGTTCCACCAGGATGTTAGAAAGAGCTGTGATTTTCCTATTTGCGTTCCTGATAAGGTTTTACGCGTTTAAATAAATAGAAAATGCGTGAATGATAGAGGCGGTGAATGTGAATCATTCCTCATACAGACATTCACCATTTGTAACAGATTGTCTTTGACATTCCATTTAAATAGTAAAAATAACTCTCATTAGCCTTTATCAGGACGGTGGGACCGCGTAGGACGTTATGAAAAAAAAATGGAAATAGACAAACAATTGATAAAAAAACATACTCAAACGGAACCGTTCACTACTTCCTTATCAGGCCTATTAATTACTCCAAATGAGTCCGCTAGGCATTCGGAGCTAAAAATATATTTGGTGGATTTTGGTTTTTGCTTTGCCAGCATAATAGCGAAATAATCATTTCGGCCCGTCGCGGGGTCATTCCATAAGGCAGACCTGAGACACTTGTTGGGTTGGTTGAGCGTCATTGCTGTTTGTGTCCCATAACGATGGAAGAAAAGTCGCTGCAGTTCACAAATAGATTAAGCAATTAAGACGTAACTGGTGTGTCCAGTGTGTCCAGGGGCATTGTTTGGGTGACACACACATACAAATAGCGCAAAGATTAACGATTTATACTATGAAATGATAGGCAAATCAGCCAACATCTGCATTTTGAGACTACGAAATGATGTTGCTCTTGCGGAAAGATGACGAATATAGGTACGTGTTGTTTTAGGCTACATAATATTCTCACCATAAAAAATACGTAAGAATGTAACTCAAAATTGGAAGTGATCAATAGTATTTCTCGTATAGGGAACAAAAAAGACTCATAAAACTATGTGAAATGATGACTAAAGGCCAGACAGTGAATTGGAGATATGGATCTAGCAAAGACACTTCATTGGTCACTAAGCTTTAGCGAAGAAGCTAAAGAAGAATTTGACCGGTGAGTGGCCAGAAAAGTGGTAGAAAGTGTTAATAAAAAAAAAACAAATCTTTTTTTTTTTGGACAACCTGAACAGGTTTTTACATCCAATTTTTTCTTTATTTTTATAGAGACTTTGAGCCAATTGGCCTCATTCGCCTCTTTAGCTTTTACATCCAATGACGTTGAGTTGTGGATGATTGCAACTGCCAACGATTGTGTACTTTACATCTCGGTCATTATTCGATTACTGGAAAAGATTTTGTGACGTTTTACTGTGAGATGTGCTAATGAGAAAAGTGATAAAATACCTGTCACATGCTAAACATACATCTTTCAGAGTATCTGTAGTGCCGGTCTCATGGTACATTTGTCAACTCGTACGACTTAACAACATGCCCATACTTTTTTTTGCTTTTGCAACTGTTCCGTTCATTCCAGTACTATAAAATTTAACTGCATTGTCTCGTGGATTAGTTTAAGTGCGAACTCACGATTTGCGATGAGTTAGTCTTAGTTAGTTAGAGGCACGCCATCAACGAAGTTGTTAATTATTTTAAAGCAAATTTCTTATTGAGATCACTTTCTCGCTTTTTCGAAGTAATTAAATAAATAAAAAATCAATTATAACCTTTACGAGCAGGATTCGATTCCGACCTGAATGTTTTCCTTCGAATTAAGGACCAAAAACTGAGGACCGAGCAAGCCAAAAAACTATAAAGAAGAATAAGAATATTCCATATAGTAAGTTTAATAAATTAACCGATAATGCCTTATATTCTCATTCATCCATTTCAAAAGTCTACGAAAGTAAAACATTCGTTAAGTAGCGGCAAATTTAAATTGCGGCACATTGCAACCGGCTCAACTTTTCAACCCCTTTCCATAAACACATGTCAAAAACGTCATAATTTTGTTTACATCGAAGCGGCAAAACAAAAGGGCAAGGATAATGTATTTAGAAGGTTGATTTTTATCGCTTTTGCTGGGCGACATTGTGGGGGACATCTGTCACTCTCTGCATACAAATTTCATTACCCCGCACCACCCCTCCCCGATTTTTATACCGGAGCCCCCGGAAGAGAAATGTCAAGTCGAGAAATGTCATTTTGCTCTGAACAACTTCACCTTGTCATTTATAACACCTTGATCTTTTGGGCCCGTAGACATACGGTGGCATAAGATTGTGCAAGAAGGACGTTGGTTCGCAAACAAAAATGATAAAAGTGTTGTGTTATACAATTAAAACAGCAAATTCTCCGCTTAGTATTGCGGCAAGAGGATTCGCAACAAGCGGCATTCTGAACGAAAACCACAAGTAAGTCAAACGAAATGAAACGGGAAGATCCAAAAAGGGTGCGCAACAGGTTGTTGTTTTTTCGGGGAAAGTTCCCCGAAAAAGTTTCTCCTCCGGAATGAGATTTTATGACAACGTTTTCTTATTGCTTTACTTTCTTTTCAGATGTAAACTGTTAGTGGTTGGTGGGGGCGCCGGAGGATGTTCCGTGGCGGCAAAAGCATCCAACAAGCTGGGGGCCGGAAAAGTGATTGTGCTGGAACCGGCTGATGTAAGTTGCAGTTTTAACAGTTAAAACTCGATCTTTATCAAACGAATGTTGAAAAAAATGAACCAAAAACCAATTGGATTCATCCTAATCAAATGAAAGTCAATTGGCTAGAGGTGCAATATCAGCAGCAGTACGGCTTATCGACTTCCTGTGCACTATCGGTCGAACCGTGGTTGCGTTTGTTAGCCCAATCGAGTGTTGTAAAATGCATGTATTCTGCTTAGCAACATTCGTTACACATTGATCTCTTTCTGTTTCAACGATTTCACTCTTAAGATCTGGCCTTTTTTGGTGCTATTTTTATTGTTTTCAATTAGCTTGTCTGGTCTGACGGACTTAGCCCCATTTAGAGTGTACATTTGGACCGTCATCATTGTGTAGCTTGTGCTAATGAATTAAACAAACTATAGTGACTTTGCATTTTGTCCCAGGCAAAAAAGATCGAACGGGAAAATAGCCGTGAATGTTTTATTAGTACTCTCCTACCCTTTGTTCGTTTCATTTTTTATTGCTCTAATGGCCTCGAGAGAATTTATTTGCTACTAGGAATTGGGTGGGGCACAATAATGCATATAAAAAAAGCGTAGTAACAAATTTATATTTCTCAAGCGCGCTGCTCCTACATAAACCAATTAAAACATCATCATGCTATTTTCCTTCTTCCAGAACCACTATTATCAGCCGATGTTCACCCTAATCGGCGGTGGCATTAAAAAGCTGGAGGACAGCTTTCGCCCAATGAAGAGCGTTCTGCCCGCGCTGGCCACGTGGATCAAGGATTCGGCCGCAAAGTTTGAGCCCGAAAGTAACACCGTCCACACCAGTGGTGGTGATACAATCGAGTACGAATATTTGCTCGTTGCCGTCGGATTGCAGCTGAATTACGACAAAATTCCGGGCCTGCTGGAAGCCCTGTCGATACCGAACGGGAAGGTGTGCTCGAACTACTCGCCGAAGTATGTCGACCGTACCTACCAGGCGCTGAAGAACTTCCGCACCGGCAACGCCGTGTTCACCTTCCCGAACAGTCCGGTCAAGTGTCCCGGAGCGCCCCAGAAGGTGCTGTACATTGCGGAGCACTATTTACGCAAGGTAGTTTTGGTAGTCGTGGCTGACTGACAGGGGGTTAGTGCAATTGATTTAAACATTTTTTTTTTTACTTCAACCACCAGTCCAGAAAGCGCAAAAATGCGCAGCTCCATTACAACACCTCGCTGCCGGTGCTGTTCGGCGTAAAGCACTATGCCGATGCGCTCTGGGAAATAGTGAAGAAACGGGACATTAATGTAAATCTGCGCACGAACCTAGTCGAGGTGAAACCCGGCACGGATGAAGCTGTGTTCGAAAATCTCGACAAGCCGGACGAGCGGTTTACCGTTAAGGTAAGGTTAAGTAGGTCAGGTGCCTGCGGGCAGGCCACGGACGAACGGGTTGGAGAGGGCACAATTGTAACATGATTGCATACGATTTGCTTGTGCATATTTGCAGTACGAGCTGCTGCACGTCACCCCGCCGATGGGTGCCCCGGATGTGCTGAAGGCTTGCAAAAGCCTAGTTACCGAGGTGGGCTTCGTAGACGTGAACAAGGATACGCTGCAGCATCAGAAATTCAGCAACGTCTTTGCGATCGGTGACTGCTCATCTTCGCCGAATTCTAAAACAGCAGCGTCCGTCGGTAAGCGAAAACGAGACCTCATTGTACATGCAAATGAAGCAGGCAGGCAGGCAGGCAGCCAAAGGCAGGACTGTTGATCCATTTGCATTGCATATGCATATTCGATGATGGTGGAACGATACATTTGTGTGAACGCTTCTTGTCGCTGTTCTTCTTCCATTCAGCCGCCCAGACGCAAGTGGTGTACAAAAATTTAATGGCTGTGATGGAGGGCCGCACACCTAATCGAGTTTTCGACGGGTACGCGTCCTGCCCGCTGGTCACGGGATACAACACGTGTATGCTGGCCGAGTTCGATTACTCCCTGACGCCCTTGGAAACTTTCCCGCTCGATCAGCGCAAGGAGCGCTTCACAATGTACCTCATGAAGAAGGATTTCATGCCCCCGCTCTACTGGCATCTGCTGCTGAACGGTCTGTGGAATGGGCCGGGACTGATGCGAAAGTTGATGCATTTCCGGCTGTAAGCGCAACGCGTTGAATGACCTGTCTGGTACATTGGTTTATTTTGCTCTTTGTTGTCCAACTTTTCGATATCGATCGAATAGGAATGAAGGGATGAGAGATTATACATCACGTTAGTATCGATCTAACCACTGCAAATCGATCTAATCCACTGGTGATTGAATCAAATGCAATTATTTTACAGTCTATCTTTTAATGTTTTCCCGAGATTTATCGTAAATGTTTAAACTAGCTTAAAGCTACATTCTAAATTGCATTCAAAATCAGTTGGTAAATAAACTATCAAATGCAACATGTGCAATATCAAACCTTTAAAAATGTGGCGCTATATTTTAGTAAAAATACTTTAATAAGCATTATTTTCAACAACTATTCATGATCATACATCATTGTTTAAATTTAAAAAAAATTAAACACAACACAGCAATGCAAGGGGCAATATCCCCGTCATGGAATTATGTTTTAAAATCGGTTTCTTCAAATGCGTACCATTTGCAACTACTTTTAAATTGATAAGTTTTTCTCAATTTTTTGCCATTTCGTTGTTTTTCTTGCTTTTTCGAAAATTTCTTTCACAAAATAAAATAAACATTTCCTAACGAAATGTCCTTGGACCGACCACAGTGTAGAGCCAGACCAAAACAAACAAACGTCAAAACGGTTTCGATTTGGCTTCTGCTGAACTTTGTTCCGCATCATGCGATTGTAAACTTACGGTTCAGGAGTTACCCCGTTTTGTGGAGCGTCGTGAAATGTGAAAAATCGTGCATAAAGTGCATTGAACTTACACAAAACCGATTCCATCTTTCCTTTCAACATTCCCGCATAAAGACCATTCCGGTGGCGGAAGTTGTGATGTGCTTGCGGCCACGGCTTCTCCGCTTTAAGATCGTTAACCGTACTGCGGGCTGATTATCAAGGAGGCAACGATTCCTTATCTATTCCTTATCCCGTACCACAGCCATTCGCTTGCCTCCCGTTGCACACGTAACATGGGTCTGATTGGTTTGGTGTTGATGATTTTGGACCCTTTCAAAATCGTACGAAACTATGTATTCAAACCGGTCGCTACGCTGGGCCTGGCCGCGGCCGAGGAGTACCGAGCGCGGAAGGAAAAGAGTGTGACCACTACGAAGAACGTGTTCCTGAAGCTGCTCGTCGTCGTGCTCGTCGGCTTTTCCGTCGTGTGGGCCTCCATCTTCCTGTACCTGTACTTCTACTACTCCTACATGCCCTCCGTTTTGCACGTGAAGGATGTGCACCTGAACATACGGTATGTGCCCCCCCTGGCGTGACGGCAGAATGTATGCAGCGCACGCTTCACGCTTCAAGCAGCATTATTAACTCGATTTCTTCTCGCTTTGCAGCGAATGTCAAGATAATGCGTACGATTGCAAACCTTATCCGACGGCGAACGTTGCGCTGACTAATCATCAACGGTTCCTGATGGTGGGACAGCCGTACAAGATCGTACTGAACCTGGAAATGCCCGAATCTGAACACAATGGTAAAATAGGTAATCGGTTGTAGCAAGTGTTTGTTCTACTGCTCTCGGGAGGGTGGTTTACCTGGGTTGTAGCTGGTGTTGTAGTGTGTGTTTAGGCATCCTTCTACGAAAAAACCAATTCATCTCTCTTTCTTCCCACGTTCAGGCATGTTCACCGTGTGCGGTACGGTTAAGGACTACGGGCACGTCGAGGTGGCGCGTTCCTGCCGCATGTCCATGCTGCACTACAAATCCGACCTGCTGAAAACGATTCTAACGTTCGTGTTTGCGCCACTGCTAGTATTCGGTTATCGGGAGGAGAAGCAGCTGGTAACGGTGGAGCTGTTCTCCAACTTTCTCGACGACTCGACCCATCCCGCCACCAACATCGACATCACCATCCACTGTCGGGACATTCAGCTGTACTCGGCCCAGTTACAGGTGGTCGCGAACTTTACCGGCCTGCGGTATCTAATGTTTAACTGGCCCGTGTTGTCCGCGCTTATCGGTAAGCAAGTCATGCCACTGCTCGCAGCGCTATGTATTCGCTCGTCGCGGAATACGGATAGTAATGTACCTGTATTGTGTCGTTGCAGGCATCACCACGAATCTATTTTTCATTCTAATCGTCTGCGTACTGAGCTGGTACCACTGGGACGATACGGAGTGGATATCGGACATCCGGGACAGGTATCAGCAAATCGTGAAGGGCGTATCGAAGGTCAATGCTGCAATGGAGCAAACGAAAGCGGTCAACCCGCTCAAGGACACCGACACGCCATCGAAAGACTGGCTTCTAGACGAGGAGTGATATTGGTATGGAGCAGAGGGGTTTATTTTTCTTTGTGGGTTTGTAATAAAGTGTTACATTTTTTACATACGTTTTGAATCCATAGTATTGGATCGGAGGGTATTCTATATTTTTTAAATGCGCATCATTTAAATTAACGACCAGAGTGCAACGATTTTGCAGGATGGTATGTTTGACAGAGGTGTCAAACTCATGTCGAGCAACGGAACCCTACAACGTTTGCAGTCGACAGTAAAATGTGTCCAATTGCGATAGAAATTGTGCAATCGTGATACACAAACAACATAATTATCAGAAAAATTTAGTAATTTAATGTTTCATGTAAGTGTTCCACCATAAGTAAGTTGTATTTTCTGCCGATTTATTGATTATCCATATAAATATGCATTATTTATTCAAACGGTTGAACTATCACCAATTCCATTAATTATTTTCTTGTGGAATGAAAATAAGCATTATATTATAACATAGATATTTCAAAAGCAGTTTTTTTGACATAGGAATGGGCAACAACCCTCCTTGGGCTGTATGTCGATATTTCCGACCAAACGAACCTCGTTCAACAACCACAGTTGCTGAGCGATCGTACAGTTCAGTAAAGTGATCGAGGATTTTGAAACATATAATTGCCGGTATAAGAAACATTTATAAATCCAGCATTAAAATATAAGAATCACAAATGCAAATACCAATTATTGATCCATCCGGCCCACAACTACGCCAATACAGTGTGGTGGTAATATTTAATTTTATTTAATTTTAACACCCATGAGTCACAGGGTGGATCCCGCATCAATCAAAATTTAAAACCACCAACACACAATTTTACCTTCGCCCACCACTTCTTTACCCCCCCTTTTCTCCAACGGACCAGAAGATTTTATTTACACAAATCTTCCTCCTTCCCACAATCGAATGGCCTTGGAGGAAAAAGGAAAATGCGTGTGCGTAGCTTGTCTTACAGTCTTACAGGTACGAGACAACCAGAGAGAGAGAGAGAGGGGGTGAGACAGCCCGAAGCGCAGCGCGCAGCTTCGTCGTGGCCGAAATAATAGGGAAATTGAAAATGGTTTTTAAAAATAGCACAATCGGCAGTTTGGCTGCCGAGCACGGTTCGCGTTCTGTCCTTCCCAACCACCCCTTCCACACCCCCATCGCGTGCCAGTTATCGCGCAGACAGTGGTGGGGCATAGTTCTCAGACTCGACTTGAAATGTTTCCCCCAACCGCCACGACCCGAGTGGGCTAGGGGGATCGCGTTGATGCTCCTATTACGCAAGAGCCGAGGGCGCATTATCATGCGCAAATTTGGCAAACTTGGTTGCTTCAAAACGGAAAACGAGATTACACTTCCATCTCCTAGGCACGACACGGACAGCACGACGACAGCGGGCACAGGCCGACGCGTAACGGGAAACGATCAGCAAACACTCACAGAACACTCTCAAACGCTCAAGCTACAGCGCGGGCATGATGACATCATTGCAACACTGCCGTCACAAGGCGGGTTGTAATGAAAAAGCACACATACACACAATCCGTTTCTAAATAGTAGAACCTCTAAATGTCGCCAGGGGAGAGGAAGAAAAAAAACGGCTCCTTATGGAGTTGCTGAATCAAGAAAACAGAAAAATGGAAAGAAATAGAAAGTTGCATTTTGGGAGCGTTTTTTGGGGGAGAGAAAGCTGAGCAAACAGCAAGTAAAGCATTGTTGAACTACGGTATACACGTCCATACACACCTTCTTCGCACCGGCAGTACGATCACCAAACAAACATCGAGAGAGTTATCCAAATCTTTCGATCTGTCATCAGCTCTTGTCCGATGAACAATATGTTTACATCGAAGGTTCAAAGAAAAGTTTGAAGATAAAAGAAACACATTTACGTACACATTATTAAACATTCTTGTGTGTAACGTGTAACGGTCCCATTCGGTATGGGTTCGCATATAGTTCGCTTGTGATCATCAACAATGATGGTGAGATGATGGGGAAGATACGCTTAGAGCTGCGAAAATTCGACCAAACCGTGTGTCCATCCATCTGGCAAGTCAAATAAACGACATCTTTATGAGCCAGCAGCAACAATGAACTGCCGTTCACTGGCGGTAAATGACGATAATTTCGCGTTTCGTGTCCGGTTCCCAGGCGTCTTATGGACCTTTTTTTCTGCATCATTCTCAAGCAAAAATCTTCAACCTCTCGGTCGATGACACTCTGCGCTCATACGCTCATAATCATAGTACGCATTAGACCACAATAGAGCAGCAGTGTTGCCGATGATCGAGAAACGATCGCGATCGATAGTGGTGAAGAGAACACCCGCTCCATATCATTTCTTCTTTTTTCCAACAATTAGAGACTCCAGTGTATGCATTACGATGCGTGTACGTCAATTATGCCAAGATACAAATCATCGCGTATGTCCACACGTACTCATTGCTGGTAAGCGATGACGACTCTCTCTCTCTCGACTGTCGTCTGTAACATGCTGCTGTCGACACGCATTCTATCGACCGGTGCTGGAACTCTGGCTCTGGATATGGTGCGTAATTAAAATTATCATTCAACACACACACACACGCACGAGCGGACGATAATTAGAATCGGAACTGCCACCAGACAGGAAGCTCCGTTCGTACGGCTGCCCGGAAGAACACACATACACACGGGCGACGGCCGATTCCAATCGCAATTGTCCCATCCGTCTGTTCGTCTGTTGCAGTTTTGCGCACCCTCCCAACCCCTCCAGCCCACCGGTCGGGAAAACGGGCGGAGTGAGTAATTAGAACTTAGATTTACTACCCAACCCCCCCAACGACCCCCGTCTCTCCACCGGAACTGGTTAACGCGAACAGGAGTTTGTGCGAACAGCCTTCCCCCCCCCCCCCCCCGCAGGCCACAGCACCACCATTCCGGAAGTTGAGTACATGAGCGTTTCCGTTTGCTCCAAACGGGTTGGCGGGGTGAAAGAAAAGAAAGTTGTTTGGGGACCGAGAGGATGTTGAGCGTAGTTATAACACAGTGGAATAAAAGAGGAGCAGAAACTAAACAATGAACTTGTATGTAATGTATTTTAAACTAGACTGACAATATTAAACATTTTCTAAAGACTACTATGATGTGTTCATTGCACACATGTTGCTTTCTCAACACTCCTCCTCAACGTGTGCCATGAAGCCCTAACATCTCCGTAAATTTTCTTTGTTTTGTTGCTCCTAGTGGTTTCGTTAGAATGTCCGCAACCATCTCTTCCGTGGGACAATATTCAAGCATCATTTTTCTAGATTCACACTGTTGTTTGACAAAGTGTTCTTTTGTTTCAATGTGTTTCGATCGACGATTGGTTCTATCAGAGTTGACGAAACAAATGCAACTCTGGTTATCCTCAAAGATTTTAACGGGGTTTTCAATATGTTCTCCTAAGTCTTTCATCAATCGAGTAAGCCACATTTGTTCTTGAGTAGCTTCACTTAAGGAAATATATTCTGATTCCATCGATGATAATGCAATGCTGGTTTGTTTGCGACTGGCCCATGACACAGCTCCACTAGCATAGAAAAACACATATCCGGAAGTCGATTTTCTTGTTATAGTATCACCTGCCCAGTCAGCATCAGAATAACCAATCAAATCGCTACCAGCTTTGTTGAAAGTGAGCTTAAAATGTTTAGTTGCTTTTAAATATCTTACAACACGCTTAGCCGCAACCCAGCATGATTCAGTAGGATTACTGACATTACGACCAAGTATTCCCGTACTTACAGCAATATCTGGTCGCGTACACACCGATATGTATAGAAGAGCACCAACTAGACTTCTATATTGAGTAGAGTCTTTCAAAATAGAGCTTGAGTCTTGCTGCTTCAAAAATCCTTCATCCATCGGTGTTTTCGCAGTTTTTGCTTCGCTCAATCCGAACTTACGAATCAATTTTTCAATGTAACCTTCGAGGCTAACGCTGTAGTTACCTTTTTCATATTTAACCTCCATTCCCAGAAAGTAACTAACTGGTCCCAGGTCCGTCATTTCGAAATGTTCGGTTAAAGCGTGATACACAGAATCAATGAGAGTCTCGTCCACACAACCGACTATCATATCATCCACGTACACTAAAATGTAGACTCTTTTTCCATCTTCAGTTTTAATGTACAGACACTGATCAGCAGCACTTTGTTGGAAGCCAATCTCTAGCAGAACACCGTGCAGTTTCTGGTTCCAACATCGAGCTGATTGTTTCAGACCATAAATACTCTTTTTCAATCGACAAACCAAATGCTCTTTGCCTTTTATCTCGTATCCAGGTGGTTGTCGCATAAAAAGCTCCTGATCTAGATCACCATATAAATAGGCCGTTTTAATATCTAAATGCCGTAATTTCATCTGTGTTTTAGAAGCTATAGCGAGCATCAAACGAAATGTTGTATGGCTTGTGACCGGAGCAAATACTTGATCATAGTCTTCGCCAAATTGCTGGGAATAGCCTTGCGCCACTAGACGAGCTTTGTGTTTGATTACTTGTCCAGCTGCATTTCTTTTCAACTTAAAAATCCAGCGGCAACCAACAACCTTTCTGCCAGCAGGTAGCTCTACCAATGCATCCCATGTTCCGTTTTCTTCGTGTGATTTCAGTTCATTTTCCATTGCCGATATCCATTTTTCGCGCGCTGCACAGACAAAAACTTCTTTCAAATTTCTGGGTTCTTCGTTTTGTTCAGAAGATCCCGCCATATAACTTTCATCCCTGAATCGAACAGGTGCGATGCCTTTTGTTGTTCGCGTGGACCTACGTACACTTTGATGCATTTCAATAGCCCCTGGTTCATCTGATAGTTCGCCATCAGATGCACTGTTGTATGGTGTAACATCAAGTTCATCTACAGTATCGTTCATGTTCGATTCCCTAATGCAGGAGGATTCAGCAGAAGCCTCCATTTGAACGATGTTTTCTCTCGTGGTAGTTTCTTCTGCGCGACATAATGAAGGAGTTGATCCAAGTGGCAGTACCACTACTCCTCCTGATGTCGTTGGTTTCGGTTTTGTTCCAATTTTCTCAATCTCGCATTGTTCTAAAAATTTTGCGTCACGACTAATGGTAATTGTTTTCGTCTCCAGGTTTACGAATCGATAGGCCTTCTGATTGTCCGCGTATCCGACGAATACCAACTTTTCAGCCTTTTTATCCAACTTACGCCGTTTTTCTTTAGGAATGTGTACGAAAGCTTCTGAACCAAATACTCGAAGATGTTCATACGAAGGATTCTTTCCGTGCCACATTTCGTAAGGTGTCGATTCCAGTAAGGAGGATGGCAAGCGATTTTGTAAATAATTGGCAGTGGTGATCGCTTCACCCCAGAACACCTTGTCCATGTTCGATTCTGCCAACATGCATCTCATCATTTCAACGAGGTACCGGTTCTTACGTTCAGCCACGCCGTTTTGTTGTGGAGAATATGGGGCAGTTTGTTGATGCACGATCCCGTGATCTACAAAAAATTCCTTTAAAGAATTGCTCCTGTATTCACCACCACCATCCGATCTGATGACTTTCGGATAGTGTCCAAACTGTGTTTTCATCATGGTGCAATATTCTCTGATCCGGTTTTCTGTCTCACACTTGTTTTTCACCAGGTAGATAATTGTATACCGACTAAAATCATCAACCATAGTCATAAAATATCGGCTTCCTCGGGCTGTTGATACTTCAAACGGTCCTCCCAAGTCCGTATGTATCAGTTCGCCAACACCAGATGTCCTTGAAGATGAAGAATTTGGGAAAGGATCACGGCTCATCTTCCCTTCACAGCATGATCCACAAATGGATTTCACATGACATCGGTTGATGTTCAAGCCGCTTCCCAAATTGTTCCGCGCAATCTTCATTATGGCTTCTATGTCACGATGGCCAAATCGACGATGCCATAGGTGTATACAGGAAGCTTCATGGTTTTTATCTACCAACATGGCTTGTTCAGCCTGTTTTAGATAATACAGACCACCTTTACGTTCACCAATCAGCAATACTTGTTTTCCTTTCAGGACACGACATCCATACCTATCGAAAAACATTTCGAATCCATTATCGGTAATTTTACTTACAGATAATAGGTTTGTCGTCAAAGATGGTACATGACACACATTGTCCAAGGAAACTTTCTTGCGTTTTCCGTTTCCATCCATGGAAAACAATTTGCAGTTTCCGACACCAGCTGACTTGATGGAATCTCCGTTCGCTAATGAAATCGAGGATTGCTTCGATTTATCTATTAATTTCAAAATAGACGTATTGTTCGTCATATGAGAAGTTGCACCAGAATCGAAACACCATGGTCCAGTTTCGTTTCTTTCTCCAATGAACAAACATACTTCCTCTCGATTGTCTTCATTAGCAACGTTGACGCTTTCACCATCTAGTTTACTTCTTTTGTCTGCAGCCCATTTTCTACAGTCTTTTCTTATGTGCCCATTCTTCTTGCAATAATGGCACTGTTTTTCCTTGTTGGTTGTTAGTTTCCTGTCCTTCCAAAATTTCGTGATATTCTTTCCTCCAGATAGTAACGCTTTATCTTCATCTGCACCATCTGCTCGACGTCTTCCTTCATCCAACAATTTGCCTTTTACATAATCCACCGTAAGATCTTCATCAGGCCTACTTTCCAAAGCCACGATCAAACCATCAAAGGATTTT